>NC_045730.1:25859668-26172024 GCF_009834535.1 Camelus ferus
GCCGCCAGGGGGCCGCGCCTTCCCGCCGCCGCCGCCGCCGCCGCCGCGCGCTGGGGGTGCAGCCGCGTCCCCGCCGCCGCCCCGGCCGCGGGATGGGGGCCTGGCCCCGGGCGGGCGACCGTGGCCGCTGCCGGAGGGCGGCTGCTCGCCGGGCGGCGGCGGCGGCGGCGGGCGGCGCGGCGGGCTGGGCGCGGCCGTGGTGAGGTCCGTGCGGTTGTAGTCCATGCACAACGTGTCGGGGTTGCCCTGCTCGGGCAGCCGGTCGCAGCGCATGCGGTCGGGCCAGGCGAAGCCGTACTGCCGCATGAGGGGCGCGCAGCCGGCCTTGGCGCGCTCGCACACCGACCGGCAGGGAGGCAGGGGCTTCTTGTAGTCCTCCAGGCAGATGGGCGTGTACATGCTGCACAGGAAGAACTTGAGGTCGGGCGAGCACTGGATCTCCACCAGCGGCCAGAACTGGTGCACCTCCAGGCCCGCCTCGTCCTGCGTGTCGTGGTTGAACTGGTTGGGCATGTAGGTGTAGTTGTAGCCGATGCCCTTGCACAGAGGCACGGTGATCTCCTGGCACGCCAGCTCCTTAGCTGAGGCGGCCGCCGCGCCGCTAGAGCGCTGCAGCAGCGCCAGGGCGGCCAGCAACGAGGTCACTTCCAACAGGTAACCCCACTCCATGCTGCGAGCCTCGGTCCCGCGCCCTCCGGGCGGCGTGCGAGAGCGCCGGGGGAGGGAAGGCCGGGCGCCCAGCCGGGCTCTCTCCTGCCTCTCCCGGGAGAGGCTCTGCCGATAACCTCGACCCTTCTCGGGACGCGTCCGCACGGCGCTGCGGGAGCCGAAGGTGGCTGCCGAAAGGCACCCCTGTCCCCGGGTCCGCCCACACACGCCGGCCGGGCTCAGCCCTCGCGGGGCATAGTGGCCGGCCCCCAGCTCATCGTCCTTCCCTTGCTCGCTTTCTCCGCGCGCGCCGGTGACTTTGCCGGGCACCGAGGGCGGCGGCGCTGCAAGTTTCCTCTTGGGCCGCGGTGCGCAGTCAAGATGGCTGGGCCAGGCCGCTCCGCGCCAGGTCAGCCCCTGCGGCCCCCTTTCGGCGTCCCGGGGCTCATGCTCTCCCCCAAGGCCGCGCGGCTGCCGCCGGGGTTCGCGGCCCGCCTCCGCCGAGGCCGCCGCCCTCTGTCCTCCGTCGGTCCGCCGCCGGGATGACGGGCCCCGCCTCCGGTGGAAATCTGCGCCGCGCTCCGGCAGGCAGTCGGGCGAGGTGTCGACGCTCCCCTTCTCGCGGGACACTCGGAGCCAAATCCACGCCGGAAGGCGGAGCGGACACCTGAGCGGCGCGCCCGCGCCCCGCCGCCACCTCCTCCTCCTCCTCCTCCTCCTCCTCGGCGGGAGCAGCGCCCCTCGCCAACTTCCCGCTCCGGCCCCGCTGCGCCCCGGCTGGCTCATGAATATTTATACGGCGAGGACTCGGTCTCCGCCCGCGGCCAGCGCGCCAATCCGGGGCGCGGGGCGGAGTCTGCGCGCTCCCCAGGCCCAGCCTTCCTGGGGCGGGCCTGGCTGTCCGCGCGGCCGTGCACGCTGTCTGCGGCCGGAGTTTGGGTAACCTTGGGGTTGACCGCAGAGACGGAGGCTTTGCCACTGCCGTCCCCGCGGCGCTCAGCGCGTCTGCGGTCGGGGTTCCATTTCCTCGACTCTGCGCTTGGGTACTGGGGACGAGGCGTTATGCAGCGCGCGCTTTCCGAGGCCCGTTTTGATCAAGTCAAACCCCTGCTTTCCAGGCTCCCCGAAAGTGGGCGACCTGCTGGCGAGGGGGCCCCGCGCCCCTCCGAGAGCGGGGGTGTGCGCGGGAGCGTTTTGGGGGACCGAGAAGGGGTCCCCTTCTTAAGGTTCTCAGAACGATGGTCGTGGACGCTTGGTAATGTGGGAGGGGTGGAACGACTGCAGTTCACCCCGGCAGGTGGGGCAGGGCCGGGGGCGGCCCGCGAGGAGGTGCCCGGGAGCCCAGCTGCGGGCGCGCGAGGGGCGCGGGCACCCGGGCAGGCCCGGGGGCGGGTCTCCTCCCGCCTCTGCTGAGTGACTGGGGGAGCCTCAGTTTCCTCAACTGGAGAGTGGGGGCACAGTACAGATATTCAAAGGGGTTCTACTAATTAGGTGAGGTAAAACACATAAAGCATCCGGACACAGTGCTCCCTTATGAAACCTCATTCCCTTTCTTTAAAAGAGAAAAAGAGAGAGGAAGAAAAGGGAGAAAGAAAAACTTATAAATAGGACAGACTGGAAACTGCGGCTGGATCCTCTCTCTTCGCCTCGTGCTTTTGGAACACCAGGCGTCTCTCCCAAGTTGACTGTTTTTGCCAGCGCCTCCTCCTCCGCGGTGGGAGGCGGCGCCCAGCCCTGGCGCGGACGCGCGGACACGTCCCCGCGGTTGCCCGGGCCGGCGGCTGGGGACGCGGCCAGCGAGCGCCGCCCCCGCCAGCTCGCAGCCACCTTCGACGGGGAGGGGCCCGAGGGGCGGGCGGCCTGGCAGGTTCATTTACGCTTGTTAGGACGTCCCAGGGGGTTGTCTTTCTCTTAGAATGGAGTGTTTATTTTTTAATTGATGTGCTGTTTCATTTAGCGCTTGTATGGAACTCACGCTGGGGCTGTAATTACTGTAATCTCGGGAACAAGCATTTCAGTTAGCCAGGAGGGTGGCAACAGCCTCTCTCTCCCTCTCTCTTTTCCCCTCCCTTCCTTCCTCCTCCCTTTCTCCTACCTCTCCTCTGTTTCTTCTCTTTCACTCTGTTTCCAGATTTTCCCTGTTTGTCAGGTTTCATAGCAGGAACGAGTACGATTAGAAAGCTAAAGTTATTGAGGGCATGGGGACGGAGGCACTAAACGAAGGCATGTTTGAGGCCAGGCCAGTTTTTTGGGGGGGTGGGGGTGATCCGTTTGAAAGCAACTCTGGCCATGAAACAAGTAACTAGCAGAAGGGTAAACTGCATAGAACCTGTGTCCTCCTGCCCCTGGGCTCTCTAGCTTAGTTTAGCAACCGCATTCTAAAAAGCCAGGCAGAACCTCCCTCCGCCCCCAGCCCCGACCCTGGTTTGGGGCAAGTTCTGTATGTTCACCACAAATTCTAGGCATATCCACAAGGCTGTAGTTGTACCCCCATCATCTTTTTCTTTTTTTTTTTTTCTTTTTAACGAAGTCTAGTTAGGACCTCTTCATACTGGGGAAAAAAACCCCAAAAAACCCAAAACACTTCCTTCCCACTTTTGTTTTGGAAAAACTAACTCCAAAGGAATCAGAAATTCAAAGGCTTCAGAAATATTAGCTGATACAGCAGAAAACGGTCTCTAGTTCTCAAAAATGCAAAGACTCGACCGTTACTTGGTCTTCTATGGGATTTGTTTCCCTTCTTCTAATTGGAATTCCGTGGTTTGTTGAATGTAGCAAGTCACCTCTCTTCTGTGGGTGCCTTGTCCATAGAGGACGATCCATCAGAATATTCAACTGCAGAGTGACATCAGGTAAAACCTGGAGACAGAGTTCTGAGCACAATAGTGGAGGCAAGTCCCCGTTCTGAGGACCAGCCTAGGCCCTGCCTCACTGAGACCACAGATAGAAGGGGCTCGCTTCCAAAAGCAACATCGAGGGTGGAAAGTTTCTTTTGATTTTCTTCAGCAGGAAATGTCAAATAGTGGAGTTTAGAATTCCACTGTATAAATTTCCTAGAATTGGGTAAAAACAAACTGACATTTGAAAATTGAGGCGGAAAAGAGTTGATTTTGGCTTTTCATTGGCATTGAAATTTTTTCTTTTTTCTCTTTTGAGACAAGATGAAAGCTTTGATGATGCGGACTGTGGCAAGTTTGGGGAAGTGTATTAAGCTTGCAGGAGAAAAGCAGACAAAAAGTTCAGAGCCTTCAAAAATCATGTTTTAAGCTCTTTGGGGTGAGATTAAAGCCATTTACATAAAATCATTAAACATTTACTTTTAATTGAGGGGAAATAAGAATAGCATTTACATTTTAGTATTAAATTAAATGGCAACTTGACAATCTTTGAGAGCAGAAGAGACTTAGGAAGCCAATTAGTCTGTAAAAGGCAATGATGGGTCAGCGAAAAGAAACCAGAATCATTTATCCATATTGCTGGCTAAATAATGATTTTTTCTTTTGTATGTAAAGCAGCTGTTTTTTAAGGGAGGGGAAATAGCTTAAGTGGTGACATAAATAATGCAGGAAACTTTCTAGAGGGATTTCTGAACAGATGTCTTGTTACTGAATAGCCCATGAGCACAATAATATAAACAAGTTGAAGGCGTGACTCTAACTCAAGGGAGGGGATATTTTGCCAAACATCGGATACCTAGCTGGATAGGAGACCATCGATATATTAAATGTCACCAACTTAAGAAACTTTGGGGAAATTATGTTTCAGTGGATTTTAATTTAAAAGTCTAACCTAAAATTCTTGATACAAGAGTGAGTCTATTTATTCATTTATTTTTAATGGAGGTGTTGTGGATGGAACCCAGGACCTCGTGCATGCTAAGCATGCACTCTACCACTGAGCTATGCCCACCCCATGAGTGGGTCTAACATGTACCAATAGAATGACGCTTTGCAGAGGTTAAACAGAGAACTCTTCAGTAACTAATACAATTTCTCGGGCATTAAATGAAAGCTTCTTTTGGGGAAACGATCAAAGTCTATATTGTTAGAGAATATAAAACTCTGTCGAGTAATATTGGAATTTCTTAGTGTTTTAGAATCTGTCTTTGGAAGAATTATGTCTTGAGTCACCCACCATAGATGGAAAGAAAGATAGAGGTTAACAGGTCTTGCTTCAATCTCTGTTAGAATTAAAATGCGGGAGATTATTTTTATATTCTTCCATATTAATATTCAGCTCCACGAGAGGTCCTGCGTTTTCTCCACCAGTAGGAAGAGGCTCAGTCTGCGGTCACAAGGCGCGTGCTGGAGGGATGGAGGCACCTGCGCAGGTCTGTGCCGCTGGCCGCTGGCCGGGAGGGATTCCCACCCTACGTGGAGCTGCCATTTTGGAAAATGGCAGCCTCGCTGTCATTTAACTTTATAACGATTGTGAAATATGTTTTTAAAAAAAAATCATTGATTTCCCCTACCTCATTGACACTGAAATATGGGCCAGATGCTGCAACTCTCACGACACAGGGTGCCTTGTGCATTGGTTCCGGAACCTTGAGGGGAATGAAGACCTCCCGCGGAAGACTGACTGAGCCAGGGAGGACACGCTGAGCTCGCGCGCCTGCGCAGCCGGGAGCGGAGGCCGCCTTCGGGTCCCTCCGCGCAGCGGCGTGAGGCCTGCAGGCCTGCTCTGGGCTCTCGGCTTCCCTTTGGGCTGCGTGGGGCCTCCCGCGGCTGGATCATCACGTTTCACAGGACAGCAGCCAAAGCAGGCGGAGTGGTGGGACCTCCCACTGGGCCGCTCGCCTCCTGGAGAAGAAAATCCTTGCCCTCGGGTCACACTGGTCTGGACCTGTCACACCCCAGCTGCAGGGTCAGCTGGCGGGTGAGGCTCTGACGGGAGCTGAGATGGGCGGTGGGCGGTCCGGGCGCCGCGGCGCGCGGGGCAGACACGCAGCAGTCGGCGGTACGTTAACAGTTTGAGATTAACTTTCAAACGGCGTCATTTACCAACATGCCTCGTCTTCCAGAGTATTTTGTTCAGGGCTATGAATTAAGTATGATCTAGATCCAAGAAAACCTTGATATCCGCATTTTCCCTCCTTTTGAAGTTCTCTGTACAGTGGTGTGAATTAAATGTCGAACAGTTTACGACTTGTTTTATTTATAATGTGTGTAAACTGTGTAGTGTAACTCCTTTCCTTTTTGTTAAGCCCCTCCCCGCCCTTTTGGAGACTTCCTTAAAGACATCGATACGATTCTGGAGCTTGAGGATTTTTTTCTTTCTTTCTTCTTTTTAGTCTTATATCGTGTAACTTTTTTGGGTATTGACACACTTAAATACAATGGAGGAGAAACTGTATTGAACCTCATCTCTGAAGGGCTTATTGATGCGAAAGAAGCTTTGTATCAAAAACATTTCGGTGCCAGGGTTGACTTCTGGTAACACTGATCCATTTCAGATGGTGGTCTGAAACGATAATCAAATTTACATTAGTGATACAGATAATAATTACCAGGGTGCTGAGGGCATGGAGGTGGCGAAGATGACAGTGACACGTCTTTCCACTTTGTCTTTGACCAGATCCAGGTGAACGGATGTAATTTTTATTCAACTGGTGACAGCACTTGACTTATTTTTCTGGTGCGTGTCTTGCTTGCTCTCAGGAACAAGTGTACTTATGTAGGCGTAACCTTACAGTTTATAATATGTATAATAATTCATACAATAAAATAAGAGACAATGGATGCGTTAATGTGTCTTTTGGAATAATATCACATCATTAATCTGAATGCCTGATCTGCTTTTTCAAAATACAGTCCAGTAGAGTGCAGTTTGAAAAACCCTGTTCTAGAATGTGTTCAACACACACTATTAAGTGAAACAAAGCAGGCTATGAAACTGTATGGTGTGAGCCCAGCTGTTATTATGCATGAATAGAAAAAAGACTAGAAGGAAGTGCGTCAGAATGTTGCCTAGAGTTATGTCTGAGTTGAAGTGAGTAGGAGTGATTTTGCTTTTCTTTCTTTTTTATAATGATCTGAATTTTATACTGAGGAAAAAATTATCTTGAAACAACCCTGGATTTAGCATTTATTATGTGTCATTTTCTTCTGTTCTTTATTTTATGGATTTTGTCTTTTCTCCTTACATGGACCAAAATGACCGAAGAGCGAGGACCAGGCCTTTGCACTCTTTCCGCCACACAGATGGCCACAGTATGTCGGAGCTGATTCACAGATTGACTCATTGTCCTCACCTTTGGTTGGATCCTCTTAAAATCTGTCCCAGAGCTGTCCTGGTTGAGAATTGCGGTTTTGAAGGGGGTGAGGGAAGGAAGGGGGGGGGCTTTGTCATTAGAAGACTGCAGAATTAGCATGGGAGGTGGAGGCCCAGGTGTCACCAGTTTTGCCTGACCTGGGCACAGTGTCCAGTTTTGCCCTATGCTGATCCAATCTATTGCCCATGACACGAGGCCATCCCTGTGGTGTGTACTCTCCCTGGGTCCCTTTGCAAGCGCCCAGAAGGCTTTCCTGGAAGGGACTGCCTCTTACTCCTCATGGGTCACCACTGGGTCACAGGCCACATCACTGAGCCCTGGCCTGGCCAAGGAGGGGTCCCTTGAGCAAAACTGGGGCTCGGCCATCAAGGGAGAGGGCAGGGGAAAAGCCTCTGGGAGGCGAGCTAGGGTGTCTGCTCGAACCCGGAGGCCTTCTCAGCTGAAAACAGAGGCCCACATCTCTTTGAGATGAAGGTCTGTGCCCAAGGTCAAGGGCTGGGAGCCCAGCAGCCTCTGAAGAGGATGCTTATGCCCTTTGTGTGCTAATTATCAGCAAAGCAGGAGCCCTCCCTCCTCCTCCTTCCCCCAAAGCCACAGCAGGTGGGATCTGTTAATTAGGTTCCAGTTATTTATTTCCTGAGCAGCATATTTTGCTTGAGTCAAGCCTGTTCCGCATCAGAAACCCAGTTGCCTTTAGGGCCCGTCGCTGGCTGGGGAAGCAACTCGCCTGGCAGGACGAGCTGGGTGGCTTAGTGTTTGCTCACGTCCTGCTCTCGGGCAAACTCCCTGCAGGGTAATTACCTGAAGGACCAGCTTCCTACACGGATGGGAGCACGAGCCGAGAGGAGCCCTTGCTCCTCACCTGTGCGGTTTCCAGAGCCCCGTGGCCTGACTGGCTCCCAGGATCCTGCGGAGAACACGGCCTCCCAGGGCCGGCCGGCGTCTCGGGCTGTGGGGATGCTGACTCCCTGCCGCTGGGGCCCCCACCAAGCCTGTTTCTGGAGACTTGCACCCCCAGGAAGATTCGAGTTTCCATTCTTTATCTTTCCACTGGCACTTGGTGTCTTTGCTTGCTTTCGCTTTCTGGACCTAATTCTCTTGCCGTCACTCCACGTTCTCAGGGAGATGCTTGTGGTGTAAGGACCGAGTGGCTCCTGCACTGACCTTGCAGTTGCCTTTCTTCTGCAGATGCTGGCTCCGGGAGCTCCCTCCTCACCAAGTCCTGCCCACAAGCCTTTCAGTGGGACGTGGTTGCTGACCTGCCAGGACAGGCTGCTCTCCGGGAAGAAACGCACCAGACACCTCCCCACCTTGTCACACCACACGTTAGCCCACCCCGTCCGCAAGTCTGCCTCAGCCACTGCCGCTTCGGGAGGGGACCTCTCCTTCAGTCATGCTGGCTTTGTCACAATCTGCTACTTCGGGGCTAAAAAGGAAGGATTCCTGTTTTTACCTGTCGGCCTATTACCCTGTTGATGATTAAATCATTGTGTTTCCGATGGGATCCGTGTGGTCTCTGAATTAATTCGTATTTCAAAAATGTCTACATCAACAGTGGCACCGTGTCTTCATTTGTGACACCTTGTCCTCCGGTCTCAAAATAAACAGAACAGAAAGATTCACTTTATGTTTTATTACTCAAAAATCTGAAAGGGTTCATTTCCTGTTAGGATTCTATTGGAGCTTGATTGCTGTGTGGTAATAAAAGATCAAGGTTTCTGCTGGAAGATAATTCATTGAAATTAGACATCCTAATTTTTTTTTTTTGATTAGAATAAAAAACGTGGGTGTAACTAAACAGAGTGAATCCCAACCTACAATTCATAATTGCAGGATGGTGAATGCGAACCTTGTTCCTGAATCCCCAAGTGAGCCGTAAAAACTGTACTGAGAAGGCGAAGTTTGGATTCTATGCTAATAGTTACTACCGGGAGTAGTCCGTTCACTTAAGAATGGAAGTGACCGGAACAAGGATGGAAAGTAGTTTGATCTGTGTTGCGTCGGTGATGTGCAGAGGGGTGGTGAGGAGACTGGGCGGGCCAGGCCAGAGTGGAGTAACAATGGTAAGTACTGGTTTCTGCATGCCTCTGGTGTGTGGCTCAGGGCTTGACCCTCATCATGTTGGACGTTGTGGCAACTAGCAGCCATTAACCCAACTCAGACTGGCTCGTGCGAGATGGAGATTTGTTGTCTCACACAGCAGGTGGTCCTGAGGTAGGGGGATTCCCAAGTTGGTTGGCACAGGGCTCAGGTTCTTTCTGTTTCCATCCTGCCTCCCTTAGGGTGTGGCGCTGGTGACCTCAGGGTCAGTGGATGGCTGCACATCCAGAGACAGTGTCCCGAGGAGGGACGGCGAACAAACGACGGGGTATGTCGCTCCTTTTCTCTTTCCTAGGTGAAGGACGCGCTCCCAGACTCTCCTGGAAGGCTTCATTGGTTAGGTTATACTGGGATGAATCCCCATTCTTAAACCATTGATGAAAGGATTACCACACTTGACTTAAAGAAATCAGGTTGCCCTATCTTCTGGAGCTGAGAAAGTACCTGGCCAGGTGGAGGAGGGCAAATAACTGAAAAAAATTAGGGTTATGAGAAAGGAAGAAGGAAGGGGAGATGGGTGTTGGTAAGGCAACCAACACTCTGCCACACGACTGTATCCATCTCTGCCTTCCTCCTGTCTAAGCCTCAAGGAAAATCTGCAAGATAGAGACTAGAAGTCATGTTTTACAGATGACTGGATAAAGAAATGGAATACTGCTCAGCCATAAAAAGGAATGAAATCATGCCATTTGCAGCAACATGGATGGACCTGGAGATGATCATATTGAGTGAAGTAAGTCAGACAGAGAAAGACAAATATCATGTGATATCACTTACATGCGGAATCTAAAAAAAAGGTTACAAATTCTATTTACAAACCAAAATCAGACTCCCGGACATATAGAAAGTAAACTATGGTTACCAAAGGGGAATGGGTGGTGAGGAATAAATCAGGAGTTGAGGAGGAGGGAAGGTATAGCTCAGTGGTAGAGTGAGTGGTTGGCATGCACCAGCACCGCTATTAAAAACAAACAAAGAAACCTAATTACCTCCCCCATCCAAAAACAAATGAAAAATTAGGGGCTGGAGATTAACAGACACACATCACTGTATATAAAATAGATAAGCAACAAGGACCTACTATACAGCACCATAATCCATATGGTGTTTATTTTTGTGATCTGTGTTTAGTAGGTTTCTAATTTTGCTTCTTCCCATATGCATTGCCAGTTAAGATGTTCGGTGTGAAATAGTCCATTCTCTCTCTGCATTTTAACACCATTTCTTCTGTGTTCCTACGTTTACTTCCGGTTCTAGCCAGCTACATGGATTAGTTTTCTTTCTCTGCGTTAATAACATATTTAATTGCTATGGTTTTATACACCTTAGTTTCTAGTAGGTCCTCACCTTACTCTTCCTTTTCAAAACTGGTTTATTCGTGTCCATTTCTCTCTGAGAATTTCAGGACCACTTTATCAAAGGTTCTGTGAAAACCCTGTTGTATCTATGGTTTGATTTCCTTATTGTTCATAATTTGTAGCATTTGAATAGTTTCCTTAAATAATCTTGCCAGAAGTTTGTCCATTTTGTTTTAGTCTTTTCAAAGAATTTGTGTTTGGTTTTGTTGAATCCTTCTAATTTTTCTTATAATTTCTTTTTTGAACCAAGAATTATTCAGAAATGCTTTTTAAAAATTACACTTTGGTCAGAGAACATGTTCTGTAAGATGTAGAATCTTTTTTTCCTTGAGATTTATTTTGTGGCTCAGTTGACTGTCAATTTTTGTAAATGTTCCATGTGTGCTTGAAAAGAATATGGGTTCTCTGTTGTCTTCAGGGTTCTATCAGTGACCCTGTAATCAGTCATTGAGAACTGTGAGTTAAAATCAATCCCCTGCTAAAATCGTGAATATCTAGTTTCTTTCCTGTAACATCGTGTGTGTCTGTTTGAGGCTGTGTTTCTAGCTGTATGAAGGTTCACAGTTGTTGTATTTTCCTGGTGGGTTGTTCCTTCCCTTATTGGGCAGTAAGCCGCTGTGTCCCTCTTTCTTCCTCCCTCTCAAAGTCAGTTTTGCTGATGCTTATGTGAAGCTTTGCTGCTGTTATTGTTAGTAGTTTTCAGATACTTCCTCCCCCTCAATTCTTTTACTTTCAATTTCTCTGTGTCACTGTTTTTTGGGTGAGTCTCTTGTTAACAACATATAACTAGAATTTCAAAATACAATCTGTAAGTCTCTGTATTTTATTTGGGGAGTCTAGTTTCTTTACATTTATTATGATTACCATTATACAGTACTTCATCAATTCTAAGCTGCCATTGATTTTAAGATGCAATGCTATTTTAGTTGCCATTAAGAAACAGAAAAAATATTGCAATTAAAGTGACACCATGCTTACTTTGAACTTATTAAAAAAGGTATTTTAGAATTAATTATGAATTCTTAAAAATCATGTGTTAATCTTATGCATAAATTTAAGTGAAATAAATCAATAGAGTTTTTTTCTAAATGTTGTCACGTTGTCTGACTCGTCTCAGTTAGTTTCTGGCTCAGGGTCACCAGTGTTTTTGCTTGTCCACGCCCTGTCCTCTCCATGCTATCAAAAGCAGCATTTCTCAAAAGAGCTGAAAGCCATTAGAATTGGCTGTTAAGCTGGCTTTGCAATTATGTGGAAGAAACATCTTTAGCAGTCTGGCTTTGGGAATGTCGTTGAACCTGTTTTATTCATCACCTTCTCACTTCCTCCCCATGACTCTTGGATCTGAAGAGTTACAGTACTGCTCCACTATTGTTTTCAGGAATTTCTTTCGAGACACTGACAACCATCCTGCAAGTTTGGCTCTTTTGATGTGTGTGCGGTCCTGGCGTCGACGTCGCACGTGCCACACGGCTGACGGGGGCTTTAAGCATCATCAGTTGAAACATGCTTTCTGATTTCTGAGATGCTAAGATGTGAACACATGTGCACTTTAGAACTGATGCAACGTTTTATACTTTATTTACATGAAGACACAGATGTTATTTTTATGCTTTATTCTGCTTTCTCTTTGACATACCTTTTTTCCTTTTTGTTCTGGAGCATTTTTACCTTCTTTCCTGCCTTCTATTGGACCAAGTTTTCTGTAGTTTTCTTTACTGGACTGGAAGTCATACATTTTTATTTTTATTCTTTTCAGTAAACTTCCGGTTTTTAGCATCCATGTTTGACTTGATAAAGTTAATCAATATCTCTATTCACCTCCTTAGTAATTCACTAAATGGACTGCTTTGACCCGACACCCTCCTCCTCTAATGTGTTACAGTTTTCTAGTATGAGAGTTTCAACTTGTTCTGGTTTGGTTTGGTTTTGGTAGGAGAGGCTATTAGACTTACTTATTTTTATTTTTCAGCAGAGTACTGGGGGTGGAACCCAGGACCTCGTGCATGCTGAGCACACGCTCTACCACAGAGCTCTACCCTCCCCCACCAGCTTGTTCTGGGCGTTTCCAGCCATCCACACTGGTCATCGTCTTTACTACTGTTGTGATTTTATTATGATCAGTGCTCACTCAGATTTGCACACACCTTGAGCAATGTCCTTCCTTATCTTTACTCTTTATTTTTATTTTTAAATTGAAGTGTAGTCAGTGACAGTGTGTCAGTGTCTGGTGTGCAGCCCTGTCCCCCAGTCCTGCATACATGTACGCATATTCGTTTTCACGTTCTTTTCCGTTACGGGTTAGTACAAGGTGCTGAACTTGGTTCCGTGTGCTGTATGACCCTTACCCTTTATGTCTGCTTCTTCCTTCTGAGTTCAGTGTCCTTCCTGAGATACACCGTTTAGTTTGAAATGTCTGTGTTCTGCCTTCACTCCTGAATGGTAGCTTAACTGGGTATTGAATTTTGGGGGGAGAAGGGTATGTGGTTTCTGGTATCAGGTGTGCTGTGTAAATGGGTTCTAATTCCAGCCATGCCCTCAGTTAATATTTTTTTTTGTTTGCTTTTGGGGTGTTTTTGGGGAGAGGAGGGGAGGAGAGGTAATTAGGTTTTTAATTAATTTGTTCACTTTTAATGGAGGTGCTGGGAATTGAAGCCAGGACCTCGTGCATGCGAAGCACGCACTCCACCCCTGAGCTGTGCCCTCCGCCCCAGCCCTCAGTATGGAAAACAGGCTCCGTCTGGCTGCCTCCTGCTCAGGTCAGCAGGCGGGGCTCGCTCACCCCCTCCACTGAATGGAAGCCTTTCCGTGGCTCTGGCTAATTCCACGTGTCAGCCCCGCCGGACATGTGGCTTTGGCCCCTTCCTGGCCTTCCTCCCCTGCTCACACCTCCAGCCTTCAGGTCCCTCTTCACTGCTGGCTGTGGGGCATTTCTCGTCCTATCTTCTGAGTTCAGGTCTACATCACATTTTTGTCTTGTGTTTCTAGGTGTTTTATGGCAGGAATGTTTTGCATTAGCCCGGTCTGACTCTCCATGGACCTTCAGAGAATACTGTATTTTTCTTTTCACAATGTATTTTAAAAATATTTAAAATAGTTGACTATATTAAAAAGGGAAATTTGAGTACTCAGTTCAACTGCCAGTTCCATGGAACCGTGGCTTTAACCTCCTGCTCTACTGTATGACTTTGAAATCCATAGCTTAGTGACCGCCTGGGCATGAGCCCCCAGCCTGAAACTCAAGAGAACAGACTTCAGGCAGGATGTCTCCCCTCCGAGGTTTGCCAGCCTGTGGCGACACACGCCTGAGGTGTCAGAATGTCCCTCTCCATCGGGGCTCTGGGCTGTCACTCCCAGATTAGCCAGAGCACCTCTCCAAACGTCAGAGAACCCAGATTAGAAAAGTTGATCTAAAAGGACAGGTCAGTTAACCATTATGCAAAAGGAAAAGAGAATACATTTTGGAATGTGTGTTGGTCAGCTGGTTTCCTTCCATGTGAAGGAAAGGACCTCACTGTTTGTCTGTGCTGTGAGATCAGGGAGATGGAAGCTGTCCTGGAGGCGTATGAAATGACGTAGCCAAATGGCTTCTGTCTCTTCCCATCAGTTAGCTTTTGGTGTGTAAGAGCTCATCCCCAAACAAGTGGTTTCAAAACAACAATCACGCTCCGTGTGGGCTCCCACCCTCCGGGAGGCTCGCCCAGGCTTCTTCTGACAGGCGGGTCAGCCTTCCAGACGGCAGCAGGGAGGAGGGCAGCCTGCCGCACAGGGACTTGTCGAGCCATTGCTTGTGCTGCGCTGGGTAATGTCCCGCGGGCCAAGCCGACCATGTGACCAGAGGAGCCGCAAGTCAGGCTGCAAGACAGTGAACGTGTAAGGATGGAGATGGCCTTTGGCCACTGGTGTACCACGATCCGGCCGTCACGTCAAATAAATACACTCTTTTTGGTGTCTGTGCCTGTTTGTTAGACCCAGGAGAGGGTGTTTCTCTCACTGTCTTTTTGAATGAGAGAGGAACACTGGAAAATACAGAAATGCATGTTATTGGAGGGTGGTAACAAAGACGCCTGTGTTTGGACACCACAACGCAGTTGCGCAGCAGACGGCAGAGCCGGGTATGCACTCCAAAAAAGACAGCTTCTTAAATGAAAGAAGTCAGTTACTGAACCATACGTACTTCATACCTCCCACCACGTACAAAGAGTAAATTCCTGCAGGGACCTCACGACACATCCCGCACACACACGACGCACTGTCACGCTCGAGCCTGGGGCCAGCAGTTACGTCTGCGGAGGGGGTGTGACTGAGCGGCGGGCAGCAGGAGTCTTGTTCCTTTTTGGGGGTATCATTTGGATTTTGTACAAAATGAAGGCCTTTACATATTGTGTATTTACCAGTGAATTTAGCTTTGAACTTAAACAAAGGCATAACTTGGTATGACTCCCACGAACTGGGCTTCTGTCTCCTCATCTGAGCAGCCCTGGACGAGCGGCGCACTTGCGCCCGGGCATTTCAAGGTCAGCAAACCAGATGAGCGTGAGTTTCTGGGACTTACTCGCTTCACAGCCCAGCTATAGAGCCCAGTCTCTATAGCGCCAAAGTGCCAAGCAGCCAGAATTCCTGTCTGTGTAACTTTTGGGGTCTTGGCTGCAAATACTGTGCAAAATGTTATGGTACCATTTTTTTTCCTGAACAGTTTCAACATAGTCTGAAGTTCATTGCTAATTACTTTTTTGAAAAACATTCGTGTCTAGTGGATTACAATTTTGAGGCTGACACCAGGAGAGATTAAATTTTTGCTGTTTCCTGTTCATTCCAGTCAAAATCTT
The DNA here is from genome assembly GCF_009834535.1 of Camelus ferus. Classification (NCBI taxonomy): domain Eukaryota; kingdom Metazoa; phylum Chordata; class Mammalia; order Artiodactyla; family Camelidae; genus Camelus; species Camelus ferus. The sequence goes on from NC_045730.1 coordinate 25,874,875, forward strand.
TATCTTCTAGAATTTCTGATGTTTCCGGAGTGTAGTGTGTAAAGCTGGTCCACTGTCCTCAGGGCGTGCTCTCCGTCTGCGCCGTCCCTTTGTGGCTCTGGGGGAGGTGCGTCACGCCAGGCAAAATGCCAAAGTTATCTCTTCGGCAATCCCACCCAATTTACACAACGAGGGCGAGGGTTGCCTTCATGTTACTGACCAGCTCGAACAGAAACGAAAGGAACCTGAGAGTGAAGACTCACAGGGCGCTCACCCCTGTGGCCCTGCCGTTGCTCCGCCTCTGGAGGGCTGCCCGGTCTCTGGGGCAATGTTACCCTCTGAGTTTTGGGCTGGCATCACAGAGCCCGTGACACTACTTGGATGTGGACACACCTCTGAATTGTGAGAAACGGCATGTAGGTGGTTTCCATAAAGCCTCTCGATTTTGGGGGTGTGCGGGGGGCCCTGTTTGGACTGTAGCTCTTAGGGCACCGTAAGTCCGTGTAAGCGCTGGCGTCCCTACGAGGCAAGATAATACTGCGACCAGTGCAGCTGTAAAGTACTTTGCTGTCAGCATTTAAAATGTCTTCCACACCAGATAAAATAATTGGTTAAAAATCAGAAAACTATTAAAACATTTCACAAATTAATTGTAAGTTGATGATGATTTACTGACAGCAACGGAAAGCGAAGCAATTGGTCTGACAAAGAACATTCTTGACAAGACAAGTCAAGAGAGTGGAGTTGTCCGAACGTTCCCCGCGTGCCAATGAAATATTAATATACACATGAAACTTTCCCTGTTAATAAATTCATTTATTGTTAAATATTTGGATGTTATAGTGAGAGTTCTGTAAATATTTAACTTGGAAGTTCACTCAATTTTCCTAAAAGTGAATGAGATTATTTTATAGCCACAATTTCAGTCCAGATAAATGAATACAGTTTAATGTTTATGTCAAATCCATCACTAAAAGTTTCAGTTAATACGGCCATGTTAGTTTCTGGGACGGTGTTTATTCTAAAGGTCCAAATTTTCATTCAGCAAAGATGACCCATCTGCTGGATTCTGGTTGACACTGGTTTCATGTTTAAAGTCTGTTTCGTCCAATAATACGACGTTGGAAGAGCATAGACTTGTGCCCGTAGGACACGCTGGTTTGACCTTCTCTGGACGCCTCCTCTGAATCCTGCATCCCTGATGCACAGCTCTGTCACGTGACGACCTCCAGCTCTCGGATTCCCCTCACTTCTGTCTTCTTCCTCCTGGGTTGACTTACACGCAGGCATGGCTGCTAATTAGCTTCCGGGAGGGAGGAGGGAGACTCGTACGTCCTCTTGTCCTCTTGGTGTGGTCCCAGGAAGAGCCGGTCCCCTGCCTGGAAGAACGTCAGCTTCCACTCATTACCTCCCGTGAACACAGCCTGTCCCTTCAGTGACCAGCTGCTGCTTCCACAGCTTCAGGGAGGAGCTGAGCAACTTGCCAAGTTAATCTTCACCCCGCCAGGGTCGCTCTCGGCGGGGTGACGCCCGCGTACAGACACTCTTACCTGGATGACTTCTTGAAGGTACACTTTGCAAGATGGAAAAGTTGACAGTGAAAAGGGACCATCTTTCCCACCCCTTGTGGCTGGTTTTTATAGTTTTTTGAAAATTGTGCTCTTGGGGTTACCTCATGGGACTGTTTTTTAAGACCTCTGGCCAATTTTGAATTTATTGAAAACAAGATATATTGGCTTGTTTACATTTGAGGATTTTATTCTTGTTTGTTTTTTTGGGGGGAGGTTATTTGGTTTGTTTACTTAGTTATTAACCTATTATTATTATTTTATTCATGGAGGTACTGGGGATTGAACCCTGGACCCCGTGCACGCTAAGCATGTGTTTTACCGCTGAGCTCTACCCTGCCCCCTGCACTTGGGGGTTCTATATGGTCACCTGGTTGTAATGAGGAAGTAGGTTCTGAAAACATTCTTTCCAGGCGTTTCCAGGGAGAACGGCTTTCCCACCGCCATGCTCCCTCTCTCACGGCGTCTGGGTGCCTTTCTGTCCAGACCGAGATCTCTCGGCTGTGGCGTCTAGGTGTTCCTATTTAATTCTTTCTTCCCCTCCAGCAAAACATGATGGATTTTCCTGGAAGCCAGTGTTGACTAGGTGAGACTGTGTGTCGACATGAGCTTCCGGGGAAGGTTGACACACGGGGCGCCTGAAATCTCTGAGGGCAGACACAGGAATTTCACTCAGACTTCCTTCCACACACGACACCAAGAAGTATGGAAATGAAGGCTGTGGGTCTCACGTCTGATGGAACAATATGCTGCCTAAATTCAGCTAATTGTAAGGCATTTAGTGTTGAAAGACAAAGATATGCTAATCTTATTAAAATGTGCCTGGTTAAATTTAGCTATAAATTCCATTCAGTGTCCTGCTTTATGCATTCTTCCAAGTCAGAATGTCTGGAAAGAAACCACCCACCGTGCAGGATACAGCGTCAGTAATTTGGAAAGGTGAAAAGTTTAATTATGAGTCTATCTTCTGGGAAAAATGAAACAAGGCTGAATTCTTAATTTTTTTTGTTTGTTTAGATTAAACCAACCGAAGGGCTCTTTCCCGTTGTTTACACTGACGTTACTCTGACAGTCAGAAAGGCTTTTAGCATTTTTTTCTGTTTCATTTGAATTGAAGTTGTTTTTAATATATACAAATGAGGGAAAGCGCCTTAGCTAGAGCAGAGTTCAGCGCTGTTTAGACAGACGTGAGCAGTTTTAATTTTCCAGATAATGGAGGACCACAGCCGACTGAATCGTGGCCAGGGCTGCACCGCGGACTTAGAGGCCCAGGGTCTCGGCCCTGGCTTCTCGCTCCTTTTGTGGAAACTGGCAGGCCTAGCGGAGCCTCCTGACAGCTCAGTTTTCCTGGTGTGTCTCCCGGGATGAAATAAGCTGCGCCGGCTTCCTCGCCCTGGGGAAGCAGAGCGTCCCGTGAAGGCTGCGGCGATGTGTAAATCGAGAGGCAGCTTCCAGAGGACACATCTTGCTAAGAAATGCACAGAGCAAACGGAGCTCAAGCACAGATGCCTCGGGCCAAGCTCGCAGCTCCGGTGGCTCAAGGCTGAGCTGCAGAGAGTGGGTCCGGGGATGCAGGCTGGCAAGGCTGCGCTCAGTGCCTCGCTGACAGCCGGACACTGTTTTTAAGTTTTGCCTTTTTTCCTAAAGGTGAAAATCCCCCTTGGATTTCTTTTGGTTAGCAAAACCCAGTACTAGTGTAGGTTTTTTTTAAAAACTGAAGTGCAGTCAGTTACAATGTGTCAGTTTCTGGTGTCCAGCATCATGTTTCAGTCATGCATAGTATAGGTTTTTTTGTAAAAGCAAAGTGGCATAAGGTGAACTTTCGAAAAGCAGGGGATACCTGTGTTTAAAAAGGGCTTTTATTTTATTCTTGTAAAATAAAATATATATTCTTTATGGAGTATTTATAAGCATTCATATGTAACATTTATAAAATTTGGATAAACACAAATATATATATTTATTTACACACACACACACACACACACACACACAAAACACTACTATCCACAATCAACCACTCAAATATAATCTCCATTCTGTTTTGGTTAGATTCCAACCACTTAGCCATCCGTCTGTGTGTGCGTTAACGAATATTAGATCACACAGCGCCTATTTTTATAAATGTATAATTTTTATACATACCATTATTACACCATCTTTCATATCATGAAAATAATTTTATTTTTGAAAATCCACTCATAATTTATGGAACCAGGACCATATTGGGCATTTGGCTAGTTCTGTTTTTTTAATCATTATAAGCAGCGCTTCAGTGAAGAGTCTCCAGGCACATCGACGATTGTTTACTTGTCTGATTTAAATGTATTGTGATAATGTATTTAAAGACGGTATGTCTGTCTCACATGAGTGGATTCTCACGGCATTGCAAGAAAGATAATATCCAGAAAGCTTTGATTTCTGATTCTTTTTGCTATTTGAAAATGATAATAGTTTAGACCTGTTTAAAAATACACAGTATTCAAATATTTACATTTGTCCTGGAAGATCTGCTTGGCACCAGTGGTTATGAGTTGGTGGTGAAAGCAAGAGAAATTAGAAGGATAGAGTCCTCTCTAATGATGTCATAAACGGCCGAATCTGTTTTCTAAATTTCTGTTGTAGAAGAAAGATTTTGGAATTAGGTATTTTGAATGTGCTATGTCTGCTTCACTAAGTTATTCATTTTCTTTACATTACAATGTCCCCATGAGAAAAATGGCTACAGGGTCCCTTACTTGGGTTGTTTGGAAGACGAAGTGAGACCTTACTTGGGTAACGCTTGGCGGTGACAGTGGCGGAAGCTTGGCTGGTGCTGTGTGATGTGGCCGGTCCGTGGTAGCTACCGGGTCTCACCTTCCTGAGCCAAGTGTCAGCCCAGCCCTGCCGAGTCCACCACGTGTGTGTCCCGTCGTCTTTGTCCCTTCATCTGTCGCCGGCTGCTGGGATTGCTTTCAGTTCTTGGCTCTCATAAATAATGCTGCTATAAACACAGGGGTGCGTGTATCTTTTTGAATTAGTGTTTTTACTTCCTTCAGGTAAACGCCCAGTGGTGGCATTGATGGATCATGTGGCAGTTCTGTTTTTAATTCCTTGAGGAACCTCCATACTGCTCTCCACAGTGGCCGCGCCAGTCAACACGCCCACCAACAGGGCGCGAGGGCCCCTTTTCTCGCCAACGTTGGTTATTTGTTGTCTTTTTGGTAACAGCCATGCTAACAGCTGTGAGGCGGTGTCTCACTGGGTTTTGATTTGCACGCCCCTGATGACGCGGGAGGCTGAGCACCTTTCCCTCTGTCTGGCGTCTTCTGTGAAGAAATACCCATTTGAGTCCTGCCCGTTTTTTAACTAGATTGCTGTTTTTGGACACCGAATTGCTGAGCTATTTACATTTGGATACTAACCCCTGATCAGATACATAATTTGCAAACATTGTCTCCCGTTCAGCAGGTTGCCTTTTGTTTCGTTGACAGTTTCCTTCAGTGTGCAAACATTTTTATTTAATGTTGCCTCCTTTGCTTATTTCTGCTGCTGTTGCCCTTAAGGAGACATACACAGAAAAAATTACTGACACCACGTGAGCAGCTTTCCTCCTGTTTCCTTCTAGAGTCTGACAGCTACATCTGTTGTACTGCAGTTTCATTCCGGTTTTCTGTTCTTCCGCTCTGACCGGCTCTTTGCGGTGTTTTCTGTCTCGGGCGCAGCCCTCACTCTGCCCTCCGTTCTTCTCCTGAGTTCAGGGAGCATCTTCACGACCGCTGCCTCGGACTCTTTACCTGGAGGCTTGCTTATCTCCGTTTGGCTTGGTTCTTTTTCTGAGGCTTTTTCTGGTTCTTTGTCTGGGACACACCCCTCTGCCTCCTCGCTCAGTCTGACTCTCTGTGTGTGTTTCTCTGTGTCGGGGGGGCAGCTGCATCTCCGGCCTTGGAGGAGGGGCTTCTGTTGAAGGTGTCCTGCGGGCTCGGTAGTGCAGTCCTCCCTGGCCACCAGAGTCTGGTTGCTCCACAGGAGTGTCCCCTGTGTGGGCTGTGTGCTCCCCCTGTAGTGACTGGGGGCGATTCCTGCAGGCCTCCTAGCGTGTGGGGCTGGCCCTGGCCCAGAGGCTACCGGGCTTCGCCGCGACTGTTGCAGGTGCTCTAGTGTTTGGGGCTGGCCCCCCAGGGTGGGAGCTGCTTTGGGGGAGATGCTGGCCCTGGCTGAGGACACCCACAAGTTGTAGGGCAGGGGCTACTTTGGAGGGCCTCCAGCACCGGCCAAGGGCATCCACTGGGTCTGGGGGCCATGGGGCCATTTTGGTGGGGCTTTGGTGTCAGCTGAAGGCACCCACCAGGTCTTGGGGCAGGAAGCCACCTTGGGGGAGTGCTGGCCAGAGTGGGTTCACAGGTGAATCTGGGATAGGGTGAGCAGTGCTAGTAAGGCAGACGGGAGAGTCAGAAATGGCACCCCCAGTGCCAGGGTAGCTAGAAGATGAGCAAAAAACTGCCCCCCAAAAGTGGTGTCCATCAGCAATTCTGTACCCTCACAGATCCACTCCTCTTGGGCACATACCCAAAAATTAGCCCATGAGTTCCCCTTCACGCACCACCCAGGCACTTTACAAACCGCTGCCTCGGTGCCAGGACTCAGAGCAACTGAGGTTTTGCACGCAGACTTGGAGAGCGAAGTCTCAGTTTCCTACAGCCCTCCCGCTCTCCTAGACGTGAGCCCCGCCGGTTCCCAAAGCTGGACGTTAGGGGCCTCGTCCTCTGGCGCAGGTCCTCGGGCTGGGGAGCCTGACGTGGCGCTTGGACGCCTTGCTCCTTGGGGAGGCTGCACGCAGCTGTGATGCGCCCCCCGCCTGTGGGTCCCTGCGCTGGGGAGGGGGACTGGCCAGACTACCTCTCTGCACCCCCACCTCAATGTGGCTTTTTCTTCTTATCCTTTATGTTGGAAAATCTTTTCTGTTAGTCTTCTGGTCTTTCTCAGAGATGTTCACTCTGTCTGGAGTTGCAGTTCTGGGGTGTCCGTGGGAGGAGGCGAGGCTCAACCAGGTTTGTGCGGGTGTCATCGAATGATGTCATCACCTCAGCACCTGACTCCCTCCTCCTTTAGTCGGAGCATCCCGGGGCAGGTGCCCAACCACCCTGGTACCCTTCCCCTGCCCCCGCGATGAGAAGGAGCCTGGGCCAGTCCACTGGAGGGAAGCGGAGACCACCCAGGAATAGCCAGCCCCCAGTCAATCCATCCTTTTTTTTAAATTGAAGTACAGTCAGTTACAATGTGCCAATGTCTGGTGTCCAGCATCTTGTTCCAGTCATGCACATACAGACTTTTCATATTCTTTTTTCTTTATAGGTTACTACAAGATATTGAATACGGTTTCCTGTGCTCTACAGAAGAAATTTGTTTTTCTATCCATTTTAAGTACAGTAGTTAGTATCTGCACATCTCGAACCCCCCATGTGTCCCTCCCCACCGCTTCCCCCCAGTGACCACGTTTGTCTGCCGTGTCAGAGCGCAGACCCTGCGGTGATGCAGCAGAACCGCCCGGCCCGCCTCTGACTTGTGGGTGGAGTGGACGCTTCCTTTTGTCGGCCACTGATGCTTGTGATTTTTTATTATGCAGCGTTTTTGTGGCAACAGATAACTGAAAAAAACACATTCCTACATCATAGGCTCAGACAGAACAGTCATGCTGCTGTAAAACAGGTAGCAAAGCACCATAAGTTGGAATAAATTTCTTTGTAGGTGGCTGTTTTCTTCATAGGTAGGCTGTGGAGACTAATATTTTAATATAAGTTGGTACAAGCAAACAACAAGATAAGATTGAAGGAATTCCAATGTCACTTTGAAGGATGCTCAAAAACATAGGGATTGAATAACAGTTTGTAACTGACAGTAGGAAAAACTTTTAATTTACATAGAAACTAGAATTTTTGTTATGATTACAGTGACTGAGAAAGCAAAAGTGCACAGCTTTTTTTTTTTTTTTAACTTCTCTCCTTTCTCAAAATTTAGAGAATCATCATTTTCAAAGTTAAGTCACTCTCCCTTGTGACTTGCTGGCATGCACTGCAGCAGAAAGCGTCATCTTTGTTTCCTATCATTACTACGTTCAGACACTCATGTGCAGACAAATGATGCACGATCCTTTATTACCAGCCCTGTTAAAGTATTGATATTAGAGCAGGCATCGCACTCCTGGACCCACAACACTTGGGAGGGGGGGAAAATGATACAAAGGAAAGTAAATATTACAAAGGAAACTGAAAGAGATCGGTCAGGGATGCAGGAAGGCAGCCGAAGGAGGAGAAAATTCCTAGAAGAGTGGTCAGCAGGGGTCAGTGCTGCTGGAAGGTTAGGAGGATTCTTCTGGAGAACACCTGCTCAGTTGACAAGGTGCCATCAGGGGTGGTAGCGGGGAGGCTGATGGTGTGTGGGAGGATGTCACGCTGCCCTCGGATGCACAGACCAGGCGCAGGGTGCCAGCGCATGCATGCAGGTGTCCCTCTGAAGAGCCTGGCTCTGAGAGATGGTAAGAAGGGGTTGTAGCCAGGAGACACAGCACCAGGTGTGCTCTTCTTTTGTATTTCACGACGGAAATATCTGAAGACTATTTATGTTCATGGTGAAGGATCAGTAGAGAGACCAGTGCGGTGAGAACAGAAAATGAGCGTGCTTAAGAAAAGACTGCTGTGGGGAGGGAGTGATTCACCGCAGTTGAAGGTCTTAGAAACAATTCCGTTGTGGGAAACTGAGACCGACGTGCGATCACAGGAGGGGTGCTGTCAGATTTAGGACGGTTGAAGCGTGTTGGCTGGGCTCTCCTGGGACTTTGAAGGACATTGTCACTGACGTGGAATTGTAAGTGGACAGAACTTTCTTTAAGCACATTGCAGACGTCATTGCACCGTTCTGCATTGTTTTCGTCCGAGTTCCAGCAATTTGATCATGAAGCGCCTCTGCGCGTTTTGTTTCTTCTTCTTTTGTTTAAGTCCTGCTTGGGTTTGCTCATCTTGGGTCATGAATTTTGAAACCAATTCTGGCTGCTGTGTATTCTGTCCATCCTCGCTCGTCTCTCTTTCTGGGACTCCAGTTACCTGTGTTACAGAGTTATTCCAGAGCCTCTTATGCTCTGTCCAGTTTTTTTCATTTTTCAGTGTTTTGACTTGGAAATGTTCAGTGTGTCCGTCTTTGAGTTCAGAGATCCTTTCTTACGTGGTGTCAGTCTGCTCTCAGCTCACCCACTGACTTCTTCATCTCAGAGCACAGGTCCCAGAAAGACAGGAGGGAGCCTCCTCAGGAGAAGCAGAAGGAGCAGAGATTCATTTCAGACTCTCGTTTTCATCTCTTACTTGGAGCACGAGGAAGAAACCAGCCACCTGCCGGTGGAGACGGGAGAACCGTCGTCTTCTTACCTGGCTTAACGTGAAGCGGGAGGGATCCCTAGGTCACGGCTCTAACTCCTCTTTGATAAATAACCTGTGTGGAGAAAGCTGCCGCCCAGAGGTTCCTAAATGCCACCAGCCTCCTTGTAAGTAGAAGCTTTATTCACAGGGAAACGGCTGCAGAGGAAGTGGCCAGCGTAGGGCCCCACCGCCAACGTGGCAGCGAACTCACAGGCGAAGGGTCAGGGACAGTGTGCCAGCACGGCCAGCGCGCAGGCCCGGGGCGGTCCCTGAGCACTGCACAGTCCGGCAGTGCTCACACTTTTATCAGCATCACCTATTGGGAAATGCAGTATCTTCACCTCCTTTAATCCACATGCCTTCTCTTCAGTGAGAGTTTTGTTGAAGAAAAGTGAATTAAGAAAAAGTTGTTTTGTGTTGATCATGATTTCCCAAAGATCTCAGTTTAGGAAATCACACGTTCAGACCAGGAACTGTCTTCAGGCCGTGGCTGTCCTTATTTTCAGCGCTTAACGCAGCACCTGGCATATCGTCCGGGCTTAACAAACGCATCTAACATAAACTGGATGCCATTTCCCCGCTTGCTCCTGATGCTGTCTGGTTTAAAGTCGAGATGTTTAAAGCAGACCTAAACTTTGCAGCATTAGACGTATATACACGTCACCATTAGCCGAGAAAGCAAGCGCACATAGACTGCCCTTAGCGTAAGCCTCACGGAGCCACCCCTCCCTAGACGGGATTGACGCATCTCACCAATGAAGTTAGACAACGGTGATCGTTTTCCACACCGGCTGAACATAGCATAGGTGAATTTTCCTAGGATGAAATCTTTCTCATGAATTTAGAACCAATTTTTGACATTAGTTACTGCCTGGAGAGCCCAGCTCTATATTATAGACTGGATTAAAATGCTCTTGCCTTCGCCTTGGTCCACCGTGTAAAATACACGCTTTACCTTGAACTCCGTAGGTGCCGCCACCGCAGAAACAGCGCCGTTTGCGGGACCCTCTGCGCTGAGTCTCGCGCAGACGCCAGTTCATGGTGCGAAGACCTGGGCAGCTACATGAGTTGGGCCCGAACCGCACCTGCCTGAAGTAGCACATCAAAAGCGGAAGGCGGGTTTCCCTTCTGTCATCAGGGTGGCCGCTCTTGCCTTTCCTTTGCGTGCGCAGACAAAGAATACTCGAGAGATGGAAGTGCCACTCCCCCGTGTGCACGGTGGGGCAAGGGGGCCCTGCCTGCGACAAGCCGGGGGCATCTCTGGGTCAGGCCGTGATGTGGCAGTTGTGTCTGCTCAGCAGCAGCAGCAGCAGCAACAGCAGCCACAGCTGTGCCTTTAAAGTCACATCCGCGGTGTGGACCACAAAGCTGGTAGGCGTCCTCATTTGTAAACAGTTCCCCTTTGGCTTTGGGGCAGGGGCGGTGCTGTCCGATGCACCCACTGCTGCCGGGGGCGGGGCCTCCACATCTCCGCGTTCCAGACTCTCATAACTTTGGGGCGTGTGGAAGGGCTGGCTTCCCGCTCTCACTCCTGGCACACCAATAGGTGCCAGTGGTTTTAGAATTCTAAATGCAGGATAATTTGAATTTACAACGTTCTGAATCTAGACAAATCCCAGTCGTGTTACGACTGCTCTGATGGAGAATGACACTGTGAACTTCGGCACTTTTGAGGTTGGAGAATAGTTATGATTTCATTTTTTAAAAGTTAATGAACTTTGTTGTTTAACACTTCAATTTTTAGATTAGTTTTAGGTTCACAGCAAAACTGAACAGAAGTTCACACAGGCCACTCATTCCGTTTCTGCATCAGCTTCCAAACTCTGTGCTCTAAATCTCTGCATCGGCTCTTACCCGACTCCGGCCGCCCACCTAGCCCACTCCGTCTCCCTGCGGCGGGCCCCGTCCGCGGGCTTCTGGGGCTGCGGAGGCTGCCCGCCACTCCCCCAGAGTCACTCCACAGCGCCTCTCCGGGGGGCAAATTCACAATGGGGATCCAGGCTTGACCGTGGGTCCTGTCCTAGGTCTGCGCTCTCACCCTGAGCCAGGACTCTCCTGTGTCCACTCACAAACCACTTAGCCTGTTAAAGAACCCTGCTTCTTACTATCTGCTTTTGCACCACAGTTGCGTTTGCTGTGCTGATTCACTTGTGCATGGGTTCGTCTAGTCCTGAGGTATCTGTTAAGCTCCAGCCAGGTACACAAAGCCCTGCTGAATGCCGCCCCTCCCGGGGGGGGGGGGGGGGGGGAGGGAGGCCAGTCGCAGAGGGAGGGCGAGAACTTATCCTGCCTTTCTTCAAGGAATTTGCAGTCTAGACGGAGACCCAGGGCTTTATTTGCAGAAAGGTTGAGACTGCGTGTGAGTAAGGGACAAACGTTTGGTACGAGTTGGTACAAGCACTGTGTGATCTCGGATGTCGGACGTGGGAAGAGAGGAGAGTTTCCTTTGATGGGAGGATGGCTTCAGAGGGAGGTGTGTAGGGAGGCGGCCTTAGAGTGAGGATAAAATCTGAGAGGCGGGGAGGGTGAGAAAAGCCGAGAGGGGAGGGAGCGGGCGTGGTGTGCGGAGCCTGGGCTGGGGGGGGGGGGCACCTGCCGGCCCTTCTTTCACTGTCTGCAGCAAGATTTTTATTTATGTATTTAACACCTTTACGGCGCTAAGGCTCTTGCACAGTGGACTACACATGTTTCAGACGTGCAACCTGACGAGTTTTGACAGATGTGTAACTGCAGCAGGATTTTTAACCGAGACACAGAGGCAGAAGCTGCCTCTTCTGCCTCTGGATAAATGCTAAGACATTTAACATGGATACACCCGCAGTTTTCTGTGATTCTGAAGAGGTATTTAAGTCTCCACAAAAACACTGTCCCCTCCTTTGGGCTTGTCTGCCTTGAAAAGGGCCCTGGAGGTTTGTAAGAGTCTGACCCTGAGTTGGTCTCTCACATCCCCGAGATGTGTCGTTTATACACACGGGCGGTCTTGAGACTTGTCCCGGAAAAAAGGGCTTGTTTCCACCCCCCCCCATGCCAGTGGTACACAAAGTACAGTTCTCAGAGTTAGCTGAGGCTTGAAGACGATTCAGTCTGTTGGTCCTAGAGCCTGACCCTCACGCCCCTCTGTCTGTCTGTGGGCTGCCATCTTTCTTTCTCCCTCCTTCTTCAGTCTCTGTTCCATCTCTCCACCTCTCCTCCAACCCTGCATGTATGTTTGTAAACATATAAAAACCATATCCTGATTTTTAGGGAAAATTGAATCAAAATAGCACTTTTTACCAGACTAATGATGAAGTAACCTTAATTGAAATACATGAGAACAAAACACTATGTGCCAAGAAAACAGAGAGCAGCAGAGCCTACAGAGAGTTTCAGAATAATTGCAATTTAAAGAGTCTTGGAATTATTTCCACATTCAAAATCCAATTTTTTTTTATTTGAAAAGTTTTGGTCGAGGGAAAATTACTCCTTTCCCCGCTGAGTTGTAGTTAGAGTTATCCCTTCTTTGGCCGTTTGCCACACATCTTGGCAAATAAACCATGGATTCTAATGAACATCAAATTCCATGAGTTGAGGAGTATTAACGCAACTCGCGATTTTGCTTAAATCAGGCAAATCACCACGTACACGGAGAGTGAGACAAGGATGGTCTTACAGAGTGTGCCCCTGGGCTCTGTGCTCTCTGCAAACGCTGACTTGCCGTGGGTTTTACGTGCCGTCCACAGCACCCACAGTTTGGGGCTCACTCTGCTTCCTGAATGGTACGTGCTTCTCTGCACCCACCCTGATGCTGGATCCCCAAAGCCTTCATCCAGCCTCTCCCCCCCCCTTACCTCCCAACCGCCCCCATCGCCTTGTGCTGAAACGACGTCAAGTAAGTACCCATACTTTTAAACAGAAAAGACCATTCTGCTTCCTGGGGTCAAGTGACTGGTTTTCGTCTTTCCCCTGGAGAGCTCTGGTTCGCCTGGAGTGCTGGGAGCTATAGGGAGGGTCACCAGAAGGCACACGCAGTCAGCAGATTGGCCAATGAGTAGAGCAGCTAGTCAGCAGACAAAGGACAGGGCTCCGGGCCCACAAGGCTGGATGGGACTGTTCATGCCGTCCTGGGCCCCCGACGTGGACACGGACACGCCAGCCCACTGGGCGGGCTCAGAAGAGTAAGTTTGTCTTTTTGCTAAACCAGGTCTTTCTTTAGCTGGTGTGGTCTGTCTTTACTCAAACACCAGACAGGTGCCTGAGCATCGTGCCGCCGGACGCCACGCGTTTCCTCACCTCATCTCAGCTGCCGTCCACTTTCTTCCCTCCCCCTGTGCAAATAAACCCCCAAGACACACACAACCGAACAGCAAGAACCAGCCCCAAAGCAACCAATCCACCAACCAGCCCTCAACAGTGAAAAGGGAGAAAAGAAAGCACAGTGCAGGTTTAGTGACGCGGATCTGCAGTCAGGGACCTCCGCCGTCCCCGCTGCCACCAGGAAGTGAATGGAGGGGGAGGCCAGCACCGTTACCCGCCCATCAGGAAGTGGCCTTTATTCTCTGCATGGAGGTGCCCTAAGTACATGCAAATCCATGCAGATAAGCATCGGAATCTTAAAGTGTTGCAGGCTGCAAGTGACCTCAGTTGCGGTGTTTCCGGCGAGAAGTCTCGTCAAATTCCTTTGCGGCTTCGGATGCAAGAGTTAACCCATCAGAATAAGGTTGCCTTTTCTGGACGACGCGGATGTGGTGCCCTGGCATTGTGAGGCTTACCCACGGACTCCTGTGATACGCTGCAAACGCGAAGTGGTGATTATTAAGAAAATGAATTTATCAGTAACACCGTGCCCGGGGGCAGTTCTGAGCTCAAGCAAACAGTTCCTCAAACAGAATGACGCCTCTTCCCCCAAGGAAAGCATGCATTTGGCATAAAGAAGGCACGGTCACATTTGCTTTTTAAAAACGGAACTAGCTTAATAGTTAACTTATTTCCTGAGTGGAGTGCAGGCCTGGAAAGAAGGCTGGGGTTTTCTCCTCTCCCCGAACCCGTGTGCTGTTTCACCTTCTTGGGATGCATGTTGGAAACAAAGGAATGTTTAAAAATGATTCTCTCAGGCCTTGTGTTAGAGATGCAGCTCTTTTTGAATAATTAGCTGCATTTGTTAAATATTTGAAACCCTCTTTACTCTGAGGTAAAGAATGGCCTCGCGGAAGATGGGTGAGCGACGCGGGTGTTTCAGAAGAACACTTCTTATCAGTCAATGAGGAGAGGCCTGTGCTACCTCCGTTTCCTCTTATTTGGAGCTTCTTCTCTAAAGAAATACTATTTTTTCTTCAAACATTCCCGTTTCCTGTTTCCTGAGTGACATTGTTTCAGAGATTGGCACCCACAGCAGGAGGCGGGAGGTGGTGTCACTTCGAGCCTGCGTGAATCACGGGCACAGCCCCCAGAGCCATGCCCGGGGCCTCAGTCCCCCCCCCCCCCGGGCAGAGTGGCCTTTTAACTGCGCTTTTTTTGGACTTTTTTGGACCCACAGGGAACCTATTTCAAGTGTTACTCGTGTCTCGGAATTCACCTGGGACTTAGGGCCAGGAGAGCAGGCCTCAGGTTTGCTGCTGCTGCCTCGGTTGGGTGCGCGTGGCATCCTTAGCAGCTGGTAAAGCTTGTGAAAGGCCTTCCTTTCTGACCACTTTTTCCTCATCGTCCTGATTTGCCTAATTGCCGACAGTCTACCTTGTTTCCTGGTGGATAAGGCTCCTTCATCTCCTGGGGACTGTTTTAATTACCTCGGCCTTTCCCACAGCCCGTCCTCTTCCTGCATCTGTGGACGCTCTCGGCTGGACCGGGTTTTAGCACAGAGCAGCATAAGGAGCGGCAAGTGGGGCCCGGGCGAGAGTGGCAGGCAGTGCCGCCTGCACCACGTGACGTGATCAAAGTCTTCCGTTCCAGTCCGTGTCAGATTTTTTTGCCTTTAACTCTCACACCACCTGGTGATATTCTTATATTTTACTCATGTGGAAACCAGGACTTGTCATGGAATTAGTAAGAGCCAGGTCCAAGCTCAAGGTCTTCTCGACTCCAAGGGACCTGCTCTCAACCTTCCCTGTAGAGAAGTCTGGTCCCTGATCCCAAAGGTCCTCCAGCTTGACGTCCCAGGGTCCTACACTGGGTGATCACCCTCCAGATATCACAGTCACCTTCTGTTTTAGAAGAAGTATAATTTTAAGAAATTGGAATTTTGTTAAATTCTTAGTTGAATGACCTCGGAGTAAGCGTAGCAAAGCTCCTCACTTATTCGTGAGGGGGGCCATTGCCCTGAAGTCTCCAAGCGCAGGAAGCACTCAGGGCGAGACCGACGGCTTTGGCTGACAGGTGGCCACCCTCTGCGTATGGCTTTTTGGGTTGCCAAGGGCCTCCCGCCACGTCCAAAATAACTGCTTCACCAGGCTGCCATGTTATTAGCCATTCCCACCCCTACGCATTCATCTCTTTGGCTTAAAAATTGTCTCTAGAACTCCCTTGATAACCTACCAGTGATAGGAGACTGATTGAAATAAGGCACATAAGCTTTAGCCTGAATGATCTGATGGCATTAGAAAAACTTTGAAATAATAGGAAAAAGATAAATTATAAAGTATTTTATTTAAACATATTTAATAGTGTCTAGTATCTCGTGAAAAAAACCCCAAAAAACCAAGCACTGTTAAATGAGTGAAAACAAGGGACAGGGGTTTGGAAAGGCCGGGTAAGCAGACTTGAGGTGTAGCCGGGGTGGTGACCGGCAGGGAGCAGGCTCAGTGTGGGTGGTGGGCGAGAGAGAGCGGGACGGATCCGGTCACGGGGGTGGTGGTGGGGCAAGTGCAGCTGGTGCCTTCCCTCCGTCACCAGATCAGAAATCAGGCAGACATTTGCCCACGACCTGCTCTCCAGGCACTTCCTGGTTCCACTGTCTTGGGCCATGGTTTTACGTCTTCTGTTGAAACGTACATATTTCAAACACGATGATCACACACCCAGAGAAGCTAAAGAAAGAAACAGATGTGACACTAAGACAGAGGGACAAGCGTTCTAGGCTTCTGCCTTTGCGGGGCATGGAAGCCGGAAGGCTGCGAACTCAAATCCTGGGGAACCGGCTGCAGCGGGTCGTGCAGACAGTGTGAAATTTATGGGCCCCGCACGCAGACGGTTATTCGGCCTCTTGTACTTCCTGTTCCCAAATCCTGTTTTAAGTTGAAAATGGTAGAAAGAATAAATTATGTGATAATGAAAACTTCCTTCCTCTTTTATTTGTGATCAGGAACTACCGTTTGCCTGTGTGTCACGGGGCTGCGGCGGCGGCAGAGCAGGCGTGGGCTCACACGCCTGAAGAGCCAGAGCAAGCAGGGCCAGGCCAACGGGCAGCGGCTGCAGGAGGAGCCAAAGGAGCGGGCTGGGCCCTGGGCTTTTGCAAAATGAGCCCCTTCGGGGCCGAGCACGTGATGGCTCCTGCACATGATGGAGGCTGATGAACAGGCAAGGGCCTCCTGCCTGTGATGGAGGCTCTGGGCCTGGACCCGCTGGGGCTAAAGCAGACCCGCTGCCTGGGAGCCGTGCACCGGCTAGAGTTCCCGAGATGTTGGTCGCCAAGGTGGAAGGGTCACAGCGGCCAGCTGGCAATTCATGTGTGTATATGCCTGACTGGGACAGGATGGCAGACACCAGAAATGGACACACTGTAACTGAGTGTGCTTCAATTAAAAAAAAAAAAGATCCATTTGGTGATGGACTGGATTCCAAATAGGAAGTGGAGTCCAAATTTGGACCAGATGATGAAATGTGGCCCCTACCTTCTGACAGGCAAGGCCAGGGGTGGGGTGTGGGTGTGTGTGGGGTGTGGGACCCTCCCCTCCTCCTCGGGAGCTGGCGATGTCTATCCCTGAGGCTCGGCTAGCGGCTCCCACAGCAAACACGTGCCGGCACCCAGTCAGCCCCAGCTGTACGCACGTCACCAGGCGTCCGGCTTGTCCCTCCATGCCTGGAGACGGGCCTTTCAGGAACCACCACCTGAGAGCAGGGAACAGAACCCACGTGTCTCTGCCTGCTTACTTTCACTTTAATAAGTGGCTCTGAGAGCCAAGCGGCTTGCCTAACTATTTATTTTTCAGCTAATACCAGGAACCGACTAGAAATACATTCACAAGGAAAACACAGTAATTAATTTGTCACTGAAACCTGAGGGGTCCGGCTCCACTTACAGGTGATAATGAATGTTTTGCATGTAATTAGCAAGAATAATTAGCACCTTCCTGGTAACAAACAGACTGCCTGGTGCTCTGCAAACAAAATTAATTGTCGTCCTAACAGAGGCAATTGTGTCTCTGCTGTCTGACAACGTCCCATATTTGCGCCAACAGCTCCCTGAGACCGCCTGGCTTTGTGAGGGTAGGAAGGGAATCTATGAATTGCACCTCTTCCATCTGCTTCCCAGAAATTTCGGGACCACCAGGGGACTTGTTTGTCAAAACCTGCTAAACAATTTGTAATCTTTGACATGTGTTTCACTGTATTAACGGATGAACTGTTCACATCAACTTACCGGTCAAGCCAGGAGAGCTCCTCTAATCAGTCAAAGGCTGACATTTGAAAACTCCGGCAACTTTTCCCCCCTATTTTCCCTGGGAAAGGAATAGATAAAATGCTGAAGTGGAAATGAGGGGGGCAAACTCCAAGCTGGGTTCTCCTGAAGCCTCCTGAGAGGTCTCTGCCCCTGGAGGGAGGGGTCTGCACGTGGACACCTGCCCATGCTTGTGGGGCTGCATTTTCCAGTCCTTTGAACCATTTCAAATGACATAAAACTTGCACACACACTGGGTTCCTTTCTCCCTAACTTGGAACCATGTGTTTTAAACTCCTAGAGCTTGCAGTTTGGGAACATCATTTTCACGACCGCGAATATTCTCGCGAGGCCCGGGGTGTTCACAGCAGCTGAGAAAGCCTCACTTTAAAGAGGACCCTCCGACAGACTGCGTCCCGAGGGGGCTCGGGGAACGAGGCACCGCACAGCCTGGATGGAACTGGGTGTGGAAGCACAGGCTGTCTTCAGACCCCGTCCCGGGGAGTGGCCCCACTCTTGCTGGGGGCACGGGGGTTCATGTGGGTGCCACGTGGAGACCCCGGGGGGTTCCTCCCGTGCGACTTCTCCTGGAAAGCGTCTGTCTGCCTTCCTGAGACTCGGTTCTCCCGGGGCTGCCCTGGCATCACCTCCAGCCTTCCCACTTCTGCCCTCGTGCTGGACCTGGCCCTCCAGCTGTCCTCCACCCCCTGCCCTTGGCCCCCACCTTCAGGGCACAAAGGCCATCGTGTCAGAGCTTGGCTTCCATCTCTGTCTCAGGTTTCCAGCTCCTGGTTGGTGACTTCAATCCATGCATCACTTTCCTCCAAATGCCACACACTGACCTGGGAGAGACTTGATTCTCCTCAGATGTCTGTTCACGAACCGCCCCCCTACCCCGGAAGCCTGCCATCTCTGGGTGACCTCTGTGTCCTCCGCCCCACCCGGTCTCTAGCCCGAGCCAGCATTTCTGGGTAATGCGTTTTCTCTCTGTTCCTCTTCCTTCCACCTGCCCGGCCATGCTCACGCCCTCCTTGGGACAGTGCTGCCTCCCCACTGGCTTTCCTGTTGTGGGCAAACTGCTTCCCTAGTGCTTTGGTCCAAAACCCGAACTCCTTCACTGAGATTCAGAATTCTCCATATCTTAGCCCCGAGGCGCCCAGACACATCTGGCATGCTGTGGCTCCAGGAAGCCCCCCGGCCAGCCCCGCCCTCCTGCCGCCTATCTCTTCGAAGTCTATTGGCCCCCAGCACCTGGCCTACTTTTCCTTCCCTGCAGAAGCCCCCCCCCCCCCACTGGAAGCCCTGGAAACAGTCTTGTCTGCGCCTGGTCTGCTCGCTCGGGGCAGAGCCAGCACCTCCCTGCGTTCACCCTCTGTGCCTGTGATGCTTGTCTCTCAGTCACATTTCTCAGGGCCCAGGACTGCGGCAGATCTTAAAAGTTGCTGATGATTCAGTTTTGTATCAATCATATTTAAAAAAAATTTTTCTTTTCAATCGTTTACTTATTTGCCTTTTTTGGCAGCGCAGCTGATTTGCAGCATGCCCGTTTCCGGTGCACAGCGCAGTGGCTCAGCCGCGTGTGTGGGCTCTTCGCCACTACAGGTCGCCCCACGGTACTGGGCTGCGCGGGAGGGCTGCGCTGTTTATCTAGTCGACGCACAGTGGTGTGTGTCTGCTCACTCCCAGCTCCGGGAGTAGCCCTCCCCCCCGACCTGCCCCTTTGCTGACCGCACATTTGTGTTCTGTGTCTGCGAGTCTCTTTCTGTATTGTAAATGAGCTCATTTGTATTATTTTTTAGATTCCACGTACAAGTGTCACCTGACACTTGTCTTTGACTTACTTCACTTAGTATGATCGTCTCTAATCACGTTTTACTTTCACTTCAAAACAATTTTATCAGCAGAACTGTCTTTTAAGATCATTTCCCCTGTTTGGGGCTCAGCCTGAGGCTCTGGGCCTTCCACTTCCTGGGCTTCGGCGCCTGCTCCTCCCGATGCTGGGCGCCCTGGAGCGAGGATGCTAACTCACGCAGGGGAAAGGGCATGTGCCCAAGGCCGTGCCTCTGGTGCTGCTGTGGACACAGGGGTCATCTGTCAGAGAGTGAACGGAGCTGTCGGGTGGCTGCAGGATTTCCCAGGTCACACGGCTGGAGAGCGGAGAGCTGACTGCAGGTCAGGGAACAGGCTCTAGCCCTTGCCTGCTGCTGACTTGACTGGCTGTGTGACTGAGAAAACTGCTTGCCTCTCTGAGCCTTGCTTTCACACCAGCAAAATCCCCCCATCCTTTCATTCACTGGGTACTCGCTAAGCTCCTACTGAGCAATTTTGACCAGAGGATCCTCACGTAACGGTGCTTGTCTAAGGCGCAGGTCATCCCTGTATGACAACTCACATCACACTGCCCTAAGATTAACTCCACATTTGTCCTCCTCAGACTAAAGGCCTCCGTGGGAGAGGCCACGCCCACTGCCTCCATACTTCCCAGCACCCAGCACAGTGCCCTTGGGGCAGGAAGCGTTCGGCCAATCATTCCCAAGTGACTGAGTGTAGCTGTTAAAGGACAGTTATTTTCCTTCGAGTCTCCGTATAGGATCCGGTCTTTGAGCGCTTCCTTCGGGGAGGTGAAACACATACTCAGTGGAGACTTCCAGCTCTGGTCAGTTGCCTACCAACTGTAAACAGATTGAGTTGTAGCTAATATTCTGGCCCTGAGGCACCTCTGTTGTGTGAATGCACCCTCAGAACTTCGCAGCTGGGTCTCAGTTTGACCACATCTTACATGGATGCCACATCTGTATCTCACTGATCGGGCTGAAACGGTGACATGAGTTTTTGGTTAAAGTCGACTGCGGTGGGGTTTACGTTCCTCGGCACTTGGGAGGAGAAAGGTGCCCCACAAGGGGGAAGACTGCAAATGCCAGAAACGTGGCAAGTGGGGAGAGATGAACCCACGATCCCCCTCCTCCAGTAGACAAAGCTGGGTTTAGCTTCCAGCTGCGTCTGTGCCTGCCAGGCCGAAGTGGCTGCTTGTTTTCTGGCACAGCTAGAATTTGCATGTCCTGTTGATCTTGTTTGCCATCCTTCTGAACTGAGAATGTGGCATTGACTGAATTCTTAAAGTGAATATGGAGATTTTATTAGGCTAAAAAATTACTTTTTTGGGGTGTTGACTTTTTAAAATTGAAGTACAGTTACCATGTGTCAACTTCTGGTGTACAGCACAATGTCCCAGTCATCATGTGCATACATACATTCATAAAAATTACTTCAAAGTATTTTCCTTTCAGTGTTCAGTAAAGATGAGTGAATCAAGAAAGCTTTCTTTTTCTTGGGAATAATCCCAAGCTGGGCTTCCATCAGGTGTTCAGGAAAAGAAAATAAACGTCTGGTTAGATTTTTTTCGTATAAGCACTAAGAACTGTAAGTGTTTGGAAGACCTATGATGCTACAGTAGGATCCGGCACTTTCAGAGTCCCAGGTAAAATGGTAAGTTAGAAGGCTCCCAGGTTGCCTTCTCCCTCACCACGTCCGTGCGACCTGGCTCTGGGAATGGACTTTTTCCTCTTGCTTACGGGGCCACTCCTGTCATTTCCCGTCCTGTGTCAGGGGACGGGACAGGGACCATTGGTAGCCGTCTCGAAAGAGATGCTGTTTCTGGCTGCTGTGAGCTGCTGGGGTAGCTGGGGGGCTGTTTCCTAGCTGGGAGTTTTGCACAAGTGCAGCAGGAAGCCTTGCCACACGTCAGTGGAAACGGACAAGTTCATTTGATGAGTAATCAGACTCTATGGAATTCGTCATTTGAGAAGAGTGTGTTCAAGAGTATGTGAGTCCTGCCCGTCAGAACCGGAACGTCTTTCAGTCGGGGTTTCTGGAAGCACATGCATTAACCAGACCATCCTTAATCTGCATGCGTTTTGTTTTTTCATGTGCATTCAGACTTTGACTAAGAGCTCACAAAGAATGACTAGTAGAAGGAAACTAGGTGCAGCGGGTACAGAAGCCAGGAGGTGGACACACTTAGTCTTTGTTATTTTCTGGAAGCAGAGAGTCACATCTGCATGCTTGTTTTCGTACAGTTTTTGGTGCAAGTGATACCTAAAATGTCCATCTTAACTGTATTATAGTCTCCATGTGGAAAACAGTCATAAACACATAACATTTGAAACCCAAATTCTAAAGCTTCCTCATAGTAAAGCTAAAAATCAGCTAAGGAATAGTGAATGACTAGTGGGACAATACAATTAAGTTTTATTTTCCTGAACAGAATCAAGCTGTTTTTCTTGTGGGAATGCTATTACATGACAGAGAACTGGGAGGCTACACCAGACGTTTGGTTAAAGCTCTATTTAGCTTTTAAGCCTTGACTTTCTGAACTTTCAACTTAGGAGTCGAACATTTCCCCGTGTTTCTTTAGCATATTTAAATGAATTCCTCAAGACTCCTGAACTTAACATTGTGTCAACTTACAATAATAAATGGATGTGAAAAGCAGTCAGTGTAAAATCAATCTCTATTTACTTTCCAAAAAAAAAAAAAAAATGGATGCACATATGTGCTGTTCTGGAAATTTGTGGCTGCCGGTCTAAGAAGTTAGAAACAGTGGCTGACTTGAATTTGAATCAAAGAGGCTGCTGTTTTAATATCAGAATCCCTGTCCTACCGGAAAGTTCTTCGTGGCAAAATTTTCGATGAGTTTACTTTCAGCGAGAGCATTTTCAGTAGCTTGTACCTGATTCATTGAGCACATGGGGAAGGTTCATCCTCCCCTCCTGATTTCTGTATGAACGTCGTTTTTTAGTATGTGAACTCCTTGTGGCAGTGGGATGGGGCCAGCGTGCTCTTGGGTTCCGGACGTAACCACGGCCCCTCCCGTCCCCCAGCCCACACAGTCTTGAACTCAACTTCGTAGTTTGATTTTCCCTGAACCACAGCAATGAACTCAGAAAATGACTTTAAGGTTGAGTAATTATGTCTCCAGGTGTCCGACATTTAAACCTTGACACTGAAACAGGAGTCTGGTCTCTGGATTCACTTATGATGAATGTCCTTGAAATATTCCACTCCGTTCTGCTGCAGGCTGTGCTTCAACTGTGGACATCATTAGGGGATGGAAAAAGGAGTCTTTACTCCTTAATAATTGGGAGGCAGGTGTTGCTGAAAGTGGAAAGGCTTCCCCTTGAGCTGGCGCGGTTGGATCCTTCCCCTTCCACGCCTCTCCCCCAGCCGCTGTCTCCAGGGGACACTGGGGGCCCCCGGTGGTGGTGACTTTCCTTGCCGAAGTTGTGCGCATGTTTATTTACCGTCACAGTAAGCTTCCAAGAGTAGGCCTCCGGGAGCCTTCTCAGTATCCCAAAGGGGTAGGTCAAATCGCCGCAACTCTCAGACTCCAAACGCAGTCACACGAGTGGGCAGCACGCGACCTAGACCATCCACGAGCCAGGCTGAAGTAAATACCACAGCGGTGATGAGGCTGATGCCAGAGGGTGTCCGTCCTTTGCCTCTGGAAGTCTCTGCGTAATGATCTGCTGTGACTGGGGAGACTCGCTGTGTACTTGGATAACTGTTTAGTGGAATAAACTTTCCAGTGGAGTCCCTTTCTTATTGCTACGGTAATCCTCTCCCAAGGAGAAACATTTTGTTGTCTCAGGGATGTCCGATATCTCCTCTGTGTCTGGGCCACAGCTGGGCCACTTCTGCCTCCATTACGTCAAGCACGAGGCTTTGTCTGAGAATCGGTGCTCGTTAGCTGACCTGATGGACCATCTGAAGGAAGGGGGATGAGGCAGAACTGGAAGAAGTAAATGAAGTGCTCCAAAAGCAGTTTAGAAAAAAGAATTAGTTCAGACGTCAGAGAAGTCTTTAGCAACAGAATCAAGCGCCACATCTACAGACGGGGCTGGAGGCGTCCCAGGGCCCCATTATCTCACGTCTGTGAACCTTTAAAGGAGCCTCCTGGCGTTCAGGAGTGAGTGTGAGCCCCTGGACCACTCGGCCTGCTTACACTGGACAGATGCCACTGCCAAACTGAAGACCCTTTTCAGTCTCTTCTTCCATCCTCAGGCGACAGTGGCATCCCAGGATGACAACATGCGCATCAGCCACCGCCACTGGCTCAGCCCTTGGCAGCTGCGCCCCAGTATCTGTGCGCTAACGACCCCCTCCCTCAACCAACCCCTCCCTCAACCAACCCATCCAGAGCAGCCCCAGGCGTGGCGCAGTAATTGGCACCAGGTAGGCGATGAATGTGCATTTTCATTTGATGCTCACAAACCCAAAATAAATGGTGCAGAGATGAAGAAACCAGGACCCAGAGAGGGGGGTGCGTTGCCACAGCCTCCATAGGGTGCGTAAGGCACATTTCAAGCCACTGCTGGCCTTTAGTTTCCACGGTGGACTGAACAACCGCACGGGAGGCCCCAAAAGCCCGTCCGTTACTCTCTGGTGTCCCGTCCTCAGTGATCCAGCGTGGAGACCGCACGCGCTGACGGCAGCCCGCCAAGCGCCGTGTTCTAAGGGGAGCTTGCTGCATCTGTACTGGTGGGTTCTGCAGCGACCCGGGAGAGCCACACAGCCATCAGACAAGGAGCGGAGGCACATAGGGAGAATTGACAGCCCAGTTTTCTCAACCAGGAGGTAGCAGGGCTGGGGGGTGGCCTCAGGTGGCTGGAACCCGTGCAGCCACATCTGGGGGTTCTTGCCCTCAGCTGCAGGGTCCAGCGAGGCCAGCTTCTGCGCATGCTCTTCCAGATGCCCGTCCTTACCAGGAATTCACCCCATGGTTAAGGCTTTCCTAGGGGAGGCCTGGCCTAGCTGGAAGTGTTGCAGGAAAATGGGACAGTAATCTGCCTCTGGGCAAGGAATGAAGCAGCACTCTGAGAGCCGGAGAACTTAGGATTTATCACACCAGTGGGGCCAAAAGAGTTAACACCTCAAGGTCTGGACCCAGCCGTATGTTTACACAGGCTTTTATAGGCTGCCAGTTTACACTTTGCAACATCGTATGCAAATGAAGTATAACGAAAGTTGGCTAATTAGGAACAAGCTTTGTAGAAATGGACCAATCAGAAGTGAGCTCCATGCAAATGAAGTGCTACAACTGGACCAATCAGAAGTTAGGGAAATGGACCAATCAGGGGTGAGAGAAACAACCAATCAGGAGTGAGCTCAGGGAACCAATAGAATTTTAGGGGTAAGTAAGCCGTTTCAGAGGCAAAAAGTGAGCTAGAGCCCCTGGGCCAGGGAACCCAATGGTGCTGGCAGGAGAGTAGTGGCCCTGCCTGGGGGTCCTGCCGGTCTTTTTATGGGGCTTTCTGCCTCAGGGGCTCCACCAGGCTGTGTTCCCCACTCCGTCACCCACGCCCCCGCCTCCAGTGTGCAAATCCGCCCTCATAGGGCCGCGCACGAAAACATCGACTTTGTGGGACCCCCGGAGAGGAACCGGGCCTCGCGTCTGCGCATCCCGGCCACACTACGGGGTCGGCTGCCCCAGGCCGCCCCGGCACGTGGGTCGGGCTCCGCTTGTGTCTCCGCGTCCATTTTGAGCTGTGGACACGAAACCCGGACACAATGCGTTTGGCAGTCAGTCCGCCTCAGCTAGCTAGAACCTGGGCCACCCCCACACTGGCCTGTCATTCGCCTCTCATCACATCTGGGGCCAGGCCTGCTTTCCAGAAGCCGTGGTCCTACCGTGGGGTGGGCATTGTCACTCCCGGGTCCTGCCTGTCATGTTAGTGTCGCCTTCTTTAAGGATGTGTTTAACCTCCAGATTTGATGACTTGCCTTAAACTCTGGGACTTCCTTCTGTTTCTGATGAGCCATTATTCTTCGAATAACACTGTGAACATTTTGATAATACAAACCTCCTTTCATTAAAGGAAAGGCTTTTGACAAAAAATGCAACCCCAAATACACTTTGTAAATTATGTTCATTAGCAAGAAAACCAAAACACAAAATGCCAAGACTCTGCACTTTCTTTATGTAGCTGATTGTTGGAGTACACACACAGACACATGTACAGACACATGGAAACACACACACACAGGCAGACACACAGACACATACAGACACAAACACCTTTGAGAAAGTTTTCCCCCACAAAGTCCAGGGTCAATTCTAGCAAAGTCTATATGCAGCTTTGTTTTCCACCCCACTACCAAGGGAAGTGGTGAGAAGTCCAGCTTCATGACCGAGCTGGGACAATCCTAGAACAGATAGGGAATTGCTGTATCTTGGCAGGAGGACAAACGGCTCAGAAAGTTGCTGTGGTCTGTTCTGCAAGTGTTGGCTCCTTTGTGCCAAAGATTTCCTAGTCAAATCTCACAGTGTTCAATGGCCTACCCAGAGGTATGTTTTTTATTACATAGCTATCATTTGACCATATGTATAATAAAATAATGTAATAAAACAGTTCACTGTTTAGAGAGAGAATGTTATAAAATGATAATTGTCATGTTCTCAAGGCACGTAAATGAATTTATTACTCAGGACAGATGCAAATGTCGAATACTGTCTGAATAAGAGGAGCCCTTGTGACAACCCCTAATTATTCCTAAAATAAATTTAACATTGATCCGGCTTGTTTTCATGATTTAAAAACGGGAAAGAGTGCAAGGAGTATAAATATGGAATTAAAATAAAGCTCCGTGTAAGGACACTTGGTGGTTGTCAATTACTACGTTCTAATCATTGCTTTGCTAGTAGGTGTGTTTGAGCACGTGTGGTCTATGCACATGTGTGCACGTGTACCTGTGGATGGTGTGTGTGTGCATATACGCAGGTGATGTGTCCGTGTGCATGTCTAGGGCACACACATGCCATATGCATGTGTGAATGCATGTGTGCACATGGCATGCAAACGTGTATGTGTTTGTGGGTGTGTACAGCATATGTGGTGTGTGTATGCATGGCATGTACATGCACACGTATGCACATGCATGCGTGTGCACACGCAAGTGTGTGAAAGACTGCATGCATTGTGAAGCCAGAAACAATGCAAGTCTGCATATGTGCTCTGGCAGCTGGCTCTGCCTTCCCAGATCTTGCTGTGTTTTGACATCGTCTGAAACAGAAGCTTTATTGCCCCAGGGCTACTAATTGCACAGACCACATTTTTCTCTCCGGATTTCTCATGACATTGTGGGTGACACACAACATTAACGTCCAAATGCTGAAAAAACTTTTTTAATGAGACGACAGCACACACAGCTGTTTTCAGATGCAGATGTTTTCTCATGGTAACCGCTGACTTCCAGCAAGACCTCCTGGAGGGACGGGAGAGGCCGAGGAAGTGGGATGCTCTGGGACCAGTTCCCCCAGCCAGCCCGCCGAGTCCCACCCAGGCCAGGTGCACCTCATCTTCCTAGTTTCATCTCTCTGGCTTTGCTCAGTTTTTCTGTTTTTGCTTTTCTTACTGTTTCACCTTCCCTAATTCTACCCCGTCAAATTCCAGGGTTTTCACAGGATGACACCTGCCACAGCCCCTCCCATTCATTTTTCCATTTCCATCCCACATGCAGGCACTGTGACAAGGACTTTTCATATTTTATCTTGTATGAGCCACACAATAACCCTGTGAAGTGGGCACTGGTCCTGTCTCAGTTCTACTGCCTTACAAAACAGTGCAGGATAAATGTTTGCCCAGGCTCGCTCAGGCGCCGGGCTCGCGCAGACAGACGCCAGGCAGAAGACTGAGGGGAAGCCCTGCTGCGTCTGCTGCCACCGCGTTACGCTGCCCGTCCCCCTCTTCCCGGCACACCTTTAGCCTCCAGACTAGTGATGCATATTCTGAGTTTTAATAAGAGGCCATCTGGTCTCCGGAACTTGCTTCCTTTGTTTCCTATGACTGATCCCATTTGACCAAAGAGGCTGTGATTGTGCTGTGTCTCTTAGCTGGTGAGTTTGTCTCTTGGTCTTTGGGTGTCTTCCTACCATTTTGTTTAGTTCTTGCTTGTCCTGCTTTTATTATAATCCATCCACCCCTTCCTTCTTGCTGTCTTTCCCACACCCCATCCCTTTCATTTCATCTCCTGCTGTGTGGAAATTAAATTTTGTTTCTATTACTTACTGGTTTCCTTTGAAGGTACGTAAAAGACATGTAAAATGTAAAGTAAATCCGTAACTTTCTTTCTCCTCTGGAAGAAATGCGAGGACCTGTAGCGCCGCACGTGCCCGTGTGCTAATGCTCCCCGTCTTTAGGATTAATCTTCTATTTTCTAGACCTCACCAACTGGATGTCACCAAGGTTGCTTTTTATCATTTAGATTTTGCATTTTTATTCAACTCGCCAGTTTCTGTTTGCCAATTTCTTTGCTGGCCACTTCTTCTTATACCCTAGATTTTTTTTGTCTGGAATCATTTCACTTCTTCCTAAAGCTCTTCCGTTAGACATTGTTCAGGTTTTTTAAAATCTGAAAATGTTTTGATGACCATTTTGTCCTTGCAAGAGAGCTTTGCTTGATACACCTTTCTGAGCTGGAAGAAACACCTGTGCACCGCCTGGAAGGCATTCCACTCTCACTGAGCTCCCACTGCTGCTGCTGGGAAGTCTGCTGTCTGCCTCACTGACCTTTTGTTCGTGATCTACATTTTCACTTAGGACGCTACTAAGATCTTTGCTCTCCTTAAAATTGTTCTTCAACTTGTCTGTTTTGAAGAACTGATGTTTTTGTTTTGTTGACTTGCTTCACATACTTTGTGCTGACTTAATCTGTGGTTTCATGCTTTTAACTGATTCTGGGAAACTTGAGCTATTACCTCCTGTGTGTGTCCTGTACGCTACGCCTCTGCACTCTTTGGTGAAGGAGCCAGTTAAATGCATGTTCGAGCTCCTCCTTCTTTCCTCCACATCTCAAGACTTCTCACCTTTCCCCATTCTGCCTCCTCTGTGCCACATCATAGTCATTTTTCAGTTTTACGTTCCAGTCCAGCCAAGGCATGTGCTTCATTTTCCAGGGTATTTTTTCAGTTCTATTTTCTTACGATCCCGCTTGTGACTTCCCTCTTACATTTTAACCTCTGAGCCTCACTGGCGTGTATGTATGTGTGAGGCTGAGAATGCTGAAACACATGCAGCTGCTCTTACTTCAGTAATCAGGCATGTGAGCACTGGCCCAGATTTTCATCCTATGTAACTTCACGGGAACCCTCCCAAGACATGATTCAGATGACTGACCTTAAACAACCGCCTCCCTGTTCATCCATCAATCATTCACAAACCCATCTGTTTCTGAGTAGGTTACTGCAGTTGCACCGAAATACCTAGAATCTGCAGTCCTGGGGGACGTGTGTTGCAATCCTCATCAGTGGGAATTTCCTTAAGGAAATGTTAGCACAGAAAACAAGCCTCTCACAGTCAACTGTGAGTGTATCTTCCATCATCTGCTTTGCCTCCGACAGAGCCAGAGACCATGGACGTGATGAGTGCAAGAGTGGAGCTGGTGGTTCACCCAACAAGGAAAATTCTTCTTGGGATGGAAGAAGCAGCCCCGCGTTTCCCCTCAGCTCACGTGTTGACCGTGAGTGTGCTCTTGTCGCTCGTGCTTGGCTTGCCTCACGTTGCCGAGCTGCCAGCTGTTTCCTTCAGTTGGGTCTGTGTGTCATCATTTAGAAGATGCCTTTGGGTGGAGGCATTTAGAGACCTTCCATAACGTGGGGAGCTTATGTTCAGGAGTGAGTGTGTGGTGCATGCGTGTTGGGTATTTACGGACAGTGAAGCAGGAAAGCATGAAGAAGGTGTGGGTCCCCAAAGCCGTTCCTATCAGTTTCCAGCACCTCCCTCTTCAGCCCACGTCCTTGGGGAGATTGTTCCCTTCCATGGTTTTCAGTGGCACCTGTATGCCATTGATTTTCGAATGTGCATGAACCAGACGCCACACCGGACATACTTCCTGGCCGTCTCCGCCTGCATTTCTCTAGCCGCTTCAAGTGTCGCAAGTACAAACTCAAGATGATCTGTCTTCCTCTTCAAATTAGTTTCCCTCCTTGAATTCTTTTTTCATTGCCGTGTAGTCAGTGTACAATGTTGTGTCAGTGTCTGGTGTCCAGCGTCATGTTTCAGTCATACGTGTCCATGCGTACATTCCTTTTCATATTCTTCTTTATTGTAAGTTACTACAAGGTATTGAATATAGTTCCCTGTGCTGTACAGAAGAAACTTATTGTTTACCTATTTTATATATAGTAGTTAGTATCTGCAAATCCCAAACTCCCAACCTCCTTAACTTCTTCATTCTCTTAGAGATTTTGCAATCATTTAAACTCTTGTCTTCCCTTAAGCCCCTCAGCCAGGTCTGGTTTATCCGTTAGGCTCCATAAGCACACGCCTAGGGCCTATTATCATAATAGGGCCCATGATAGTTTTAGGGGCCCATGAAAATGCTTAATTTCTTTTAAAATATGAAGAAAAGGTGGGGGAGGGTATAAATCAGTGGTAGAGTGTGTGCTTAGCATGCATGAGGTCCTGGCTTCAATCCCCCAAATAAACAAATAATAAACAAACAGATAAATATATAAACCTAATTATCCCCCCAAAACCCCCCAAATTAAAAAAAATGAAGAAAAAATTTAGGTGAAACAATCTGTTCCAATATGTAATACTTATATTTTCATTTGATACCATGACATCATTACCATCATATAACGGGCACATTTTATATAACGTATTACATACAACGTACATTTCATGGAAGAAGGGGCCCGTGATGACAGAGGGGCCCAGCCCGCAGCCACTAGGCCATCGCTGAGTCTCGCCAGCTCTCCCGCTGCGCCTGCCCCTTCCCTCTTCGTTCCTCTCCGCCCGATCAGTTTAATTTAGCCTCTCACGGCCCCACTCTGGACCTGAGGCAACTGTGCAGCCTCGTGAACGTGGCTTCCTTTGCGTGGCTCTGTGGCCGACCTCGGGCGCCTTGACGGCCCCGCCCTCCTGGGCCCCTGGCCCCTGCAGACCCCCAGGTGCCGGTCCCTCGGGCCTCAGGCACCCGCAGGCCCACCCTGGGCTCCCCGCAGCCCATGGCTGGGAAGCTCTCCCGGCCACCTCTCCTTCTGAATTGCAGTGCCAGCTCTGTGTGTATTTTCCCAACCAGTCTCATATTCCTTCAGGACAGATTTTCTTCTCTGTTTATCCCGCGGAGCCTGGCGCGGGGTCGCGCATCTGTTTCATGTAACTGCTTGATTTCCATGCCTGTGTGCTGTTCCTCCAGCCACAGCTCTCCGCCTCCCCAGCCGCCTCTCTACAGCCCACTGAGCTTTCAAAGTCCCACTCAAGGCCTGAATTCTTCCTAAAGCGTTTCCACTCCAGCCCCAGGGACGCCCTCCTCCGCCGAATTCCTGCTGTGCTTCCTGAATGGTTTAGCACCTGGCTTCGCAGCGAGGCCCTTTCTAGAGCGGGAAGGAGAGAAAGCACTTGGGTTACAGCCCTGCCCGCCTTGTAAAGAGATTAAGACCACTTAGATGGGCCTATTTTGGGCCCAGTGTATATTTTTCATAATTAAAAGTGACCAAAGATGAGCTTCATTGGGAAATGCAATGTAGAGGACGTCTAGGCGGCCCAGACGCAGAGCAAGACGGCGTTTGTTGCTGTGGTTGAGGGAATCGCGGCTCGTTGCTTCAGCTAAAACGCGGGCACCCCAGGTCCCCAGACTGCCTTAAGGAACCGACGGCAGCCCTGCTCTGCGTGGTCCCCGGCGGTAACCTAACTCTGCTCCAGGAGCTGGGAGCTGGCCCCACACCTCCTTTCCCTGCCTGATTGCTGTGATTAAGTTTTGCACTTGTAACACAATACTTGGCTCCGCCCCATGACCAGGACCCCAAGGTCTCGAAGCTGTTCAGTTCCTGGATAACTGAAGCAATTCACAAGTGACCTGAAGGTGCGGGAACAGCCGTTACGAACAGCAGCTGGCCGTGTGGGCTGAACGAGGGCTGTTTCTGGATTCCTGCAGTTGTAGGTATGGCGCGGGAATTCTCGCTGTGGCACGAGGGAAATATCTAATGACAGCAAATTGCTTCTTTTGGACCGTTTTGAACCTGGTTTTAACATTAGGGGAAAACACACCATCTCTGCTAAGTGCAGACCAGACAAGGCATTTCAGTGTGTCTGGTCCTGGTGGGCGAGCGTCGAGGCTTCCCCAGGCCCAAGGAACAGTGAAGGTGGATGGGAAGGTCGCACAGACTGGAGTCTTCCGGGACGTCAGCGTAGCGGACCTGGAAACTCCAAAAGCAGGGGGAGTGGGCGTCTGGGGCCTGGGGACCTGGGTGTGGGGACACCCTCCCTTGGGGATCCGGCTCTTGCAGGAGAAGAGGCTTCCGGGGGTTGTTAGGCTGTGCCGCTCGGTGCAGGGAGGCCGTTCGGACCATACACATCTCGTAAAACAAGGCATTTATCCTCCCAAATGAAGCAGGTTGTGATGGGCGGTGGGATAGTGCAAAAGCCCCAAGTTTCTTGTCTCCTATAGAGACAAAAAGTCCTGCTTTGTGATTGTTGTTGGTAGTTAGATGCACATTTCAGTATTATTTTGGAAAACGTGGTTGCCGTCATAAGAATTATAAACTGAAGGTCTGGCTTCGAATCCTGTGGAAGAAAAGGAAACTCTGCAGCGTGTAAACGCCCCCCCACCCCCCCGACTGATGAACAACCCGCCCAAGAGACATGGTAAAAGTAGGTCTAAAGGAAGAGGACATCAACAAGATCACATCAAACAGTTATAAGGAATCTAACATGAGCTATACTTACTAAAAGATTTGTGGCCTGAAATCGAGTTAAAGACAATATTCAACTCTCCTGTCTTTAAAAAGTCTGCAAATAGGGGAACTTGAAACGCTGCATTAGGGCTGGGACACCTCGAAGCCTGGCTTGGGCACAGGGATGGGGGCAGCCCGGGAGGTATGACCCAGGATGAGAAATGGAAACAGAAATGCAGGCAGAGTCCCAAGTGTTGTCCTAAGCAGCTCACCGCTGAGGCAGGACGCAGGTCACCTGACAGGCGCAAGGGATTCAGCATGAAGTTAATGATGCGGAGTCTGGGAAGAGTTTCCGAACCACTGGGTAGTCGCAGGATTAAAAAAAGTGCCTTTGCTTCACTGTAATGGTGAAAAGAGCTGATTAAGGAATAAGACCAAATCAAAGATGCTGTCTGCAAGGGACACTGCTGCAATAACTGATGGGGAGAAGGTAATAACTCTGGGGGGTGGACGCCAGGGAAAGAGTCATCTGTGCCCTTCCCAATCCTCACCTGGCTGTCTCCTGAACACTTTCCAGTCAGACTTCTGCCCCTGCTGCCCTCACTGCCTCCCTGGATTGTTATCTGAGTCCTCGTGGGCTCTGGGAAGCGGTACCGACCAGGTGTCCATCTCTGGGAAGTGGAACCCACCAGGTGTCCACTGGGCTTGTCTTGCCTGACTTACAGGCACTGGCTCGGTGGGTCACTCTCTGGCCTTGGCTTCCAGGACACGGCTCTTCTCCTTCCACCCCCTTGGCCTCCCTTTCTCAGCCTCTTTTGTTGATTCTTCCTCATCCTTTCAATCTGTACATGTTGGAGTGGCCCAGGACTCAGTCCTTGGACCTCTTAAAACAATTTTAAAAATTGCTCTCTGTATTCACTTTCCAAGGGAACTCATTTAGTCTCATGACTTGAAACCCCATTTATATGCTGATGAAAAAAGGGGAGAGGTTTGGTCTGTGTTTGAGCTGCTTCCTGTCGCGCTGACCAGTCTCAAAGGCTGGATGAACGCACCATAGCGGCCGAGGGGTGAGTACCGTTGGCCCAGCGGAGATTCTCCATCGTGGGGGTTTCCTGTGCGGTGTGGGGTGTGTGGCAGCACCCACGAGGCACCAGTAGTGACACCCGCCTTCCCCAGGTTGTGGTAATCAGAAGTGTCTCTGGGGGGGAGGGCACAGCTCAAGTGGCAGAGCGCGTGCTTAGCATGCATGAGGTCCTGGGTTCAATCCCCAGTGCCCCCTCTGAAGATAAAGAAGGAAATAAACCTAACCGCCCCCCCCCCCACCAAGAAGTGTCTCCAGACATTGTCCACTGTCCCCTAGGCATGTAGTTACCCTGGCTGAGAACCGCTGGTGTAGACAATGAAAGAGGAAGGCTAGAAAAAATCCCCATAGGCCAGGAGGAAAGAGTGGGTGTGAGTACTCGAGAAATTGAGTCAGTTTACAACTTAAATATGAGGAAGATTAAATCTAGAGAAGCAGGAAGGTCCTGAGTGAGGCCGGGCCGTTCTTCTTCTGACTGTGAAGAACTATTCTGTGTAGAGCTGGTACCAAAGCCCACTTTGAGGAGCAGTGGAAAGCCTCCAAGGGCCAGGCTGATGGCTGAATTTGCACAGTTTCTGTCTGTGAAGGGAGGGAGTGAGCTAAGTCGCTGGCAAGAGAAGTTATAATTCTGGGTGTTCATTTGCTTGATTGCCGACCCCCCTGAATAATATTCTTTTTCCACTCAATGTTGCCAAGTGAAACTGAGTATTCCTTAAGGATGCAACCCACAAGCCCAGGAATGTTTAGCTCAGGTGATATTTCTCTAGGGCCAATCAGTATGGTCAGTCGGATCAGCTGTTCATTCATCAATCACAAAATGGTGATTTTAGGTCGACTGTGCAGGCTTCGGTGGGCCACATACTGTCTTAATAGCTGAGCAAATTAAACCGAAAGCTGAAGGTTAACTTTACAGAGGCACTGAGATTTGAGCCCTCCCCACTCTGCCTTCCTCTCCTCTCTCGTTAATTTCTTTTCCTCTTTTTTTATGTTAGTATTCTTTTCTGAATTCAGAGAAAAAAGCAAGGAGCAGAGTAGTTACTATGGGGAGACGGCCATCTATTTTTGACAGAAATTAAGAAGGAATTGCAGTGTTTTAAACAAATCAAACCCTGAAGTCTTGTTCCTTTTCCAGTGGAGCACAGTCAGTTTGCAGTGCTGTGTCAGCGTCTGGTGCACAGCGTCATGTTTCAGCCACGCTTACGCACACGCATGCTCGTTTTCATGTTCTTTTCATCCCAGGTCACTGCAAGACGTGGAGTGTAGTTCCCCGTGCCCTGTAGAACCCTGGGGCCTTCGCGTAATCATTGGTCTATTGTGGGGGGAACTCCTTCTGGATTAGAAAAAGATGACAAGTTCATGTTGTTCTTAACATTTATCTTTTGTAAATCTTACATTTGTCAGGCTGTGGTCTTATTATAGGCCTTTATTCATGTGCCGAGGCTAACTGTGAACGCAATCTGAATAATCTTGTGATTTGTTCAGAGTTTTGTGCCGTGTTTTGCAGTATTTCCTGTAATTTAAATCCATCAAATGCCTGCCTTGTGCAGTTTCTGTTGAACCAGTGATTATTATTATTTGAACTCACAAATATCAAAATTCAACAACATCAATCTGATTTTGCTTTATGTATGTTCAGATGGTTTTAAGAGAAAAGGCAAGGTGGAAAAATGAGCATAACGCTACATTTATTATGATGACATTGCAGGAGAATGTTGAAAAGGAAGCAGGAAGTTTGAAAAAGTCTTGATTATGTTTCCATAAATACATGTTCTGAAGATGCAGCAAATTCCAATATGCAAAAGCTACTAAAATAAACCTGTTCTTTTTTTCCTTCCCCTGGAGTTTTGCAGAAATTCTAACTACATTTTTCCTCTCTCCCTGCAGTACTATTCATTTGCACGTTTTGAGGCTGCATATTTAATAATAGAAGCAGAAATCTAAAGGCAAAGCTTTATGCCGTGGACCACAGGTCTGGACGTGTAAAACTGCTGATGGAATCAGACACAATGGAATGAGTGTGTTAGCCCCACGTGCTGCACCCTGACGACTTCTGAAGGAAGTGGTCCAGACTTCGCAAGTTCTCATGCAAGACAAGAGGATATTTCAGTTCATAAGATAAAAACGTGCCTTCGTGCACAGTTGCATTTCTTATGCATAAGAGAACTGAACTGTGCTCTCAAAGATAGATTGAGAATCTGCTCTAATAATCAAATTCTTAACATTACAGACCAAAGGCAAGACTTTACCCAGGAAAAAAGTAAACATCGTTCAAACAACTTGGTCAAGCAACTTGGTCAAACTACAACTATGCTTATTTTGTCCCTGAGTTAAAACCCACCGATTAAAAAGTGTTCTGGAGATGGCAGCTTGGTGTCTTCTCTGACTACAGGGCATCTTTTCAGGATGTTCCCTGTGGAGGCACGGTCCTGAATCTCAGCTCTGGAATCCACAGTTCATCCCGGGAAAGTCGGCAGACCTTCCGAGCCCCCGTCAGCTCTCCCGACGTCCCGCCCTGACCTACTCGTTGTCTTTAAGGGCGATGGTTATGGCAAATCAGGGAAACCTCTGAGGGTGATGAGTTACTTTAAATCTTAGACCAAAAAAGGGGGAAAAAAAGGTAGATATTTTTTCTTTAAAGTTTTGTTCTTCGGTGAACTTGTGTTTTTGCTACAAATTAATTTCTTCCTCTGTCAAGGTTCCTCTGGGAACCTAAGTTCCAAAGCAAACCTAAGTTCTCTGCTCTTTTCCCTCTAAAGCCCCCTCATCCTTGAATTTTTCAGAAGTTGGTTATGACTGTCGTGTTTTATTTCAGCCGTGGGGGAGAAGCATAAACCAGCTGAAAACGCAGAATAGCAGGAAACCTAGGTCCCGCTGAGCACTCGGCCCAGAGCTCCGGGCCCTCCTGCCCCAGCGTGGCAACACGATTTCCTCACAACCCGCCTTGCGTTTAAGTGATCGGAATGGTGATTGTTCAGTCTTCAACCAAAACAAAACAAAACAAAACACCCCATGGAGCAGAACATTCTTTTTTACTGCCTCTCTTTCCAGTTTTCTTTCATTTGCGGGACCGGCTCAGAGGGCCCAAGTGCACAATGAATAGATGTGAGAGCCGTGGGCTGAGATCGCCCTTCCTGACCTCTCTCGATGGGTTACGAGGAGATGTGAGTTACTGTAACACAGGGGTTCTCAGTCTGGGGCAACTCTTACTCCCTAGAGGACATTGGCCATGTCTGGAGACGTTTCTGGTTGTCCCAGTGGGGGTGAAGGGTGCCACGGGCATGTAACAAATGGACACAGGGATGCTGGCAAATGTCCGGTGAGATGGGACCGCCTCCCAGCATCTCAGTAGTGCTGAGAAACCCTGCACAACGTTGTGATAAGCATTCCTGAGGTTTACCAGTTGGTTAACTTGCACTTTTGTTTCAGATGCTTGGGTGTTACAGAAACACAGAACCAGCACGGAAGTGGAGACACTCCTGCAGGCTAATAGAATTATGCAGCG
The DNA here is from genome assembly GCF_009834535.1 of Camelus ferus. Classification (NCBI taxonomy): domain Eukaryota; kingdom Metazoa; phylum Chordata; class Mammalia; order Artiodactyla; family Camelidae; genus Camelus; species Camelus ferus. The sequence goes on from NC_045730.1 coordinate 25,911,636, forward strand.
CATAAGGGCTGGGGTAACTTTGAAGATTGTCCAGTGATGACTTTCTGTTTTAACCTTCCCCATTAAAGACGAATTCTGATTTTATGCCAAACTCCAACGAGAAGACCGAGGGTAGGGCTGTGTCCCCAGGCAGTTCCTGGGGCTCCTTTCTGAAACCCTAGGCTTCTGTGCAACACAGTTTGAAAAATATTCACTAGGCTGACAGTTCCTCAGTCAACCTATAAGAAAATGGAAGGTTAGAGAGATTAAATGATTTTCCTAGAACCTCACAGCTGGCTGGGGATAGACCAAGGTCTTCCAACTCAATGCTCTTCCAAAACAGAGTAGACAAACAATGAAACCATGTGTAATTGCTCTTTTTGAAAGTAAGTTTTATCAAGCTGTCTCTGTGTGGTCTATGGAAGCAGGGGAGACAATCACACACAAGATCGCCGCGCTGAAGCCGCTTTCCAGCAGCCTCCCTCTTTGGCTTGCGGATGGCCATCTTCTTACCATGTCTTCACATGGGCTTCCACGTGTCCCCGTGTCCAAATTTCTTCTTATAGGGACATCAGCCATATTGGACTCAGGCCCACTCTAATGACCTCATTTTAATTTAATTACCCTTTAAAGATCTTATATTCAAATGCAGCCACATTCTGAGGTCCTGGGGTTACAACTTCAACATACGAATTTGGGGGACACAGTTCAGCCCATAACAGTGTACAGATATCAGTTTTGTGTTTGCTGAAAAGAGTCACCACTACTCAACTTTCTCAGCACCACCTCATTATATAAGACTAGCTCTTATTTGTGGAAATGGGAAAAAAACTTACCTACCCCTTTTAACCAAGTCTCCATGACAGTGATCTACAGAAAGGATTGTAAAAACCTAATATTGGAAAGTGATCCAAAGATACTCGATGTGCTGTGAGATCCTTTGATAAAACTCAAATAAAATTTGCACACAGGTGGGTCTGGACTATAATTATATTGGAGTATCGTTCCTGCCACAAGCACATTTATGGCAAAGCTGGGAACTCCCCGAGCGCTTTCTGCCTGGCAGGAATAGAGAAAGCCGACCCGAGGAAATGGAGGGGAGGGATTCGCCACTCATTAGCTTTCTGAATTTATCCAGAATATGAGCTTTGAGATTTTATGCCTGCCGCCTTCTGCCTTCAGAAACATAAGAGATTAGGTTCAAACTCCACGTTTGAACTTTGGAGAATGGGCTTTCTAGTCTGGCACTTGAATTGTGTAGTTGGGGACTTTCATGTAAAATATCCGTATTCAGTCGTACAGTGTGGGGTTTGTTCAAAGCAAGTGAGGCTTCCTAACTTTGGGAAGATGTCCAAATCTAGGTTGGGAGAATTCTCCACACAGAAGGAGGAAATTCAGTGGTATGACTCTGGGCTACACGGTGGCTTGGACCTGGTCTAGTCTCTGCTGCGAATGCTCGCAGCCTCGAGCTAAGTTGGAGCATGTGTTTGTGTAGTATGGGGTATGTACATATAATACATACACAAACATACATGTAGTGTCGTATGGTGACCCTAGTTAACAGCAATCTATTGGATATTTGAAAATGGCTAAGAGAGTAAATCTGAAAAGTTCTTATCCCAAGACAAGAAATTGCAACTGTGTGTGGTGATGGATGTTAACCAGATTTATTACTCTGATCATCTCACAATATACACAAACATTACACCATTACCGCGTATACCGGAAACGAATGTAATGTTACGTGTCGGTTACATCCTAATTTTAAAAAGCAGGAAAAGGTAACGTGCCCAGTTCAGATGCTCGTGTCCTGCTGCGTACTTGGGGTGCGTGGCTCATCTGAGCGCTGGCTACTGATGGGCCCTTGCCACCCCCCAGGCCCTCCCATCCGTGTCTTTTCTGTAACCTGCTGTGGACCTATGCTGCAGCCCTGATTCTCAACAGGAGGCACTTTTGCCCCCACAGGGGAGATTTGACTATGTCTAGAAACATTTTTGTTGTCACAACTAGGGGCTGCTCCTGACTTCTCCTGGGTGGAGGCCAGGGGTGCTGCTAAATGCCTACGAAGCCGAGGGCAGCCCCACGATAGAGAACTGCCCCTTGCAGACGTCAGTAGTGCCTGGCTGAGGACGTCACCTGAACTCATCCTCAGATCTTCACTGGATTTCCACGTGTTAAACGTGAACTCTTCATTTCTTTTGGTTGTATTTTGGGTACCTTCATCAGCAGCGGGTCCCAGGTCTCTCATTTAGTCTCTGACTGTTTTCATCTTAACATGTATCCACTCGGGTTTTCTTTTTAAAATTTACTTAACTGCATTTTTTTATTTCCAAGATTTTTGAATGGTTTTTAAAAATAATTAATGCCTGTTTATGCCTTAATCTTGTCCCTTCCTCCCCAATAATTTCTTACTTTCTTTTAATAGAAGCTATTGCACGTTTTTCTTTAAGCACTTAAGTATATTTTTAAAGTCAATATTCTCCTCTTCCATCCCGTTTTTTATTTATTACTTTTGGGGGGGACCTCACACAAACTGAACATGTGCTCTGCCACTGAGCGATATCAGCCCATCCCATTATTTTTACCTGGAATTTATTTATTTCCATTTTAAAATTTGATGGCCATCATATTTTTATTAGATTTTTGCATAGTTTTTGGAACTTAGATTTTTCAGGCTTATTTTAAATGGTGAGTTTTAGTGGTTTTTTTTTTTTTTAGTTTTAGGTTTACTTACATATATTTTTCTTTTCTTTTTCTGTTCTTACTCCTCCTTATCTATTGCTTTTCAGTTCTGTCCACCAGGATCTCTGGGCCTTCGTCCAGACCAGGTTTATAATGTTATCTTGGGGACACCCATCCCAGGTCAAAGCAAGGACGTTGCAGATTCAGTTACTGGGTCAGAAGGTGGCTTGTTTAATTTTTGGTCAGGAGGCCGTGTCTGAGCTTTGAGGTTTTTTAGATCAGATGCTTGTTCACATCTGTTACTTTAGGGAGTGTTCAGTATTGTCTCCTTATCTGCCGGCACAGAGCGTCTTCCCAGCCCCTGGCCCCATGCCTGGCCTGGCCCGTTGTGTGAGAAAAAGAACATCTGGTTCTGTCCAACCTGCAGGAACCCACCTCTGGCCACCAGCACCGGCGGCACCGGCAGGCTCGTGGCTCTAGTCAGACTCGCTGTTTTGTTTCTTCTGTGGTGCCCTTTCCTCATTTCTGAAGTGGGTTCTGTCACTTTCTTTTTAATTTCTGTATTTTATTTGTAATTGCTATGTGTTTGAAAGAGCAAGGGTACTTCAAATGCTGTTGTGGCCAGAAGATTTTAAAAACCTCCAATGCCCATTATTTCTTTCAAGTCTTGGTTAAAGGGCACTATTCCTGCTTCAAGCATCTGTAACGCTCTCATCTCTACAGCTTTTAAAAAAAAAGAGATTAATCTGCTTCTGTCTTACGAAGTCTTTTCTATTCTTAACTTGATCTGCTATTTTTATTTCAGTAATTCTCTTCATTTATTGCTTTTCATTCCAACTAGACTGAGTTTCTTAAGTGCAAGGACTCTATATTCTACAGTACATAGAATAAGACTTTGAATCGAATTAATGTTCTCTATTTCTGTTTGCTTTTGTTGGGGGGGGTGAGGAGGTAATTAGGTTTATTTATTTATTTTATTATTGCTATTTTTTTTTTTTAATGGAGATACTGGGGACTGAACCCAGGACCTCATGCATGCTAAGCACGCATTCTACCGCTAAGCCATACTCCTGCCCCCCCCCCCATTTCTATACTTCTGTTGCATTGATTATTCTGCACAAAGAGCACGTGTTAATGAGCTCTAATTAGGGAAACCATTTGATCAGAATGTAGCCTCTAGAGTTTGGGAAATAAGCATTCTGGTGTTAGAGGTAAGATTTCTTCGATCAAGTCCTATCGATGAGGTGAATTTGCATTGAATCCTGTCAAAGATACTGACAGGGACTCAACTTCTTCTATTGACCTGTTCCTCCAACTTGGTGGATGTCTGGTGTTAAAGCGGTTGCCATAACTCCAGCTGTTGTGGATGCATTCCAGATGGGAATGAGAAGGGAGGGAAAGGATGAAAGGCCCATGTCAACTCTACTGTTTGATCAGGATAACAAAACTTTCTAGAAGTGTCACTCAGAGACTTCTACATACATCTCATTGGCCAGGATAGGCCATGGTGTGTCTAGGGAAAAAAGTGTTTTTAACTGGGTACATTGCCACACAAAACTAGGAGCACTCTCAATTTTATTTCACTGTTAGATTTTGATTAGTTCAAACACTGAAAACATCGTATTCTTAGCAAAGGATCTGCATTTACATATTTTGCATAGGAAGAGAAGAAATAGGTACAAGTCAGCCTCAAATTTCAGGCGTCAATAAGACAGTGTTGTCTGGCATTTCACAATCGAATGTGTGATCTAAGAGCTCCTGATATGGTGAGCACTGAGCTGCAAACATTGTGAGAACGGCTCTTTTTTTGGGAATTTGGACTTGAAGCAGCACACACCAACTAATTTTTTAAAAAGCACTTAAATGCTATTATAAAACTCACCACCAGTTTCACATAATATGACTGTTCTATTTGGACCAATTTACTCATCCTTAGGGCCATCCTGGGAATAGGGGTGGGTGTCATGACACCCCCTTTGGCTAAATCAGTAAGAACAGCTTGACTTTCTAGGTTTGAGAGAGCAGTGGGCACCTTCCTGAAGGCTACGGTGTCTGAGGTGCAACTGAAATGTGAGCACAGCTCTCAGCTGTGGGTCAAGTCTCACATCTTCCTTTGACCAGGGAACAAAGTAGCCCAGTATTAACACGCTTGGGGATGAGCATAAGAACTGAAGACTAGCAGTTTGAAATCTCAAGATTAAAAAACATGCCGTCCTGGAGGGTACGGACTTCACCTCCTCAAATCTCTCTCATTTGCAAATATTAGGTTTGCCTAGACAATGTAGAGTTAAATTCAAAGTTAAAGTGCCACATAAATTCAAAGTTAAACTGGTACAAAAGCGAAACCTCAGGAAAATGAAAGATTTGAAGGGGTGTTCAGGCCAAGGAGAGAGGAAGCAGCTTTGACTGGATTTATGCTCTGGCTCCCTGGCCCTGAACTTCTGGAGGTTTCCACATGTGGTGATGAGTCGTAGAGGAAATAGATCATCTGGGTGCCCGACTGATGTTTTTACGTCTTGCTCAGAGAGTGGTGTGTGTGTTTTTACTGGATTTATCAAACACATGTCTGGCGTCCACGACTTTCAGCCATGATGGAAGTTGCTTTTAAATTGGTAAAATGAAAGCTCCGAGCCCAGATGGAAGCTTTGTAATTTATTCTTCAAAGATTCGTAGATTTCACATTATAACGATTACTTATAGGAATAAACAATCAGCTCATTTAACTTTTTAAAAGCAAATGTCAGGGATTCAGGTCGAAACCGGGGCTGTGGCGTCCTGGGGGTAGGAGGTTCATCGCGCTCGGCCTCACATGCGCCCTCAGGGTCCTTCCCGCTGTGGTGCCGGTCTACCTGTTAGAAGTTCCGGACCTACAGACTGAAACGCAGTCTGCCGTCGTCTGAAGGTTTGTGTCCCCCCAAAATTCATATGCTGAAACCCTAACTGATGGGGCCAGGCGGGGCCACTGGGAGGTGCTCAGGTCATGAGGGTGGCGTCTTCTCCAATGGGATTAGCATTCTTGTAAAAGACACCCCACAACATGGTAAACTGCCTGTAACTCAAAAAAAGCCCCCCAAAACCAAAAAACCCCACAGAGCTCTGGCACCTGCCCCCACATGAGGATACAGCGGGAAGGTGCAGCTGCAGGCCGGGAGGAGGCCCCCCGCGGCCCGGGCCTCCAGCCTCAGGACCATGAGAGCTGCCTTCCCGCTGTCCGTCGGCCGCCCAGCTGGCGCAAAGAAGTCTGAACGACAAACCTGGGGGAATGACATTATTTTCTTCCCAGAAAATACCATGCCAAGGAAGATGGGTTCCCTTGATGAGTGGACGAACAAAGCCTGTTGATCATGCCCCCAAATCAGAGGGCTTTTCCAGGGCACTTTTGAAAATTTTAGAGTCAGACACAAATACAGCACCATGTGAGCCTCCGTGGATTCAACGTTTCTGTCAATGAGAGTGGCTGCAGTGTTCAGCTGAGAAAGATACTGGGGGAGAACAGTTAGCTTTATTGAACCCAGGGCCTCGCACATGCTAGGCACACACGCCACCGCTGAGCAAGCCCCTCCTCCCTGCTCAGAACGTTACTGTGTTAACTTGTGCTTCAGATGATTGAAGGTATTAAAGAATTTACATAGTTCTGTGACCTAGCAGCTAGGGTAGAGTGTAGTTTAGATTGTCAGTCCAATATAATTCCTTCAACTGATGTATTTCTAATTTAAATGATGCAAATTTTTTTAAAAGGAGAAAGAATTTTTTTAAATGGGAGTACAGTTGATTTACAATGTTTCAGATGTAAGTAAAGTGATTCAGTTATACATACAAATATACATATATTCCTTTTCAGATTCTTTTCATTATAGGTTATTATGAGATCTTGAATATAATTCCCTATGTCCTGCAGTAGGTTCTTGTTAATCTATTGTGTATATAGAAGTGTTTATCTGTTAATCCCAAATTCCTGATTTATCTCTCCCCACTTTTCCCCTTTCATAATTATAAGTTTCTATGTCTGTGAGTTTATTTCTGTTCTGTAAATAAGTTCATTTGTATCTTTTGTTTTCGATTCCACATATAAGTAATAACATGTGATATTTGTCTTTCTCTGTCTGGCTTACTTCACTTAGTATGATGATCTCCCGGTCCATCCATGTTGCTGCAAATGATATTATTTTATTCCTTTTTATGGCTGAGTAGTATTCCATTGTATAAATATACCACATCTTTACCCAGTCATCTGTTGATGGACATTTAGGTTGCTTCCATGTCTTGGCTATTGTAAATAGTGCTGCTATGAACATTGGGGTGCATGTCTCTTTTTGAATTAAGTTTCCCTCTGGACATATGCCCAGGAGTGGGATTACTGGATCATAGGGGAGGTCTAATTTTAATTTTTTTCCTTGTTTTTTTTTTTGTTTTTTTTTTTTTTTTTTTTAGCAAGACCAACCACAGCAAAGAGCTCAGCTTTTTACTGAATGTGTTACTAAAGACGTTTAGTCAAAAAGCCCAAAGCCCACGTCGTCATCAGACTCCTCGGACTCTTCTTTCTCTGCTTCCACTTTCTCGTCCTCAGCGGGGACAGCAGTGGTGGAGGGGGCGGGTCCCCCTCGTGCTGGGGCGGGACCTCCACCCCCAGCCCCAACGTTGCAGACGAGACTCCGATATAGAGACTCACCAGAGCCTTTGCAAACAAGCCTGGCCAGACAGGTTCAGCATTCACACCCGGCTGCCTTAATGAGGGCGTCGACCTTACCCTCCGTTACCATCACCTCATTGTCGTGCATGGTGAGGGCCGGGTAGATGTAGGCGAGCTTGGGCCGAGGCCGTGGCACGGGAGAGCTGTGGGCGGGTGCTGCTGGGCGCCGTGCTGGTCCCGGAGGAAGTGAGGGCCTCGCCCCAACGCGGCCTTGGCTCCCTTGGAAGAACTGAGCACCTTGGCGGCAGCTGAGGAAAGAGCTATTTTTAGTTTTTAAGGGAAACTCCATACTGTTTTCCAGGGTGGCTGCGCCGAACTGCACTCCCAGGAGCGTGTAGGTCCATGACCAGAGTGAAAGAGTGTCCCCTTTTCCTCCACAGCCTCTGCAGCACTTATCGTTTGTGGACTTTTTGATGATGGCCATTCTGACCCGTGTGAGGTGATACCTCATTGTAGTTCTAATTTGCATGTCTTTGACAATTAGTGATGCTGAGCATCTTTTCATGTGTCTTTTGGCCATCTGAATGTCTTCTCTGGGGAAATGTCTATTTAGGTCTTCTGTCCATCACTCAGAGAGTTTTGACCAGTTCCATCAATCCTGGGGTGAATCATGTACCAGAGGTATGTCAGGACCAGGAGAGGAGGCAGGGGTGGAGGCGAGGCCTGTGGTGCACGTGCAGCCTCTGCATGGGGCTGACCTTCTGGCCGTGCGTCCTGGCTTCACACCGGGCTCACGGCTCAGCCATCTGCCCTGCAACACAGAGGTGATGGCAGTGTCCATTCCCAGGGCAACTGAGAACAAAAAACATAGTGCCTGTGAGACACTTGGAACTGTGCTGTGCACGGGGCCATGTCAGTAATGTTGGCTCCTTTATGATGTTTCTAACAAGTAGATCGAGGGCCATTTCTCTTTCATATTTAATTTAACTTCACTTAATTCAAAATGATTTGGAGAGAGAGGAGCTTTTCAGTCACACCCAGGTGCCTCAGGGGCTGGCACAGGTAGCTGAGTCCAGTTTCAGAAATCCAGGCAAGCCGCACCGCCTGATGGAAAGTCACCAATGTGCGTGCCTGGAAGCATCCCCAGTCCTCTCCTCTGACTGTTCAGTGACTGCTGAGGGACAGACGTCTCACTCTTCTTTGGCAGAGTCTGAATCTGAGCCTCAGTGCTTCAAATGCGTGGAATCTAACTCTAATTGAGAGGGATTCCATCTCCTCACATTGATCTAAGCTCCCTTTACCTTTTTTATGGACAACGAGCTACGCTGAAATGAGCACTTTACTCAATCAAGTTTGCCCTAATTGCTGAATGATTATAACTTGACCCGAGTTCCAGCTTTTTCTGTTCAGATCCAACTGGACCGGTGTGATTTCCTTGACATTTCAGTTGCTGAGAGCTGAACAATAAAGGCTGTTTAATTCTAAGAGAGATGTTTTTAAAGATGCAATTGCACCCTGTTATTGGACATCATTTCTACAAGAGTGGAAGTGACCAAAGCATGGGAAACAAAAGGAAAGTCCCACGAAGGGATAATTATTTCAAAATAGAAAGAGCCCCGCACCTGTGGCGTGCTGAAGGAGCTGAGGCAAGTGCGGGACTCAGCGTGGCGCCTGGTGCACGGCACGTGCTCAGTGGCACTGGGGGCTGGTACAGCAGTCTGACCAGCAAGGAGAAATGAACGCAGGAAAGTCAGCAGTCAGTATTAATCGACAGACCCCGGAGACTGGGTATTAACAGGTAGCTTTTATGAATTAAATGTCATGCTGGTTCCACAATTCTCCAGGTCCTGGACAAGTCATGTCGCTCCTGCTGTCCTGAGACAATACTAAGATGAATTCTAGGGGGCAGAGCTCGCAGCTAGCCTGTGGTTATTTTTTTTCTGTCTATGAGGCTATAATCTTATCTATGTGATCGTGTGACTCTGCCTACTAATTCTGTTGGTGCCCACAGTCCAAATAATGCAGGTGGGTCATATGATTGTCCCTGTATCTGATGGACTATGTGATTTGGACTTGAAGACACAGGAAGGGCATGTTAGGAGATGGCAAGTTCTAATTCATGTCTATTAAGTGAGGGCTGACCACAACTGAGACAATCAGGGAACTGAAATCTGGAGAAATAAGAGGACAGGTTTTCTAAACGCTTGGGGAAGAATTAATTTTGCAGATCTTCTGTTCTTTTAGCTCTAAAATAGCAACATAAAAATTTGTTGATAAAGGCTGAGGCTTAAATGAAAACCAGAAATTCTCTTTCCCGGATATTTTATCATGAAGCAGGATTTTTGCTTAATTTTCAAGAATTATTCCCAAACTTAAACCTATTTAGCAAATAGAAAACATCATTAGATCAAAAATGTTCTTAGACGTACAGCAATCAAAGTTAGACCAAAAGTCAACTTGATTCGAAATGATTTTTCATTTGTTTGGAAAATTTTCTTGTCCAAAATGTCTGTAGAATATCATGAGTGACCTAAAACTTTTGCCAGTGTTTTCCTCACTGGGAGCGATGACAGACGTTTAGGAACAATTCTTGACCTAGTTTGAGGTTTGAGTGTGTAAGTTGCCTCCTGTAATTGTCAGTTAACAAGCTGGAATGGCCCTCTTTAATCACCAGAATCCAAATGGCAAGTGACTTCACCCAGGATTCAGCTTGTAGAAGGAAAGACTAAGAAGGCATCCACCTTTTTATATTCAGCAAGTATCGTAGCAACATCACAGTCAGACACTATGAATGTCAGAGCTCACAGTCGTCCCACTGGGGTGAGGTGAAGATTTTGTAACTATGAAAAAATATTTCTTGCGATAACTGACTTCAGGGATTTAACATAATTTTTTAAAATTTTTATTTTTTTATGGGGGAGATAATTAGGTTTATTTATTTATTTGTTTAATGGAGATACTAGGAATTGAACCCAGGCCCGCATGCACGCTGGGTGTGCACTCCCCCACTGAGCTATACCCTCCCCACTAGGGATTTTTAAATAAATCATACACAGTCATATTTCACAGTATGAAAATTACAGGTAAAAACTATGGTTCTTTTTAAAGGTAAATAAACCCTTGTAATTCCACCATCCTCCCGTCATTCACAGCGCACGTCGCCACGTGAGTAAGAGTACCTGGTCCCCTAGTCCCAGCAGTCACTTTGTAATTGAGGTGCCACTTATGTACAGTAAATAAGTCCATGGGTTTTCACACAGGGACCTTGCTTCCCCCAGGGCATCCTGGAGGACCACTAACTCACAGTCACACAGCTCCCAAAGCATGACTTACAGGGTCTGGCTGACACACAGGACTCAACACAGCAGACCCTCATGGGTTTGGGCTTCTGGGTCAAGTAGAATAATCCAGAGTGTGCTTTGCACCCGCCGGTGCAGCCCCTAAGGGCACCACCTGTCTTGCAGGGTCATGATATGCTTCCTCCACTGGGCTTCTGGTCTGCGAGTGACTCCTGGGCAGCACACACATCCTAAGGACAAATTGTAATTTGCAGAGAGACGGACTTTTAAAATGAACCCAGAGAATTACCTTCCTAAAGACAACGTGCCCAGGGCTTCCCTCTCCCGGTGAAGATAGAGTTTGAGGTTGTCACTCAATGCTGTCATCAGGACCCCATCTCACCCTTCCCTGTCATGCCCAGAGCCCCTGTACGTGGAAGCAGTGCCTCCCACTGCGCCTTCCCAACCCGACCGCCATCTCCCCTGGCCATGACTGTTACCGAGTCCAAATTTGTTCTGCTCGCCACACAACAGGCCAATAAATTGGGAGATGAGGTGTTGGGGCAAGGAAGAACAACTTTATTGGGAAAGCCAGCAGAATGAGAAGATGGGGGACTAATGTCCTGGAGAACCATCTTCCCCAAGTCAGGATTCAGGCTCCTTTTACACCAAAAGGGGAGGGGGTGTGGTTGGTTGTTGCAAACTTCTTGGTGTCGGAATCCTTTGTTCTTGCAGCTGTGCATGTGGGGCAGGTCATGGCGTCCCTGTAAAACCCTAACAAGACAAATGCTATTCTCTGTTCTGCAACTTTTCATCTCTGTATGAATGGGAAAGTGTTCTCCCCTTCAAGGTCAGAGCCTTGAGACTGGTCTCCCCTGTCTATTTCAGGCTCCAGGCCACATTCTTTCACAAAAGGTGCAGACCCAGCAGGACTGAGCCCAGGAAACAGAGCCCAGGGTTAGAGCCGCAGGGGCAGATCCAGTGTGGGGTCAGGCTTGTTCTCCCCTGGTACGTGACTGTGAGCGAGCCAGGAACAAACTTCCTCCACTTAGGCCAGCGGAGTTGTGGGCGTGGCTCCCTCCCTCCCAGCATCTCTCTGGGAGCAGAGGTGCCTGTTTCTTCCTTGTGCAGAAGCGTCTGTGTCCCTGGCCGGGCTCTCCAGGTGGCGTGGGAGGAAGGAGACAGGTCACCACGTCTCTCTGGCAGAGCTCTCCCTCCACGGATGCTCCTGGCTGCCGGCTGTGGACTAGATTCAGGACTTTCTTTCCTCTGGGATTTCTTCTCTAGCCCTTCGAGCACTGGCTCTGTCCGGGGGCGGTCTCCCCTCCCGGAGCGCGGCCGGCTGCCCTGGCCTCTCCGGCTGGTCTTCCTGGCTGTCCGGCCCTGACCCCGGCCTGACTTCCTTTTGGGGAATTGCACTTCCCTCACTGGATGCAGAGTGTGGGACTGTTTATCTGGGAGTCCTGCCCTCCCCCAGCTGAGGAATGCGAGTCTCCCCTGTGGAATTTCACTTCTGAGCGCAGTGATAAAGAGCCGGCTCGGATCCTCAGTGACGGTGTCAGGACGGGGCTGCCAGCTCCCCCTCCCCCCCCCCCGCGCGCAGCGGGCGTCCCGCCCAGTCCAGCCCAGGTCCCCAGCCTTGCTGGACGGCACAGCGAGCTCCCCGGGGCTGCCAGCGGCTTCCCTTCGGGCCTAAGTCAGCCGGGCGGCTCTCGGAGGCCCCAGCAGCCAGAGAAGCCCCTCCGGCGCGGCCCGGCCAGCGCGCGCCTCCTGGGTCGCGCTCCCTGCGCGGGTCCCTGCTCTCGTGTCTTCACCTCTCACTGAATTCGTCTTGCCCGTCAATACTTGTTTTAGCTGCTTCCAAAACTTCTGCAGGTTGTGGTTGTGGCTGTGCCTTCATCGCAGTGTGGCCCCAGCGTATTTCAGCTGCCCCCCTCCCGCTCCGCACTGCGGCCGCTGTGAGTGGCCTTCCCTCCCGCCCGCCCTTCTCGCCTCAGCCTTCCCGCCGCGCGCGCGGGCGGCTGCCCTACGTCATCCTGAAACGCTCTACAACATCTCGCTCAAACGCCGCCTCCCCTTGGCAGCCCGCTCGGGTTCCCTGGACGAAGACGACTCCGCTTTCCGTGTTCTCTCTCGTGCAATCCCTGAGCACTTTGATCTGCCCCTCGAATTAACATTATTTCATCATGTCTGTCTTTTCCAACAAACTGAGCTTCTTGGGGATGAAGTCTGTGCTTTGCTTGTCTCGGCGCAGTCTCACACAGCGCCCGGCACTTCTGTCCCCAGCCAGTGTCTGTTGAGTGATGGGATGGCTGAGTGGGCAGGTGAGGGGTGCACACAGAATCCGCAGCCAGGCGTGGAAGGCGGACTCGCTGGCAGCGAGCTCTTGGCCGTAGTGTGTGGCGTGCACTTGCTTGTTTAGGTGTGTGGCTCTGCTTTGCAGCAATTGTGCCATGGGAGTGATACTGACCTTTGGGCGGTCATTGGCTCTGGACCCCCAGCATCAAAATATCTGCTTGGCTTCTAGCCTTGCCGAAAACAAGGAAGGCTGCTGCACACGCCCTTCCCAGCAGTGTGCGCTGATCCCCCACCATGCACAGAGCTGGTCAGTGCGCAGGACGTGAAGGTGAATCCCGGACAATGCAGTCCTCCGGGGGGCCCGGCGGAGCGACGTGATGTCACAGGTGGCCACATGCTAGGCAGAGGGCGTCCCGTCAGACGCGTGCCTGAGGCCCACGGTCAGTGCTTCGACATCGGGGGATGAGAAGGAGACAGTATGAAGCACCGGTTTATAAGGGGTGCCTTTAAAAAAAGAATGAAGTGCATGTTTCTTGAATTATAAAGGCCCCTTTGGAAGACCTTTCATTCATAATGTGAACTGATCCTGAATTTCTCGCAGAGGTCATTGACCTTGGAAGCTTCAGAAAAGGCTTTACAGGACCCTTCAGCTGTGCTGCAAAGTCCAAGATCTAGTTTCCTTGACATTTTCACCGTGTTTTCACCACAAGAGACAATTTTGTTCAAGCATTTATTCAAGAGTTTCTGTCACCTGCCTGCTGAAAATTGCTGTCCCTTTGTTTCTTTTGAATTGACATGAAGTTCACACCAAATTGGGTCCAAAGTTACTAAGACGAGCAGAAGCCTCCGCTCCGGGGCCTGAGGAATGGTGTCGCCTGGAGGCGCTGTGGGAGCGGAGGCCCCGGGCGGGTCTCCCCCCAGCCCTTCCCAGCACCAGGCAGGAGGGAGCTCTGGCCCAAGGAGAGATGGAAGCCACTGAAGATCACAGACCCCGAAAGTGCCTGTGGTCTCGCCCACCACACTTGGCCTTGAGGGGCTTGTGCAGAACCCCCTCCCGTTGGTACAGTCGGTGAGGACCCAGCATTTGCCACTTTTTTTAAAGTAAGTGCAGAAGCAGGCTAACAGGTACTCACAAGGGCCTCACAGGAAACAAAAAGCAGTGCAGCTGCTGTGGGCGGGAGGAAGGGCCTGGAGGTGCGGATGGGCGGGGTGACGTCCTGAGCCTCTCAGCCAGGAGGAGCCAGGGACGTGTGTCAGCCACCGGGCTTCCCTCAGCGTCACCTACGCCAAGTGTGCCTGGGGCCGTCCGGGTCCCACTGCAGGCGGTGTGTGCAGTGGCTCTCGGCTAACTCTTTCACTGTCCCTGTAATGTTCTGAAGGTGGTGCGGAGTGAAGTACTGGATACAGAGTCACAGTCTGAACGGCCACGTGGTTGGGAAGCCGGCCTCAGACCATGGAATGTTTCCCTGAGTTCGATGACCGCAGTTCACGGAGGCCGTTCCCGCCTTCTGCTGGAGGAGGTGTGGGGGTGAGTGCGGTTCCCCTTCTGTGGGTTCTGCAGCCGTCTTCTTCGTTTCTGCGTGGACAGGACTGATGTCTCCCACGTCCACCCGGGGCGGGGGGGGGGGACTCTGTGGGGCCCATTCCTCCTGCTTCTGGATTAGGTCCCTAAGGACACGGTGCCTTCTGGGCTTGTTTGAGCCATTATATAATGAGAAGGATTCTGGCATCCTCATTTAAAGAAACTCTCATTATCATTAATACTATTTTTATTTTGTTTTGTTTTGCAAAGTTCATCCAAGCAATAACAAAAAGAAACATAAAATCATGGAACCTCTCATAACCGTTGAGAGGTCATTAAGCTTGGCAAGAGTTGCTGGATCCAAAATTTTGGTCTCATTCCTCGGTTTTTGGATCACATTTTACAAAAACAGTGATTACATAAATTTTAACATAATAAATGATATTTGGCTAAATCTTAACTTGTATTTCTTTGGGGAAAAGACAAAATCTTGTGAACGGAAGATGGAAAAGAGACATTGACTCTTAATTACTATTTACAGTTGTTTCATACAATTTTTAACCACCAGAAATGATCTATATTTTGAGGGACCAGAAGCTTATCCAATTTTGGAATACTTTCTTTAAATTATGAATATAAAGTTAGGCATGAAATTGAATATTTCCTTAGAATGAAAAAAAGAATGGAAAAAAAAAACCCTACAACAAATCACAGACTTACAAATACTGCAAACATTACAAATGCAGAAAACAATGTACTTATTAAATGAATCAGGACATGCTGCTAGAATGCTTTTTCCTCTAAGTCTCCTTAATTTTTAGTTTTATACTTCAGGCGGTTTGAAGGCTTTCCCACAGACTAGCTTTTGCCTCCATCAATTTTAAACACTGTTTCTCGTCTTCTCTCACTGAGCAGGAGGGACTCACTCTTACAACCATGAAACTTACGGCCCTGGCCTTCTGTCTCGATGCCACGTGGGCTGGCAGGGTGGGCCGTAGGGCTGTTGCTGGGAGCCATTCCTGCCCTGGACTGGGTGTGACTGCAACTGTACAAGTACGTCCCTCTGGATCTGGATCAAACGTACCCTAGACTCGTCTCCTTAACCAGAATCCAAAATGCCTGTGGCCCCTGCAGCTCTGCCTGACACTGTGAGTGTGACAGGGAGCTGGAGAGGGAAACAGAAGCCTCAGGTGATTTCAGGTAAAATGCCGCACAGCCCTGCCCTTGTGAATGCCCTTCCAGGGTGCCTCCTGAGCCCGGGGACCCATGCAGGGGAGGGTCCCAATGATGTGAAGCCACCTCTGCTCACACTGCCTCCCTCTCCTAGTGACCATATTTTTGACAAAAGTGATGCCGTCATCCATGTCCTCCTGTGTGTCCCCTCATCCCAGCACCTGTCAAACGGGGAGGGGTTTGGCATTTGAGCCCAGAATTGTCCCTCCTCTGTCCTATCCTGGCTCAGTCCCGAGGACCTCAGAGTCCAGGTTGGCCCCTCCATCCCTCGACCACTCAGTCCGGCCTCAGCAGCTGAGGCTCTGTCCATGCAACCATGTTTACGGTGACTTTCCCAGACCTGGGCCACCCAGAATTGCTCTGCTTCTGCTCTCTGACCACAGTTTCCTACCCTCCGCCCTCCCCTGCCCCCCTCCTGTGACCCCTGCTCCTTCCCGGCTGCAGAGCATCCCACAATCTCGAGTCCTTCCTCTACTCACACTGGCAGCCCTTCCATGACCTCTGTCTGTTCACGCTGCTGCCTCGGCTCCGAGCTCCTCCACCTCAGATACTGTCACTGTCTCCTCCCCTCAGCCTCTGCGTCCAGCTGTCCATCCCAAACTCAGGCATCAGTCAGTCATTGCCTTACCCCTCACCCCAGACCCAGACCTTCTCCACCGGCTCCTTCTGGCCACGCTGGCCACATCGTGGTGTCCATACTGGGCTCAGCTCTCCTCCATGTCCATCAAGAGCCTTTCTTGGCTCTGCCTCTCTCTCTGAACTCTGAGACATGGACATTCCCTGCCATTCCAGAGATTTATTCTGGCTGCAATAAACAATGACCAAGAGGATGCTTAATGTCCTCAGTTACAAAATATACCAAACACTCGAAGAGAACAGATAATAGGATACATTTGTGTGTGCTCAGTACCCAGGTACCACAAATGCTGTATTTGCTTAAGGTATTGGAAGCTTTTTGTTTGTTTGTTTAGCAATAAAATGTCACAGAGATGCATCTGAAAACTTCCTATTCATTCTTCATCCATATCCTTCCCTCCCTGGCAGTTAATCAATAAGATGAAGTTGGCATTTATTCAATATGTAGTGTTATCTTTTTTTAATTGAAGTATAGTCAGTTACAGCGTATCAATGTCTGGTGCACAGCATCATGTCTCAGTCATACATATACACACATACGTTCGTTTTCATGTTCTTTTTCACTATAGGTCACTACAAGATATTGAATACAGCTCCCTATGCTATACAGAAGAATTTTGTTTTTTAAGCTATTTTATATACAGTAGTTAATATTTGCAAATATTAACTCCCTTTCCCCCAGGTAACCGTAAGTTTGTTTACTGTGCCTGTGAGTCTGTTTCTGTTTTGTAGGTAAGTTCATTAGTGTAGTCTTTCTTTTTTTTTTGGATTCTACATATGAGTGATATCAACATGTACTGTTATCTTACGTGTTTTAAAAATTCACACAAGTGGTAATGCAGACAATATATTGCTCTGTGACTTGCTTTTCTTACTCAAATTAACGTGTTCAGTATTTACCCACATTGATACAGTGACATCTTATTTATTTTAATTTCTCAAAAGTGATCTGTTTTATGAACAGACTACAATTTGTTTATCCTTTCCTCTGTTGACATTCAGATTGTTACTAAGTGTTCAATAGATGCTGCAATAAATGCTCTAGTGCCATCTCCTTGGCACTGTGATGAAGTCACACTTTGTAACAGTCTTCACTGGGCTCGCAGTGTTACCAAATTATTCCAAAGTGGTGTCTCAGTTTATGCAGCCATTAGCAACACGAGGGTTTCCACTCCCTTGCATTCTTGCCAATACTTGGAATTCTAACACTTTACAGTTTTGCTAATATGGACATGAACTCCTATCTCAGTTCAGTTTACAATGACCTCACTATTGGAGAGTTCGGGTATCTTTTGTGAATTTCCTGTTAGTATTCTTTATCTCCTTTTCTTTTTTGTGGGGCTCTTTCTATGTTACGTCTACCAATTGTTCATTGCGTTGGAGTATTGCTCTGTCTTTCTCTTTTTAAACCATTTGGTCTGTGATCGACCTACGTATAAACAGAGGAAGTTTCAAATCATGACCTTACATGTTGAGAAGTTCTGAATTTGTTTTCCACTTTATGTTTCTGATGATTTTCAGAATACTACTTATTATAGAAAAGTGTCAGGAAAAGTACTGCCCATCCCTGAGGCAATCACAGATAATGCTCTGGCTTACTGTTGCCCATTTTTTCTTCCAGGATATACTTTTCTTTCTTTCTTTCTTTAAGACACTATTTTTCTTTTTTTTTTGCATTCTGTTTATTGGCTGAGCCTAATTGACATGCTCTGTCTTTTTGTTTTAGTAAAGTCCTATTTAAATAGATTTTACTGGGGAGGGAAGGCAGCGTTTTGAAAGGTGGGTGCATAGCAGGAGGCACGGCTCATCTTGGTTCCCTCGCTGACTCTGCCCCTGCAGGGCGGAGTGGTCCTGGGCACCCTGAGGTCCTGGGCAGCGTCACTCATCTTTCTCAGTTTGGCTTGTGTGTAACGGAAACCAAGAACGTTGTTCCAGACAGTGTCATAGGAGGCAACTAGAGCTTCCCAAAGTGCGGTCTTCAACTAATTCACTTACTAAGAGAACCTGGCCAGAAACATGCCAGTGTCCAAGACACAAAGGCAGCATTTTAAGCACTTCTCTTCAGCTTCAGAGATTTATATACCCTAAGAGTAAAGATACATAAAGATACAAACCCAGAGAAGTTTGTTTTGTATCTTATGGTTTATCTTCCCAAATATGAAACATCACCACCTGCCCCCACCATCCCAAGTTCATTCTTGAACTTGCTTGGTTAAAATGGAATTTTTAAAGACTAAATAATTTGAATAATTTAAAACTGTAGACTCTGTTTCAGTAAGAGAAGTAAGATGCTTCTGTCTGGTGGTCGTCCCCAAGCCCCAAGGGAGCGGACTGGGTCTTAGAGCCCGTGGGACCGTGTGGCGCCGCCTTCAGCCGTAGCTCTCTGTCAGCGACCCTTCATTGGCTGTCACTGCGAGAGGTTCGTTCACAAGCCCATTCAGTTGACACATTGTCCTCTTGTCCCAGGAATGTGGGTTTCAGGAATATGCTGGACGGGTTCTAGAAAGGTTTGCAAGCTCTTCGCAGCCCAGTGCTTCTAGGACAAGGTTTGCTTTTGGCTTATTCTTCTTCTTCTTTCAATTATGGCTGAAACAAGGAACTTAAGCAACTCATTGAAAATAGAAATATGACTTGAAGTCTGTATGGCACGTGTCCTGGTTCATCTTATTGTAAGGTCTCCATAAATAACTACCCCGGCCGTTACCTGCCCACCATGACCCCGGACTCTCATCACCGCTCCCCAGTCAGGTTTGCTGATTCAAGACAGAAAATTCTAGGGGGGCGGGTAGAGCTCAGGGGTAGAGCACATGCTTAGTGTGCACAAGGTCCTGGGTTCAATCCCTAGTACCTCCATTCAAAAAAAAAAAAAAGACAGAAAATTTTGGAAGGACATCTGGATGCTGAGTTGGTTTCTCCACTTCACCTCAGCTACTGACTGGGATCTCACTGGAGTTTTAAGAGGAGATCAATAACTGTGTTTCAAAAAAACTTCTTTTTGCCTCTTTAGATGCACTGATTGAATTTCCAGGAGCGAAGCTGTGTCTGCCGTGGGGTTCACTTTTCAGTGGAGTCTGTGTTCACACACAGAGCTTTCTGTGGCTTCTCTTCTAGGTTTCCCTCTCCCCCTTTGGAGTCCCCTCTGGGCTTTTTGCTAATATGTGTTATTCATTTTTTCACGGGAAAACCCAGCTCTGGGGCCTGGTGGCAGATGTGATTCCGTGTAATTGATGAGGGGGTACATTTCAGCTGCGTCTGTTCTCTGCGGTATCGGTGAGGCCCAGGCTCTCAGACTAAGGGCCTTTTGTGTCTTCCTAAGGTTTCAGGAAGTTTGAGTCATTTATTTAGTGTTGCACAGTGAAGAAAAAAAACCAGATTTGTTTCTCTGAAGCTAGGACACGCTTGTGTCTGCTTGTTACTAAACCACTGAAGCGTCCCGGGTCCTGAGAAGGTTGGGGGCCACCGTGCAGAGGTGCGGAGCTCTCCCTTCCAGCTTGTGACATTTTAACCACGCCTGGCCCAGTTAACCCCTGACCTTTCTCAGGTTCATCAGGAAATAGACTAGTCCTCATTGCTTAATGCGAGGCTTGCGGCTAAAATTACACATCACCAAGAAAAAGCCTAGTAACAGGAAATGTGTGAGAACGAATCCACAGAAACAAAAACAAACCTTTGACTTACCTACGGTTTTATTGGTGCTTCCCCTCTTGACTCCATTTCCCTTTAAGTCAATAAAAAACTAGGGCAGCTCGTGAAAACTTCTGGAAGGCATTGCTGGCAGCCCCACCGCGGGGCCCTATGCTCCATTTCTTCAGGAGACTTTCCTGAGTCTAAACGATCTTGGGTGCACTTCTCAGGAGGCGTATGGGAACCACCGCAGACGCAGTTTACCCTGACGGGAACTTCCTAATGGAATCATTTTTACTGAAATGGTGTTCAAAGCACAGAGTTGGGTCCATGAACAAATTGGGCAGATCATGTTTTAATATGGACTTTTATCTCTGGCAAAGACAAACTCTCAACAGTAGATATAGAACAAACACTAAAACAAAACCAAACAAATAAAACTACCATGCGTATCACTGAGGGAGACACAGGGAGATGTGCAGCCTCCCGCGAGAAGCCTTGGGCACCAACCGGGGCACATGTTTATCCAGGTTCCGCACCGTCTAATGGCCCAGGGCTGTTAACTTTAGGTCTCCCAACACCTTTGCTTTTTATTCTCAAATGGAAATCAGAGAGCATGTGCAGCCTCTGTATTTGCCAGAATGTTTTGGTAGTAATGAAATAATAGCTTTTTAAAGAGTCGTTTATCAACATAAAGAGGCTCAAAAGCGTAGCGGTTAAAACCCTAGGTTCTCTCCCATTTCTCAGCTGTGTGCTCTTTACTTTCCTAAACCTCAGTTCTCATCTGTAGAAGATGATCTGGCAGCTGGCAAGTAAAAGTGTGTAGAATGGTGTCTGGGATGCATAAGTCTTAGCCCTAGGGAGCCAGCTCATGTGCACAGTGTGGACAGAGGCCGCCCGGTCAGTGCGGGCGGGGTGCGGACATGAATGGCCTGGTAAGTGTGGGCAGCTGCTCGCCTGTGTCCCTGCCCTGAGCCGGGGGTCCTTCTCCAACCACGTCTGCCCCCCACAGGCCTCCCTGCCCTTGGGCCCGAATCCATCACCACAGGGGCAGCTTCTCTCCCGGAGGCTGAGTCCTGGTGCTGAACAAAGCCCAGGGAAGGCTCAGGCCTCCCTAGCCACCCCCCCGCCCGGCACCCCTCTCCCCTCCCGCCAGCACCCAGCCAGGTCACATTCCTGAAAGCTCACTCCCAGCTGGCTGTCAGCTAAGGTGTTAGCTGATAACGGAGCTATGAACTGATAAGGCTTAATTCCTTCAAGTGGTATTTTAAACGGCCAGGAAGCCATGGAGAGCTAAAGAAATAATGGAGCAATGACAGGCGTTAACTGTGTGTGTGTGTGTGTGCGCGCGCGCGCGTGTCCGGGAGACACGGCTAATTGGGGCCAGGAACCTTGGCCATCATGAAACTCCGCACCCCTTGGTCACAACCAGGCAGCCTCTTCAGTGAAACTGATCCCGTGTAGGAAATAACTGAAGTCGTGGTTTTTTTGTTTGGACTCAATGCGTTTTACATTCAGCCCAGGAAGACTTAGGACAAGCAAAACAAAATTGAAGTTAATTAGAATGTTAAAATATTTATATGCCACTTTCCTGGTGGTTGAATAAGAGACTAACTCACCCCCATGGTCCAAAATCAGATGGTCACAAGGAGTAAAATAAAAAATTAAACAGCCCTGAAGAATAAATTGCTCCCCAAGCATTTCAGATTGAAGAAGGCCATGTTGAGAGAATAGTGACCATAAGAAGGCAAGTTCACGTGGTCCTTAACTGAATCATCTCCCTCTGGTCGTGCATGAGACAAGTTGGACCAAACAGAGAGCTGGAGCCTGCTGCGAGCTGAGCTGTGCTCAGGGGATTTGAAATTCAACAATGTCACAGTTCAAGCTGGGGGGAATGAAACCTTCTGGGGACCTCTCTTTAAAGGGTTTACAAATATTCAGCTAATTTTGATTTGGGGCAATGGTTACTGAATGTTGGCAAGGATGTGTTGGTGGCAGTGTGACCACAGGTGGGTGTGGATTCTGTCTATGTATACTGCCTTTTAAATAGTTACTATCATCATGCTTTAAAGGTTGCACCTAATAGTAGTTTTTGATGTCTTCCATGCATCATTTTCATGATTCTATGCATGACAAGAAATAAGTTTTAATTTTTCAGTATTAGTGAGGAAGATACTAAATTTGTATTTTTCAATCCAAATGTAAAGAAAAATGGCACTAAAAGCGTTAATTAATATCAGAACTGTGCAAAGCAGATTAGAAATGAAGTTAGCCTACTGGGGCAGCCTGCAGTATTTTGAGCTACATTTTGCATGATGGAAGCGAGGTGACCCTTGATTCTCTCCTGCGAGAGGAGGGCACGTCCTGGGTCTCCGGGACTTTCCTGAGGTCTGTGAGCCCGGCAGGGCTGGCACAGGTGAGTCAGGAGACGCTGCAGGAGGGATGATGTCACTCACCACTTTGAACCCCAGAACGAGGTTCATTCATTCACCAGATGTGGCTAAGCCGCTGTCTGTGGACCTGAGCAGACTCTGCAGTGAGCACCTAAGGCACCCGGTCCCCACTCATATCATATGGTGTTTTCTTTCTCTGTCTGGCTTACTTCACTTAGAATGATGGTCTCCAGGTCCTTCCATGGTGCTGCAGATGGCATGATTTCATTCTTTTTTATGGCTGAGTAGTATTCCACTGTATAAATATACCACAACTTCTTTATCCAGTCATCTGTTGATGGACATTTGGTAATTAGGTAATTAGGTTTTTATTTACTTATTTTTAGTAGAGGAACTGGGGATTGAACCCAGGACCTTGTGCATGCTAAGCGGTCCATTGTGTGTGTATACACACACACCACAGCCTCTTTATCCAGTCATGTGTGATTGCTTTTTACATTGTGTATCTTCCCTGACAGATTGTGTACTTAGTGAGAACAAGGACTCTTGTTACAATACAGTCCTAAGGCAACTTTAGAGGTGTAACAGTATTTAATACATATCTGTTGAATACATAAATGATTAAATAGCCACCTGGAATATGCTTTTCTGTTCTTTATTCTTGGATTTCCCAACTCCTCACCCTCGCCTGCCTGACTCTGCATCTGAGTTCCTGCTCATCACCGGGTCTCTCTCTAGATGACGCATCTGCAACTCAGCCTCCTGTTCGGGTGTCAGAAGTCCTCCCAGAACGACCTCTCAGATGTCCCACTGTGCTGTCCACTGGCCTCCATGGGCCTCCACCCCCCCTTTCTCCCATCTAGAACCACCTTGACCTCACCCCTCTATACTCAACAGTTTTTCATTCAACTTCCCCTGACAAACCTTTTTAAAAAACCTCACCTCTCTGGACTTGCTCTGAACTTCTAACTTGCGATGCCCCAGACAGGACGGTCTGTTCTGGGGAGGCTACTTCCTCCAGAACCTTCCTTCACCGGGGCCAGAGTCACAAGTCGGCCAGAGGCTTT
This sequence comes from Camelus ferus, assembly GCF_009834535.1. Lineage (NCBI taxonomy): Eukaryota > Metazoa > Chordata > Mammalia > Artiodactyla > Camelidae > Camelus > Camelus ferus. Next base: position 25,934,978 of record NC_045730.1, read on the forward strand.
ATTTTCTCGCAGCCTGGCGGGCACCGGGATTGCCCGGGTCAGGAAACCGTTGCATGTGACCTGATGTATGTGCCGGCAGCCTTAGATTCTTCTTCCCAGCGGACCTCCTGGGAGCTTCTGGGAGTGTGTCCTCCTGGGTCACCAGTGGGAGAGTCCACCTGTCCTGGGAGCAGAAGGACAGACAGCAACACACATGTGGGAGTCAGAGTCTCCAGTCCTCGGGCTGGGAGTATGTTACATAAAAGCGCTAACACTGTGGAAAATGATCATCCTGACCATCCCTCAGTCCTGCACAGGATTTGTGTCCAAAGTGAGTTGTACAAAGTCAGGAGGGAGTGGACTGGCTGGTTTCGAAGGGCCACCCTGGGTCCTGACGGGAGGAGGGGGCAGACCATCGTGGGGCCCCTGGGGTCAGGCAGGGGACAGTCAGGGCAGCTGTCAGAGGTGAAGGGAGAGTGACAAGGGGAAGGAGAGCTGGAGGAGAGAGGCAGACGGGGCCGCAAACCAGATGCTTCCTTCCTAAAGACATTTGCTGGCACAAACCGCGCGCAGATGCGGGGCACGGCCTCAGCTGGGTACACGCAGGATTGAAGGGTCCTGGTGGTGCAGCCCCTGCCTCGGCTCACTTCTCTGATGCCGGTGGGTGACATGGGACTGGGGCTATCGAGGGAGATGCAGCCTTAGTTACAGGGATGCTTCACTTTGCACACCTGTCGATGAAATCTCCCCAGTAAAGACAGACTTTTAAAGTGCCTTAGGAGAAATTGCTCTTCACAGAAATGGGTGGTGACTCAGTTTTGGACAAAGCAGGCAGTCTCCGTCATTGCCTCAGGCGGTGGACAATCCCGGACTGCGTCTGCCCTGCGGATTTTGTGCCTGTGTGGGGTTTGCTGATTGCACCTGCAGGGGCTCCCCGGGCACGGGGACCAGCCGGGGCTCCCGTGAGCCGGTGGGATGGGGATCTGAGCAGCTCTTGAGTTTCCCACAAGCCAGGGTGAGTGCGAGCTGCTGGACCCAGCAGGCTAGTGCCGTCAGCTGAGTGAATAACCCTCTCCTGCACCTGTCTGACCAGATGCTGGGCTGCGGCCCGTCAAGGCGCCGTGTTAACTTCCGCGTGCCGTCCTCACGACCTGCAGCCTCTCTTCAGGAAGATGCGCCCGGTGGACCTTTCGCTTCTGCGGCTCACCCTGCGACACTGCCGGGGTCTACTGTCTGCGTCTGCAAAGCACAGCTCCACGCTTGTGTCCATTCACACCAGGGTGACCGCAGCTCTGGCAGAACGAGAGACACTTTTCTGCTGAAGTCGCAACACGGACGCTGCACTTAAAAGAGCCCCTTTGATTCTTTCTTTGACTCAACACAGCCGAGAGAGCAGGTTCTGGGAAAACAAAGCCTTGAAGAACATGGATAAAGTTAATCCTTAACTTGAGACCGTTCAAGCCAGGAAATGGAGGTGAATTTAAAAATCCTGTTGGCAGCGATCCTGTGTTCGTGCTGATAATTACTTCCCTTTCCTCTCCTCCCACGATGATGACGATGGTGACGGGCATGGGCGGGGGAGGGGTGAGCTGAGAACCAGGCTGAACATTGTGATCGGAATTTTTATCGTTAAAGTAGCTTTGCCACCAGGTTTCCTTGCGTGTTGAATTCAAATCACTTTTGCTTGAAAAGTTTGGCTTTTTTTCCCCTGCTGCTCCTGTACTCTTCTATGTATAAGTCTGGAAATCGCCCTCTGTGAAGAGGCTGACGTGAACAGTGGGAAGGCTTCCGCACTGAGGAAACCCCGAGCTCACCAACCACGCATCCCCACCCCCAGGTGGGGGGACAGTGACTCAGCATTCATCACAAGGTGACTCAGCAGCGGCCCTGACCCCCTTTTGGGTGAGAAGACAATAACCAGTTTCACGGACTTGGACCTGCTCAAGATGATGATCAGGTACCTGTTCCCCAATTAATCAAGAGCTTAATCTTCCCACCCGTGTGATGCGAACAGCAGTGCGCTTTCCAAGCTGCCCTATTATATTTCCTCTGAACAAAGGCTAAAGCGGGTGGAAATGGAGAAGTCAGACCTGCTACTCTAGATTTTGGGCCTCACAGCTCAGAATGAACAGACTCTCCTGTTTGCTGTGAGCTGGGCGAAAGCCCTTCACCACAAAGCCAACACTCAACTCGCCGTCTTTTCACCGCAGAAGCATCACTCTTTAAAAAATCTCCACCGATCATCACTTCACAGCCTGCAAGCTGGTGCCCGTCTCCCAGCTGCCTTCCTCGCCTGCACTCTGGTGCTGAGCCTGGGGGTGGAGAGGGGTCACCGTGGTCCTCTTGGCACCACCCCTCCCAGACTCTGGCTTCCTCTTCTCTGGAGACCCCAGACTCAGAGTCCTGTCACTGCCCACACTGCATGGTCATCTACCGTCCCCGGGTCTCCCCAGCTCAGCGAGGGTCTTCCCACCATGACTGGTACTTTCTTGGTGATTTAAATATCTGAGATCATGATCCTTTCAATATTCTGGTCTCCCAATTCCTTGACCTCTTCTGTTGCACAAAAAATGTGTGACAGCTCAGTGTGACAGCAAACTGGATCCGAGCGAGAGACCAAACAGCACTCGGAGAGTTGGAGAACTCAGGTTTATTACACCAACGGGCCCACAGGAGTTAACGCTCCAAGCTCTGCACCCCATCTGTAGGTTTACATAGGCTTTTATAGGCTGACAGTTTACACTTTGCATCATCATATGCAAATAAGGTATAACAAAAGTTGACTAATTAGGAACAGGCCTTGTAGAAATGGACCAATCAGGAGGGAGAGAAATAACCAATCAGGAGTGAAGGAAATAACCACTCAGAAGTGAGCTCAAGGAACCAACAGAATTTTAGGGGTAAGTAAGCCGTTTCAGAGGCAAAAAGTGAGCTAGAGCCCCTGGGCCAGGGAACCGGGTGGTGCCGGGAAGAGAGCAGTGGCCCTGCCTGGGGGTCCTGCTGGTCTTTTTATGGGGCTTCCCGCCTCACTCCAAAGACCTCAGCTCAGACATCCCCTCCGCCACGCCCTACAGGAGCTGCCAGCGTCACACCCCACACCAGTCCTCTCTCCTGCAGCCACACCCTCCGCTCACCTCCAGCTCTACTGCCCGCCGCCAGCCGTGCTTCAGCCACCAGCTCACTTGTCCGGTTACTTTCACACCCTCCAGGCTTAGAGCCCAGCGTCACCATCATCAGCATTCCTTGCATCACTCTCCCTCCTCTTCCCGTCTCTTCCAATCAGAAAAACCCAAACACTGGGTAAATCCAATCTCCATCCACGCTGTGTCTGGACCGATAGTTGAATGTGGCTGGAGAAAGACACACACCCCCAGCTATAAAAAAGGATAAAATAATGCATTTGCAGCAACATGGATGGACCAGGAGATCGTCATTCTAAGTGGAGTGAGCCAGAAAGAGAAAGATAAAAACCATATGAGATTGCTTGTGTGTGGAATCTGAAAAAAAGGACACAAATGAACTTATCTACAAAACAGACAGACTCACAGACAGAGAACAAACTTTTGGTTACCGGGGGGGAAGAGGGTGGGAAGGGATAAATTGGGAATTCAAAATCTGCACCTCCTGGGGAGCGATGGACATGTCAGGAGCCTTGTGGTGGTGGTGGTTTCACGGGTGTAGACATCTATCACAGTTCATCAAAGTGTGCGTCTGGAATGTGTGTGGTTTACTGTACAGGAACCAGACCACAGTGAAGGCTAAAATAAATTAAGCACGCAAGAAAAGAAAAGACAAAGAAAACACGCGCCCTGGGCTGACCAACCCGACTGTCGTTCTCGACCGCGTGCCTCCCTGGCCTGCGGGGCTGTGGCGGTCAGGCCCGGCTCCGGGTGCGCTCGGGCCTCCTGGCCCTGGCCCAGGGCTCCTGTTCCTCCTCCCTCTCGTGCCTTCTTCCCTCCAGGGATAGTCTTGCTTCCCGCCTAACCAGAGAGCAGAGGTGACCGGAAGCCAACGCGCACACCTCGTCACTGCGTCTGCTGCCTCCCTGCATCTGGTTCAGGACAGCTTGTCTTCCCTCTGCTGCCAGGACTGCTGGGGCAGGGGGCAGGGGGGCCACGGCGTGAGCTCGATGAGCGGAGGCTGTGAGGGGGCAGCCGGCACGTGCGGCTTAAGACTCTATCTTCTGCCAAGAGGAGCCCTTGCTTCCCCACCCAGCCCCCACCTTGGAGAGTTTAAAGACTCAACATTTACCCAAAGGGATGGGGTCAGCGAACAGAGATGATCAAAACCAGTGGCAAAAGGGAGCTGAATCTTGGGTTGATTACTTACCTCAAGGACAACATTTGATCTCTAGGAGATGGTGCTGTTTTTCATCATCTGGGTCGTTTTCCCTCCTACCCAGGTTGTGACGCCTGAGTTACAGAGAAGCAAAGAAGCCGTGTTTTCCCGGCGCATCGGGGGAACACGGGTCCCTTGGTGTCGGGCGCACGGGATGTCTTTGCGTCCTTGTTTCTGCGTCTCACCCTCTTTTGAGGGCGGGGCCAGTCCTGACGCTGAGCTGTGGACAGTGTTCAGTGAATATTCGTGGAAGGAAGAAAAAAAGGAATGAGTCCTCTAACAGGGTGTTTACCTTTTCCCAATGTCTGGGGCTGGAAGAGCCAGTGAATGTAAACATTTAAAAAGTAAACAGTAAACAACCACAAGGCCACGACAGAAGCTGAAGGGCGTTTAAAGCTCTGTGTCGACCCCCCTGGGACCCTGGACCCACCATGCTGGGCGGGCAGGGCGTCACCGTCCCTCCCGTTTTCAAAGCAGAACTTTCAAACCAAATGATGCTCACCCTTTTGAAACCTTTGTTTTTAGAGATAGTTGAACATGGCATGTGCTTAGTCAAGAGCGTTCAGCCGCCCCTGGCAACACCGCCACAGATCTGCGTGGCCAAGCTCTGCGGCACATGAGTAAATGAACAGAAAACCAGACGCTGTTCTTTGGACACCGGGATGTGCGGCCGACTAGTGGAAGGTACCGGCCTCGTCCTATCAGGCAGCAGCTGCGACCCGGGCGGGTCCTGCCAGTGTGGCTGGAGCTGAAGTCCTGCGCGTGCTTTGCTGTGAGTCCCCGAGCATCCTTCTCCCTGTGTCTCCCGGTGCTTGTGCTGTTCCGTGTCGTGACCGACGGTGGATTTCAGTTAAATAGGAGAGCACCCCCGTCGGTGCTGCAGTAACCCCTTTGCACTGTATTCAGCCTAATTTTATCTTATTTGCTCCATGAGCTGTAGAATTCTTCCACATGGGCTCCGGTCTTACAAAACTTGAATTGAGCAGCAGCTATAAATGATTAAACTTTTCCTCGCTGAGACTTGCCAGCATAAAGATGTCACAAACCCTGAGCCATCCCAGGGACAGCGGAACAGGGACGTGTCATCGCTCAGCCCGCCAGCTGCCAGCTTCGGGGTTTGCGTTTCTGTCTGGCTCGTTGCTGAGTCTTGAAGTCACTTATGGCCACAGCGCCCCGTGGTAGGGATGGAGAAACTCCTGCAGTGGCTTTTCCTGACCGTCCTGTGAATGGGCAGGTGATGGTGAGACTTGTCCTAGCCGACTCCAGTGGATGCTTCTGGAAGGTTCCTCTCAGGTAGGGTCCACCCGTGACTCCAGTGCTGGTGTTGGAAACCCACAAGGACACCGGCGGGGAGCGTGGCCTTCACCCGGGGTGGGGGCACCTGCCTGAGGTAGCAGGCACACCGCTCCTTTTGGCTACTTTAAAATCCTAGCGGTTCATTGTTAGAGAAACTCACGTCAGAATGGGAGCACAGGTGTTTCCAGACCCGTCTGCAGCGACTCACGTCTGCGACAGGGCTTAATTACGATCTCAGCTCAGGATAAAAGCTTCTGACGGTCTCTATATATTCTCTCATAAATTTGATTACCGATTCCGCAGGAGAGTTCTGGGGAGGTTCTGCTCACAAAGGTAAAGATGAAATGAGGAGGCATTGCCTCTAAAAGGAAATGATTGCCAGAGAGAGAAAGAGTGCGTGTGTCCGACGTTCCTGAGTGTGGCGCGGGGTGTGAGGGGCGGGCGTGCAGCTGAGGTGAGACGCCGTGGGCACCTGGCACCGGCTCTGAGGTGACGGGCGCATGGCGGTGGGTGTGCTCACGGGAGGATGCGTCCCAGCTGCAGAGAGGGCCGCTCAGTGCTCAGAGGCGTCCTGCTGAGCACAGGGACAGCGGTGTTTAAAAGGCGGATGCTGTGCAAGTTCTGCAGACGGTAAGGATGTGAACAGCAAGAACTGCGTGTGGGGAAGGACTCGATCCCAGGAAAGAACGAGGAAACGGGGCGGTGGGGAGAGCAGGGCTCGCAGGGAAAGAGAAGAGTGACACTTACAACGAGTCCCAAACGCTGTAGCTCGAGGTTGCCTGACCCGGCCGGCATCGTGGCCACCAGGCCTTGCCTGTGGTTGACACTTCAGCTCCCAAATCCCGCCTACTCAAGAAGCCCCACCATCTCTAGGTGTGAGTCCTGTGACCTTGGGCTGCAGGCAACAGCGATGGGTGAGGAACGGCAGCTCGCAAAGGCAACTTCTTCCCGGAACGACGCTCGGCCCCGTGGGCGGCAAGGCTGGCTGGGTGACGGGCCCACCTCTTCCCTCCTGGGAGCCTCTCCTGGGGTGGAGGTTCCCACACACCTCTTTTCAGTGGTCGAGCATGGATAGCAGAGAAGCTTTTTCCTGCTTCCACTGACAGCTGTCCCCACATTTTTCATTCCTCTGTGAGTGATGGAACTATGCACTGAGTTGTCTCAAGAAAAAGTCTTCCATTTGACAGTATGAAAAAGTCATTATGTAATCGTATCTGAGCAGTTCCATTCTCTGCAGGTCCCGCCACAGTTACCAGCCATTTTGGAGGGCTCTGTGTGTGGGCAGAGATGCCAGTGGAAACCCCCCAGGCAGACTGTCGCAGGCTCCTGGGCCGCTCCGGCACTGACTGCCGAACTGGCCTGGGTCTCCCCAAGCTGCCAAATGGCGAGGATGATTCTTGGATGATCATGGTGAGAATGAAATGCTTTAAATGCTTAAAATGTCAACAACATAGTCGATGTGTAATGAATTTAGATTTTAATTCAGGAGCTAAGCCAGGTGCAAAGTTTCAGAGCAAGACATGATTCTGATTCTGCCTCCGCAGTGAACCGAGAACCTGGGAGGGTGAGGTGGCCGGGACGAGAGAAGGTTCCCCAGGGAGCAGACGGGTGTGTGGGGGGACGTGCTTGGGAGTGATCAGGACAGGCTACGAGCATGGTGGGGAGACCCCCAGTCTGGGGGTGGGAGTGCAGGGAAAGTTAAGAGAACCTCTAAAGGTGGCAAGTTGCCTCTGCTCATCGGAAGTTGTGTGGTGGGGGGCCAGGTGGGCGGTGGGCACTGTGAGAGCAGGCTGCCGGGCCAGCCCTGCTCTGCTCCTGCCTGTTCCCCACCAGCCCAGCCTCCTCGGAAGGAGGCAGCATGAAGGAGCCAGTGGCCGGGGCGTCCGGCCTGGTGTGGCGCCCTTGGACCAGGGAGGGCACCTGCCAGGGCTGGCACTTGGAGAGACTCTGCGCTGGGCAGGCAAAGGGCCCAGTCGGGGCAGACGTCCACTGGCTGAATGGCCACTCTTCCTAGGCCATGGGAGCATGGACAGAGGCCTGTCCTGGGGGAGGGACCACACGGGGCTCTCAGGCCTGGTTTCCAGCCTCAGGAGCTGTGGTCAAGGCCGCTGGGCTGGCAGGTTTCAGGAGGCCTGTCTGGCTGGTGAGGGGCTGCAGCATCTCTGATGTCCATCCATCAGGCGAGCCCCACAGCACGGTGGCGGGAGAGACCCGGGAGAGCAAGATGTGACGTAACAGAAGGATGCCTCCCCGGCAGCCGGACCCGATAGAAGACGGCAGGGCCCTGCCGATGCCAGCACGGCCCCTCCGCCCGGGTGTGAGCTCTGCCCGCCCCCATCATTTCAGGGGAGGACACGCAGCTTATGTAACTCTCGAGACTCAGGAGGAAGCGGGTGGGCTGCGGTTGTGCGGGGCGGGGGCAGACGGCGTGTCAAAGGGGGCCGTGGGAAGGGTGAGGCTGGATAGCTCCGTGTCCCCCAGGCTCAGGGCCGCCCTTCCCATCTGACAGGCTGGCTTCTTGGGCAAGTCCACTGTTCCCCAGGCCTTTCTGGTCCCTGCCCGAGACGGCAGTGCCACCTCGCGCCCGCTGTCCCAGTGCCCCTCGGACCCAAGGGTAGGAATCCTGACCTCCGCTGTACAGGAGGGGACCCTGAGGCCCAGGGCTGAGGGCCTGCGTGCGTTTGTGGAAGGCTGGGGAGATGTGCGCCCAGGCCTGCCTTGACACCACATCTCTTGTTCCCCCAGTATACTCCGCTCGATTAGTTTTAGAAGTTTGAGTTCTGTGTCTGTTTCCTTCAGACTGAGACCTCATGAAGCATCGGATGATGTGGGTGACTGTCCCGTGGGCTTCAGTGGGGAGCGTCCCCAGTCATTTCCTCAGGCCACCTCACCAAAGGCTCGAGCCACTTGTCCCGAATCCCCTGACATGGCATCAGCAGGGATGGCTCCCACCCTGTCCCCATCCTCTCCGCTCAGCATCCCTCTGGTGGTCCCCCTGCTGCTGGGACTGTGGATGGCGGGGCAGCCACCCTCCCCTCTCCATTTCAGTAGTCCTCCGATGTTACTGTGGCCTGAGTCGCAGAGCAGGGGAAGGAGCAATTTAATCACGGTCACGTCAGCCCCTCTAAGTCAGGGCATGCGTGCCCTTAAAAAGCCAGGAGCTGGCAGAAGAAGGTTCCAAGCCAAGGTTGTGACCCCCCCCAGGACCTCCCTTCCCCCTGGAAAATGTGGTTGGAAGGTGTTTAAGGCAGGTGGAACAGGTTTTAAAAAATCAGGTCACTCTTTTAGACAGAAGCCAAATACTTTTGTGTGGGTAAAACCTGTTAATTGACAGCTCTTTGGAAGAAAACGTTATGACTTACTCTGTTGGTTTAACACTTAGAAGGTCCGTGTCCCCCCTCTTACCCAAACCAACCTCTCTGATTACATGCTGCACAAGCCGACTTGTCAAATGCCACTTCCCCCGAATGAATACACTAGATTAAACATATTATATAATCTCACCAACGGGAGAGCAGCCGAAGCTAATATGAGCATGTTTTCCTCATAGAATTTCCATCCCCGCGTGAGACGGGTGCTGCTTCTCCGGTGAGCACCTGAGTGGCTTGCAGGTGACCTGAGGTCACAGTCAGGATCAGAGTGTTGTTACTGGCATTGGTCTCAGGACCGCGTTACCAGTGTTTCCCACCACGAGGCTCTTCCATTTGTAAAAAGGGAAAGAAAGAAAAGAAACCCTATGGAAATTACTCGTGTAAAATTGCCCTGTGTAGATGCGGAATGTCTCTAACTTTGAGTAAGAAGATGGAAGAGGCTATTGGTCCTGATTGGCGGGACTGTTCACCTTACGGATCTGGTTACACTTACAAGTGCTGAAATGTGCCAAGTAAATCATTTGATCGCAGTTTTAGCTAAGAGTGTGGAATGCTCCCCAAATTAGTGAATTTATGAGGCTGAACATGACCTTAGGACTTTGTACGTTCTCACTTACCGGTGAGGGGACCAAGGTGCCTGAGATCAGACAGCTACTTAGTGAGCAATTCAGAACTAGAACTCAGAGCTCTGCCCGTGGATGAGCCGTCTCTCCACACGATGCTGGACCAAACACCGCCAGCCTTAGCCGAAGGTACGCGGCTCACACACAGAGACAGGGTGAGGCCATGTGGCCTCGTAGGAAGCTCTGCCAACACATGGATGGTGGGCGTCCGCCGGCGAGCGGGTGTGACTGGCTGGAGGCAGACAGGCCGTGAGCCCTGGTGCAGCGCAGCTGCCTGCATCCTGGGGGATGGCCGCCGTCCCAGGCCGCAGCGGCGTTTAGAGTGAAGCTGCTTCACTGGAGAGCACTGGCCCTGGGAGAGCAGGATGTGGGAATATAACCACAAGGAGAGAACGGGGGCACTTTTGAAAGCGTCGAGGGATTTGCAGGACCTGTCAACACCCCTGACACCCCCAAAGTCTTTCTCTCAATCAGGCCCTGGGACTAGGAGCCACAGTGCTTGTGACATGTGACATCCGCAAGCTTCAGTGTCTGGCAGCTTCGGGGGCCTGGGGGCTGGAACGGGATGAGCCAAGGCAGGTCCCTAACGAAGCAGGAAGCTCTTAAGACATCTGTCAGCAAGGGCGGGAAGGCCCCTTCCCCAGGTGCTTTTCTCCACAGGGAGCCTGGAAGGCCTCCGCCAACGTCGCCTGTGGGATTCGGGCTAAACGTCCCGCTGCAGAGCGAGGTGCCGGAGCCCGCGGACCATGCTGGCGTTCCTTTGACTCCATCTGTGTCCGTGCAGGGATGGCTTCCTTGAAGGTCTTTGCTATTTTTTTTTAATAAATCTTTATTTGGAGGGTAGGGTGAGGGACAGAGAGACAGGAAAGGGAGTGAGGCAGTGAGGGGGAGGGTGGGTGAGGGGAAGGGAGGGCTGCCTTCGCACCTGGAGACTTGGAGATCTGGGTTTGAAAAAAATACATTGAGCCTTGATTTTCAAACTGAAAAATAGCATTCAAATGGTATTCCTGAGTTCTCATTAAGAGTAAATGCAGTGTACCATATTCAGTTCTTGTTATAACCTTCAATGAAAAAGAACATGAAAAGGAACATATGTCTGTACACGCGTGACTGGGACATGGTGACAGCACCAGACACTGACACGTGGTGGCTGACTGCAGTTCAGGAATAACAAACAAAGACTGGATGTGGTGACGACTGCCCTGCGTGGGGGCCCGGACGCGGGGTGTCCTCCTGCTCCCCGGGGTGCACACGGTGCCACATCCCGGGTGAGGACCTAACAGTCTAGCTGGGTTTGCAGTCACTTGTCTCCAGTGGGGCCGTGGCAGCCTGGGACCCTGTGCTCCCTCTGATTCCCGATGGAGTGGCAGCAGCTCCCCACCATCCAGGGCAGCTCTGGGCTGCGGGCAGTTCCCCGGGGCATGGCCTAGACAGCTGGTGCTTCCACGGGGAGGCTGGGCTGGCTGATCCCCGAGGTCCTTCCGGTCTCGTGATCTCAGAGCTCAGGCCCAGGAAGGACAGACGTTTACTTTCGGCGTCAGCGACCAGGTGGGTCTTGTTTGGATCTGCGATTGAGAAGGCAGCTCCGCCTATGCAACGTGACGCGCTTCTAAGAAGAAGGAAAAGTCCTGTGTTTGTCCAGACCCGCCAGGCAGCAGACGGCCGACAGTGACAGAACCAGGGCAGAATAAGGACCGGCCCGTCTGACCGCGTGGAGCCGGAGCAGTGGGCCCGGCTCTCGGCGCTCCGAGCGCGGATCCGGGGGAAAGACCCTGAAGGTTGAACTTTCAGAACCTTTGACGCCACCACTGACTGAATTGGCCTCCTCGATCCCACAGTGAATGACGCGCAGAACAGCCATGGGGGAACAAACGAGGCACGAGGATGGGACCAGAGAGGTCACTCTGCAGCTTGGGATGCCAGCCTCCCACACAGAATCTGGACTCTTTTATCCTAAAGCCCAGGAATCCAAATTATGATTGGGGGCGTGGTGAGCAAAAAGTGCGTTTGGATGGAAATCCAATTAAAAGCAAGATTAATTGGGCACTTACTACTCACAAAGCTCTTTGCTTGATGCCTGGAAGGGGACCAGGATGAATCAAACAGGCTCCATGCCCCGAGGGAATTTGTGATGTTCTGGAGTGGGGGTGGGCAGAGCAGAGGCAAAGCAAACAACAGACCGATGAGCCCAGGTCCCAGATTAGACTGAGATCAACGCAGGCGACCCGGAGGCACTGCTTGGAACTTGTGCGGCTGGCGTGGACCAAGGAGGCCCTGGGAGAGCAGACCGGGGAGGTGCTCCGAACGACCCGTCTGCCCCGCCCGACCCTCCAAAAGGCTTTGCTGCCCAAAAGAGAAATTGAAAAACTCGGGTAAATGGCGACTTCCCTCGGTAAATCATATTTAAACGAGACAGCTGTGTTTTTCTGCTTTCTGCTTAGCCAAATCCTACTTAATTAACCTACTTAGACTTGTTGATTGAGGTTAATTAGACCCTGGGAGTGATGTTAATTGCCATCGCACACTGCCAACGCTATAAGCAGTGCATTTTGGATTTGGTTAAGGAAGTGGAGCTGGAGATCTGTTTCCCTTAGCTTGCTGACTTTCTGTCTCCCGCCTGCCGGAGATACAAAGGCGGCCCTCCAGCCCGAAGTGCACTGCCCTCCGTCTCGGTGGTGGGCGGCGGGTGGCTGGGCTGCTGAAGGGGCTGCTGTGTCCTAGTCGGTAATTCTGCAGGTTCGTAGGCAGTGTCTGCCTTTAGACGCCCCCTTTTCTCTCTGCCTTCTGATTATGCCCCGCCCAGCACGGGCACGCACGGGCGCACACACAGCACGACCCACACCTGCTTTCCTTCAGGCTTGCAGGCACTTCCTCTGCGGCTGCTCGTGGTCTCTCCCTGGGCGACTGAAGGCAGCCCCCGGCCATTCGATGGGACAATCAATGGACTAACGCAGATAATTTACTTTTTTGTAACATAGAAGTGTATGCGGTGGTGGCGGTGTCTGAGGAAGCCAAAGGAGGCAAGCAGGGATAGCCAGAGAGAAAAGAGAAAAGGCAGCGTTTTCAGGGCCAGAGCTGTGTTTCTACTGTTTAATCTCAGGGACCAGAGTTCAGAGGGTGCAGCTCAGGGGCACAGCGCACGCCCAGCACGCGTGGGGCCTGGGTTCAGTCTCCAGCACCTCCATCAAAAATAGGATCAACAAACTCAGTTACCTCCCAATAAGCTAGTTAAACAAAAATATAAAAAAAGTTTATTTTTTAAAAATTAAAAAAAAAAAAAGAATTCAAATTCTGGAGGACAAATTCCTGTGTCATGAATGTCTCCTTTTCGGCTTCTAGGTCTTCTTTGATGCAAACTCAGGACGGCTAAAACTGCCATGTAGAGGTCCTCTCCTCACGGGTGTGGGAGACACAGCCACGTGGATCAGGCGCTGGGCGTGTTCGCACAGGTGCCCACCCATGCAGGTGACTTGCCTGGATGCGCGTGGCCTCTGAAGCTTCCTACTGCCCCACCGCCTTCGTCCACTGTCTTGCATGGTGAGAACCGCTCGCGGGGGCTCCCTTCTTAGTGGATGGTTCAGCAGATGACACGGCGTTGCTGCTGCAGGCTCTGTGCTGCTGGGCGCGGTGGGGCTGATGCACCTCGTAAAGGTGGAACTCTGCCCCCTGGGTTAATGCCCCGCCTCCCCTCCCTCTGGCCCCTGGTCACCGCCATCACTCTCTGCGTCTGTGAGCTGGACTAGTTCAGGTTCCGTATAGGAGGCGTCCTGTAGCGTTCGTCCTTCTGTGATCGGCTTATTTCACGTAACGCAGTGTCCTGTGTGTCCATCTGTGTTGTCGCAAGTGGCGGGGTGGCCTTCTTTCATCGTGTGTGGAGACCATATTCTTTATCCGTTCAGGTTGCTTCCACGTCTCGGCTGCTGTGAACGGCTAATGTCAAAAGCCTGGGAGGATGAGTGGACTCTCCGCACCTCGTTTCGCTGACACCTCGCTCCTCTCCCACAGCCACTGGCTCTTCTGCGTGTGTTTTCTTAACGATCCAAAATTCTGATTTTCTGCTTAACATTGAGATCGCTTGGGTAATTCTGCATTGGCGTTTACAGTACATTTGGCCAAGACTATACACTGTACAACTCTCGGTGAGGTGAGGTTCCCTCTGTCTGGAAGACCCCACCGTGAACATTTTCATTTGGTTTCTGCAGAAGGCTTAATTTTTCACCATATTTTCTAAATTAAAAGGACACTCATGTTTAAACACGCATTATTTTCCTACTTGGGGCACGCTCACCTGACGTCTTGTCCGAACGCAGACACGTGCGGTGACAGCGTCAGTTTATACGTGTTCTGAGCGTCCTGCTCGGTAGTCGAGCCAGCGCTCCTTCAGATGAGCAACGTTGAGACCGATGTTTGAGCAGCACAAAGAGCTCATTCATTTCAGTGTGTGGTTTGATAATTTAAATTTTAAACCCAGATTTTTGGTCTCTAGCATCTTCACTAAGTTGCTTCTTACTGTTAGGAGAAGTGCTGTATTTTCGTGTTTATTCTATAAACATTTTTATGTCATCATTATATGCCAGGCCCTACACCAGGTCCTGGGCTGCAGAGATGAGACACAGTGTCTGGTCTCAGGAAGCCCACCGGTCACAGCAGGGAAGGGTCCCGGTCACAGTCACGCAGACTCCACTGGCTGGGGGTGGGGGGCCCAGCCACAGGCAGAGTTCCGGGGAGTTGAAGAGCTTCCTGGAGATGACAACTTCAGAGACAGTTCTTGAGTAGTAAGCAGAACTTCATCAAGTTAGGGCTTGGGGTTTGCTTTCAGGAGATATTGAGACCATTTTTGACCCAAATGATGTACCCATTATTCTTTTTAAATTTTATTTTTATTTTTCATTGAAGTATAGTTGACTTGCAATGTTGAGTTAGTTTCTGGTGTGCAGCATGGTGATTCAGTTCTACGAATATATACTCCTCTTCATTATAGGTGTAGATGTTGGATGCAGCTCCCCGTGCTCTGCAGTAGGATCTTGCTGTTTGTCTATTTCATACACATAGTGTGTACCTGTTAACCCCAAACTCCTGATTTGTCCCCACCCCTTCCCCTTTGGTAACTATGAGTTTGTTTTCTATGTGTGTGAGTCTGCTTTTAAGTACGTTCATTTGTATCATTTTTTTGATTCCACATATAAGTGATATTCTATGATATTTGTCTTTCTCTGACTTACTACACTTAGTGTGTACATTATTCTTGTATTTTCACGCCTTGCTACACCATGTACGGGAAAGGTTTGGACTTGTAAGATCCATTTATTCTTAATTTATTTTTCATCTACTTCTCAAAACGACTTACATGGATGATGGCGAACGTGGATATTTACACACTAGGAATACCTGAATGAAAACGAAACACCACAGAGTGAGAAGGCGGAGTGAAATTCAAATTGTAGGCTGAGTTTTCACAATTTAATACTACATATACATCTAATGACAACTATGCCAAGACACAGACGTGCTCTCTACTTCTATTTGCCTGATAGAAGAAGCTGGTGAGACAGACTTCTTGGTACCAGATTCCAAAAGGAATAAATGGCATTGATCTCTGTGGAAGGGACTTTCAAGCAGTTTTTATGGAAACACCCTTTACTTCCAGGGGCCTTCAGCTCACTGAGGTTTCCAGCCTGTGTCTCCGGCAAGTGCCTGGAGGGCAGAGACTCTCCTGCTGCTTGAAGGGGCGCCCTAGTCATCAGGTATCAGGCTCACAAGGGGCTGCGCTGACCTTTCTTCGTGATGGCGAAGGAGCCCCGGCTGGGAAAGCCACTCTCACCCCAGTGAGGAGCCAGGCAGGGCCACGTTTTCCTGATGCAGTTTGGATCTGGCATCTGGTTAAAAGCCCATGGTTCCGGACCAGGGTTGTGGGAGAGGCAATGCCTCCCTACACTGGGAATCAGCTACACAGTGTCTACACTGGGAATCAGCTACACGGTGTCTACACTGGGAATTAGCCACACGGTGTCTACACTGGGAATCAGCCACACGGTGTCTACACTGGGAATCAGCCACACGGTGTCTACACTGGGAATCAACCACACGGTGTCTACACTGGGAATCAGCCACACAGTGCCTACACTGGGGATCAGCCACACAGTGTCTACATTGGGAATTAGCCACACAGTGTGTCAGAAAGGAAACAAACCAGCCTCATGGGGGACTGATGTGACGCCTTTGACGTGAACCGTGGAGGCGGGCCGCCCCAGGTCAGGACTGTGGATTTCAGCACTGCTTCTGTGTTGTTCTTTCTGAAGGACCAGTTTTTGTTTTTGTTTTTTTTGAAGAACATTTCGTGTTCACAGTAAAGCATCTCTAATCCATCTAAAAGCTGCATCAAATTATTTAGACATGGAGAAAGCAGGGGGCTGGAAAACAGTCTTATTTCACACCATTTGGGAGTCAGATCGGATCTGTGAGAAAATTACTCCTGTCCCCTCAGCTTGTTAGTAGTGTATTATGACTAAGGCGTTGAGGGGGCAGCTGACGGCCTCCACCAGGATCACACAGTGTGACGCAGGGACAGTTTCCAGCTGTGGACTCAGAGGTTTACAGTAGATCAGCCGAGGTCAGGTGGAGCACAGGACACGCGGGGTGCTACTGCAAACATTGTGCTTGTGTATTTATGTGTGAGGCAGAAATATTACCACCTCCCACTCTTGTGAAACACTCTGGTCACTGGAGATTTCACATGCATCGGTGCTTTGGTTTTCACAGCAGTCTTGTGAGTACAAAGGGCAATAGGGTTTTCCTTGCTTTGCCTGTGAGGGACCTGGGATGAAACTCTAGAAGTTAAGTGACATATCCACGATCACATGGGAAATATGTAGCAGACCTGGGGTTTGGACTCAGGTTTTCTGACTCCAAATCTAATGTACTTTCTACTATATTTAAACTGCAGTTCATTTCAAAGAAAGCTAATATAAAGTTTGGGTGAATTTAAAAGAAAATGAAAAGAAATTATGTACTTAAAAGTTGAATTATGAATCCTTGTGCAGTGCACACAGAAACCCCCTGGAACACCTAATGACAGAGATACCAGAAAAAGCCTTTAAACAAATGCCTTAAAACTGCTCAAAGGACTAAAAGAAGATGCGGGGAAAGCCAAGAAAAGCATAAAATGACGTGTGGACAAAATGGAGATATCAATAAACAGATCGAGAACCTAAAAAGAAACCAAAAATATGCTCTGGAGCTGAAAAGTGCAGTAACTGAAATGAGGAATTCACCAGAGGGATTCGAATGCAGACGCGGGCACGCAGAGGAAAGAATCAGTGAACTGGAAGACAGGCAGGAACAGGAACAGAGAAAGACTGAAGAAAAGCGGACCGAGCCTGAGGGGCCTGTGGGACGTCAGCAGGTGAACAGACACAGGCATATTGGGAACCCCAGGGGAGGGGAGGGAGAGAGGGGCGGGGAGGACACTGACCCTCCCACAGCCGCTTGGACTGCTGAGGACTGGAATGTACCAGCTCCTCCCATCCCGTTAACTCGTTCAGTGTGAAGTCAGCATAAATGGTCACTCGTTATTCAGCCTGAAGGTGTAGACCTGGTGTCCACTTGGCTGCGCCCTTGTTTCAGTGCAAGTGAATGCTGCGTAACTCCTTTGGAACACTCTGGAGGCCCACCGAAGGTAGGCTGCTGCTTCCAGGGGTCCGTGGCACACCCGCACTTCCACAGTTAGTTTTCAAAGGCAGTAAGTGCAGTGGAGGTGCTCACAGCACCTACAGAATACACACAGCGTGGACAGAGCGCGGCCTGGGGGTCAGAGCCCTGAGCTGGGGCTGCAGCGGGGGCTGTGACCTGGGAGAGCCCCCTTCCCGACCCCGGTTCTGCAGGAGGGGCTGACGGGCCTGCCGTCCCCAGTTCCCAGATGACTGAAGAAGATAACGATGTGGACGCGCCAAGAAAAGCATCAACCTGGGCACTGAATTCCCGGAAGAAAGAATCCTCTGTGAAAAGGAGAAAATCCTTTCTTCACAAGCTTGTTTGCAGGATTCAGCAGATATTATGCGTGAAACCCAACTGCTGGATAAACATTAGCTACACCCAGACCATCGAACATTAGACAAATGTGAAGCGGCGTCATTTTATTTCCCTTGGTCGTATCTCACAGCCCTCTGAAGTTTCCAGGCTGAGCTGGGAGAGCTCTGCAATCCCACAGCAGGGCTTGTCTGGTGTTTTCTTTCCACCGGCTTGTTTTGAAAGCAGAAGTACTGGAAATATTGCATAAAACCCGAGGCTGGCTAGATCTCAAGCCCTATTTCTAGACCAGAGTGGTTTGGATCTGGTTGAATAGGATTCTGAGCATTTGGATGTGGCGACGAAACCGAACCTCAGCACGCTGAGAAATCACAAACAAACTGAAAAATTTCAAATTTTGAGATGGTTTCGGGGCCACGGGCAGGTGTCCATCAGCAACTGGGACGCAGTCAGCAAGCACGTTTTCAGACTGTGTCCAAAGGGCTGGTTTTTGTTTTCAGTTGTTTGCTTTTGAACCGAGATTCCTGTCTGCCCAGGACTTGGCACCATGGCCATTAGAACAACTTACTTCAGTCCGTTTCCTGTTAAATTTTTGCTGAAAAAGTATTGCGTTGGCAATGACTAGTTTGTGCTCACTTTATAAGAAGTCTTCTTTTTCAAAAGGTAAAATAATTAATGGACTACTAATAATTATGTTTCCTTATAAGAGGAATATGCAGTATGAATGATTATACTTGCATGTGAGTGTAATTACCTCGAAAGTGTCCCCAAGGCCCCTGGTGCATACCAGGCAATGCTGAGCACCGAGGGCGGAAGTGAGGGAGACCTGGGTCCTGGCCATAGGGATCCTGCGTTTCGTGGGAGAGGCAGACAAGCTGGCAGCCAATGGTGACGCAGTGTGACGCAGTGTGACGTGCTAGTGGCCCAGGTGCACTGAGCCCCGCACCCGGGATGGAGTGATGGAGAAGTTCTGCGGCCTCAGTGAAGCACCCCGAGCGTCAGTCCACAGTCTCTACGCCATCCCCATCCTTGCACTGAAACCGAGGAAGCTGAGGCTCCGAGAAGGAAGCAGCAACACTGCTTCAACACTGTGAATCTGTGTGTCTGTCTCCAACGCTTCCCACTCGTCACGTTTCAGCTGCGCTCCTGGGTACCCCCAGAAACCACGACGAAGCTGGGCTGCCAGCTGGGAAGACCCGTATAGCTTGGTAAGGGTGTTGCGTTTCTGGCACAAGGTGCTGTGGAGGGCAGGGACAGTTTCCGTTTGTCGCAGTGGGAGCAGCCCTGGCTCTGCACCGGAGGCCACCTCTGTCCTCTCCGAGCTCACAGGAGAGCTCCACGTTCCATGGCCCCATGAATTTTTAATGGCCTGGACTTGAAAAGTAGTTTAAGAAGATGAGCAAAATACTGAGCTAATTGAGCACCGCCGCTCAGCCTTCCGCTCCCAATGTAGTTTTCAGGGAAATATGGCTGAAATATCACTTGTCAGGTGATGAATATTTTAGAGAAAATTCTATTATGCACCCAAGGTTCACTCGGCCGAGTAATGAGAGTAATGAGGACAGTTACCTTCAGGGAAAGGACGTGAGATCACTCTTGCCACTTACCGGCGGCTCGTCTGACAGGCATCTGCTCTGAGCCCCCAGCTCCGTCTGGGGGAATCACAGCAGCTGTCGCGCCCCCGCCCCCCAGGCAGGAAAAGCTCCTCCCTACGAGGGTCTGGGGCTCCGTCTGTGGCACAGAGCAGGCTGCAGACTGTTTTCACTCCCTTGGCTGATCCTTGAGGTAGAATCCATCACCCGATGAATATTCAACGGGGGAAGTTAAAAAAAGAAAGAACATCTCTGCTTTCCTGCAGAGTCCTCTGTGACTCAAACAGAAAGAAGTCCTGAAGGCAGGAGAGGAAGGCCCGGGAGCAGAACGTCCTTCCTCCCGGACAAAAGCGCGGGTGTGGGTGCGGGTGCGGGGGTCTGCCCGAGAAAGGGGGGTGTGACCTCGGGGAGTGGCCAGAGAGAGCAGAAGCCAGCCTTGAGACCAAGAGACTGCGAAAGGTGAGCCAGGCGCTTCCCCATTTCGGTATCCGCAGAGGCCGACTGGCTTTTCCTGTGAGTTTGGAACAGAGGTTGAGCATGGAGGACTCCTGGACCGAAGTGCGTGCGTCTCTCACCGTCCCCTCTGCGCTCTCACCCGCCGCACCCCCGTGCTGCCCCCAACCCGCCTTCTGTGCCCCTGCAGCTCCCCCACCGCGCATCACTACCCAGTGACGGTTTGCCTGTTGTAAGAGCAGCATTACAGGAACTGAGAAGCCAGACCCACTGTGGGAGACTCTAGCCCGTTCTTGATAATAAACCTGCACGTGCTCTCTGGAGGCCCGGAATTTACTAGGCATATTACAGCTTATTTAATCCTCACTAGAACACAATGGCCCACGTATAATTTTCTTCATTTTACAAATAAAGGTAAATGGGGCTCAGAGAACTTAAGTGTTTGGGCCAAAATCACACAGCTTTAAAGGGAGCAGCTGGGGTGTGAACCCAGGCCAGTATCAGCCCGCAATCCGTGCTCCCCCTTTGGTCTCTCTGGCAGGAGGGTGTAGGAGGAGGTTGACTGGTCCAGGGTGCGGGCTCTGGCCGATCTCCTCTCCGC
Organism: Camelus ferus; assembly: GCF_009834535.1. NCBI lineage: Eukaryota > Metazoa > Chordata > Mammalia > Artiodactyla > Camelidae > Camelus > Camelus ferus. The sequence goes on from NC_045730.1 coordinate 25,955,256, forward strand.
CGTCTCTGGGCAGCTTGGGGGTTAGAAGGAGCCCGTTCTCCTCTGGTGCTGGCTTGTGGCTCCCTGGGCTTGGAGGGCCACCACTTGGCTTCAGGCAGCTCTGGAACCTCAGTGGCAAGTACACGGGGAGAGGCAAAGCCCTGCAGGAGAAACGGAGTCTGCCCCTGCCCACAGACGAGCTGCTGTGGGGCCAGGAGGCCCGGGCAGGGCTGGCACGCAGAGCTGGCCGGAGCATCTGGGTGCGGGAAAATGCACACGTTTGGGTCCACGCTCTAAGAATGGCAACTTAATAATAGAAACTGGGGTCCAGTTTTCACCTGAAGTACTTAATGTCATTTTCCCAGCCCCATAAAGAGTTCTGGATGTGAGATGTGAGGAGGTAACCCTAATGGGAGAGCTGCATGGCTCAGCTGCAGAGAGCAGAGCAGACCTTCCCGCCATCAGCGTCCCACCCGGGGGGCGTCTGCCCAGCTCCCAAGGCGGGGAGCTCTGCACATCATCCTGGTTGCAGTCACTGGTACTTACAAAGCAGCTGCTCCACGCAGGCCCTTCACCTGTTTTGTTTCTGCTTAAAATGTAAAACAGCCCCGAGAAGTAACGGCAGTTCCCCCACTCGCAGAAGAGGGCAGACGCTTCTAAGATGTTGACTGGCTCATGGAAGACAACACAGCTGATCATCCACAGGACAGGGAGTGAGCTCAGACCCGATTCCGAAGCCATGTTTCTGCTGGCTCTCTGGTCGCGCTGGGCGTGGCGGTCTGCTCTGTGGTGCTCCTGGTGGTTTTGCCTGTAGGGCTCTCCTTTCATTTCCCCATCGCCCCGCGGGCATCCCTGCGCTGCTCAGGTGACTGACACCTGTCCATTGTCCACAGTGACTGGCTTATTTCGTTTAGCAAGTCCTCTAGGTTTATTCATGTTGTAGCAGTGGTCAGAATTTTCTTCCTTTTAAAGCCTAAATAATATTTCATTGTATGTAGAGGCCACATTTTGTTTATCCATTCATCCTTTGATGGACACACAGGCTGCTTCCACCTCTTGGCTACTGTGGACACTGTGCTACAGTATCTCTTCCAGACCCGGCTTTCAGTCCCACTCCTGGGCATGTATCCGGAGGAAAACATAATTCAAAAAGACACCTGCACCCCAACATTCATAGCAGCACTGTTTACAGTAGCCAAGACATGGAAACAACCTAAACATCCATTGACAGATGACTGGATAAAGAAGCTGTGGTATATTAAACAATGGAACACCACTCAGCCATAAAAAAGAATAAAATAATGCCATTTGCTGCAACATGGATGGGCCTGGAGATTGTCATTCTAAGTGAAGGAAGCCAGAAAGAGAAAGAAAAATGCCATATGATATCACTCATATGTGGAATCTGAAAAAAGGGGCACAAATGAACTTATTTACAAAACAGAAACAGACTCACAGACATAGACAACTAACTTATGGTAAAGGGGGTAGGAAGGGATAAATTGGGAATTCGAAATGTGCCCCTCTTGGGGAGTGGTGGAAATGTTAGCTGTCTTGATTGTGGAGGTGGCTTCATGGGGGTATAGATCTATCACAATGCATCAAAGTATGCATCTGAAATGTGTGCAGTTTACTGTACAGGAATCAGACCACAGTGAAGGTGCTAAAAACAAGGCCCGGCTTTCAATTCTTTGGGGTATATAACCAGACGTGGGATTACTAGATCATACGGTGATTCTATTTTTAATTTTTTGCACAAATGCCATACTGCTTTGCAAACTGTCAGTTTTGGGTGCAGAGGACTCAGAGTGCGGCCCTTTCTGACACAGGACTGTGAGTGTCTGGACGGGGCATCTCAGAGCACGTAGGCGCCGACCACTCCTGAGATGAACCAGGATGAAGGCACACTCACTGCTTCCTACTGAAGTTACAGCCGCCAACTCGCAGCCACATCACGCTCTGTTCTCACAAACAGAAATGAGAAGCCCTTTGATGACAAAGACCAAGTCCAGTATTTCTTTATTTCTTTCCTTCGCCTTAGAATAGTTATTCATTTAACAGAGGCAGACGGGCAAGAAAGAGCACCGACCCTGAGGTGAAAAATCTGTCTGTTTTTCCAGCTCCGGAATTGAATCTTTCCTGTCTCTGATAAGGGCATCTCGGGCCATTTCTCATCCCTGAAACTGCAGAAGTCCCATCCGGACCTTTCCCCAGGTGACAGGGGGCTCCAGCTCTGGTTCCCGAGTCTCTCGCTGATGGGCGGTTTTCTGAGGGAGGGGAAGTGGGGCTCCTGACCCATGATCTGCACCAGCTGTGCGGCCCCCAGACACCCAGGGGAGGACGGGGGCTTTCAGTTGGAGGCAGAGGCCCCCACCCTTGGTTCCCAGTCTCGGCCGATGGGGAGATTTGATGGGGTGGGTGGGTGGGGGGGGAGGGGGAGGAGGCAGGGGTTCGTGGCATTGTGTTTTCTCTCCAGATCTGGGGACGACAGCTCAAGCTGCTGCCTCACCCCCACCTGTCTCAGCCCCTTAGCACGTCAGTCTTGCTCTCCCACTAACGGTCCTGCTCAGTGACTTAGTGTCAATCAGAGCCAACGACGGGCCCCGGGGCGCCCCCGGCAGGCCGCAGGCTCGCACCGACGTTTGCTGCAGGGACTCCGACTAGCATTTTTCCAGAGGGAAAAAATAAGACACCTCATCTTTGTTTTTAATTAATTCAGTCACCAGTTTTTCATCCCAAAGTGTCACACGCAGAAATGAAAGAAGCCCCGTATAAATAATAAGGAAGAAAGGTTCTGCCTATTAGTGATGGGAGGCATTTTCGAGGGGAGCTCGACAGGGCTCTGGGACGCTTGGCACGTCCTTCAGGTGAAACCTCTCAAAAATCACAACATAAATTATAGATTTGTCCAAGTCTTTTCATGATAGGAAAATAAGAGTCTTGTTTTAATAATGTCTTAAGGAGAAAGAAAAAAAATAAGAACCTCTTATCTAGATTATAACATGAATCCTTCTGAGTCAACTAAAATGTGAAAAACCTGTAGCTTTTTCTTTTAATTGGCTTTGCTTTAGTTTAGTTGTGGGCTGGAAGGGGTTCTGTGAAAACAGACTATTCTGGGGACTTGCTTTTGCTGCCTCACCGAGTTTCCTCTGGAAAGCTCGACCAGGGAGGGGAAGGGTGATTTCGCTTCCCGTGACCCGTCAGACCAGACTCCTCCGCCGGGGATGGACAGAGGTGCCGAGTGTCGTCCAGAGGTTTGCTGCGCGGAGCGTGGTCAGTCTCAGGACGGAGAGCTGGGTGTGCAGGCGCCTTTGCGGCTGGGCGGTTTCCTTTGGGCGTGTCGTGACCCCTCCTGAGATCAGGGTGCCTGGATGCTCAGGCTCCGCTGAGAGCCGGCTTCTAGGGTGCAGCCTGCTGACTTCACGTTGCATCCTCAGTGGTGGAGGGCGGAGAGCGAAGCCTGAACTCCTGTAAGGGTGCCATTCCCGTTCTCCAGGGCTCCACCTTCGTGACCTTGTTAGTCCTAACCACTGCCTGGAAAGTCCCATCTCCGGACACCGTCACACTGGCAGGCAGGGTCTCAGCGTGCAAGTCTGGGGGAGACACAGACTCTCAGTCCTCAGCAGCTGGGAGAGCAGAAGGCACCGCCTCCCGGCCCACGTCCTGTGGGCACTGTGACGAGCACGCGGGCTGAAGGCGCAGCATTCCAAGGAGAGAAGGACTCGGTGGGTTCGTGTCCCGGCTGCCCGCCACTCGCCCTCTTGAGAGGTCCCGGGTGGGACCCTCTGAAGTCACAGGCTTGGCCAGGAGGGATGGCGGGGTGGGAGTGAGTGCTGGGGGACCTCTCTGGAGGAATACTTCGGGTGTGTCTGTTACACCTCCTGAGACGCGCTTGCTGGAGCACACCAGTGTCAGCTCCTGCTGTCACTGGGAGCTGCGTCCCAGGGACCCGCCGAGAGCTTCGGCTGACTTCACTTCCCGCGGCCCCGGCACCGGTGCCTGGCCGCCAGCTGCTGCCTCTGTGTTTATTCTTCCAGATGCATGCGTTTCGCATCTGACAAGTTCATTAATTAAGCACCCTCTGGGCGAGGGGTGGTCTGGACTGATGGAGGGAGAATGTCTGGGCGCAAGAGTGCTGGGAATGCGGCTGCCTTCAGCTCCTCCATCACAGCCGTAACAAAAGAGCAGAACCGCCACAAAGAGAACTAGAAAATGTCCCGCGACATCAAGTATTTCCTTTATTTGTAAGTGAATGGGTGGAATAATTACAGACACATCACAACTGCTTTCTTAGAATAAGAATCTGCTGATTTGTCAGCAAATACTGGGTGATTCCACGCTGTATACCAGCCACTATTCCCAGGGCAGGTTGCAAGCAGGGCAGACGAGTTCCCTCCTCTTCTGGGTCTTGCATTCCAGCCAGGAAACAGAGACAGTAAAGAAATCACTGAACACAAGACATCACCAGTGTCATGATGAGAAGAAAGAAAAAGCAGAGAGATGCCAGCTAGAAGGACTGGGACGCTTCCTTAGACTGAAAGGCGAGGAGGGCTTCTGTGACGAGGTGGTGTTGGCACCGTATCCTGAATGATAAGGAGGCAGCCGGGGACCCCGATAGGCATCTCTGTGCCGACAGAGAGAAACGTAGCCACGAGCATCCTCAAGCTTGGCTCATCCGAAGGTGGTAAGTATTTGCCCTTGATCGTTGTGAGAGAGACGCGTCCAGAGGCTGATGCACCCTCCACCCCGTGGCAGACACACTTGCATCTCAGCAGCTCGGACTTGGTCCTGCCTGGGCAGGGTGCCTGTGAACACCCACGGCTGGATGCCAGCTGCCACCACAGCCCCCGGCGTGAGAACTGTGAGATGTCCTGAAGGGTTAGGCTTCCTGCAAGGGGTGCGTTATTTACGGGGTTTAGGAGGCAAACCACAGAGAGAGGCTGAGAAGGTAGCGTGAGTTAAATGAAGACCCGAGTTTGGCTGACGTGACAGGAAAGCCAAGTTTGGGGCCAGTGAGAAGATGGGTCTGGCTGAAACAGGAGATTTTCCGAGGGACTCAAGAGAAGTGGCCGTGGGGAAAAGGATGGGGTCTTCGCTGAGGGCATCCGAGGGCGAGCCGTGGCCCGTGGAACTCACGGGGTGGGCAGCAGAGAGCCCTGGCAGTGCTTAGGTGCAGATTTGCCATAGAGGGGACACCCACGCACCTTCGTCTCTGGAGCAGGGCGCCCAGAGCACTGCCCCATCTCCCCCACCCCATCAGCCCCTTTGATCCGTCCCCATTGGTCTGCCCAACCTGGGAGGATGGCCTCATGCCTCACTCCTCTGCTGAAACACGTTCCTTCTTCCAGATGTGACTGTCCCTTCCCCCGAGTGCCCGGATTCATAACGTGAAGGTTGTCATGACAACGGCATAGAGGAAGTATCCAATAGAATTTCAGCCCAGCCATGTCAGAGAAAGCTAATGTTATAGTGTACATAAATTTGTGGAAACTGGGGACAAGCCTCCTGGGTGGGGCAGTCTGGGAAGGTGACAGAAGATGAGGCTTAGAAGCTGGCTAGCCCTCAGCCTCTGGTGGACACTGGTCAGGAATTAGAACTAGTTGAAAACTGTGATCCATCCACATAATGGAGTGCTGTACAGCTGCGGAAAGAAATACAGAATAGTTTATATAGCGCTATGAGTTAACCTGTGAGATATTTCATTAAGAGAAAAAAGTAAGATGAAAAAACCTCAGTATATAGTATACCACCTAAAACGGAGGGCTAAGAATACACGTATACACGTGTATATTTGTGGGATGTATGTGTATCCTTACATATGTTAATATATAATAAGTGTGCACATTTACATGTAATAATCCCAAACCTAACAAAATTCGCTTAAGTGGGGAAGAAGAAGGGAATGGAGAGGACAGAGGTGGGAGGCTTCTCTGAGTGCACTTGGTTTTGTAGCTGCAATTTAGGAACCAAGTGAGTGTTTGACCAAATTATAAAGCAAAATTAAATTTAAGAAACCATTCCTAAAAAGAAAAAAAGAAAAGAAAACCAAAATGAATGAGTGAAATGTATCAAATTGGTAGCATAACCACACTGAGAAGAGTGATTTCAAATGGCTTCAAATTCAGTAATTTGGCCATAATCCCTAGAGAATTATACCCTAAAGACAAAACAACAACAAAACAACAAACTGTTGAAAAATTTGACCAGTTTTTAGGAATCATCTTGTTAGGAATACTATTGATATGGCTAGCCTAAAATTACATAGTATCAGATGAGTAACCACATTAATTTTGTTAATATAATTGAAAACTAATCTCTGTCAGAAAAAAACGTGTACAAATATGAAATCATAGGGATAAAGTAAAAACTCTGGAATCCTCAGTTCTCATTGGTAACCTCAGTACAACCTCATGAAGTATTTTGTCTTTGAAAAAAAATTGTGTAAATAGCCGGGCTCAGCCCTCCACCTGGAGAGAATGAACAAGTCTTCATTAGCGAGTGCCCGGGGGCAGGCTGCGGTCTCTAACACCACGGCTCCCATCTGAGAAGCCGCGCTTCTGAGGCAAATGGCTGATTCCATGTCTGGACAGAAAAATGTAGAAGGTGAACAAGTAAGTCAGCTACCAAAAGTTACCTCAAAAGGAGCTTTGATAAACTAGGAGCTTGGGATTAACAGACACACACTGCTGCACATAAAATAGATACACAGCGAGGACCTGCTGTAGAGCACAGGGAACTGTATTCAATACCCTGTAATAGCCCATAATGGAAAAGAATTTGAAAAAGAACAGATACGTGTATGTATAACTGAGTCACTTTGCGATACACCTGAAAAGAATGCAACATTGTAAATCAATTATACTTCAATAAAAATATATAATTTTTTAAAAAAAGGACCTTTGAGGTGACTTGAAGATGCCTTCCCTGAGCATTGCTAAGAATAACAGTGGCAGTGGGTTGGAAAGGACCAAACATGTGTACATCACTGCGATCACAGTAACACTGATTACAGTTCTTTCAGGGGTGCTGGTGAAACCGCTGGTGGCACAGGACACTGGCACACAGAGGAGACTCAAGGGCACTTGGCTCCTCAGAGGCACATCTATCCTGTCTGCCAGCTGTTGGGTAAAAGAGAAAGAACAGAACTGGAATATGGTTTTGTGACCCGGAATGAAGCAATGGACCTGGACCAGAACCATCAGTGGCAGCTAACGCTCCGACGCGGGATTCAGTCTGCTGTTTTCTTTCTCTTGATGGAAGGACACAACACCACCTGTGAGGTATTTTTGCCAAAAAATGGAACCTTAGCTTGATTATGTATCCGGAGTTAATCGCCAGGAAATACAAGGCACAGGGGATGGAAAAATACATTAAATGACACCACGTGGATGCAATCAGCAAAACCCAAAACCCCTTTCTCCATTTTTTTTTTGCAATGACCACATTGCAAAGAAAAATAGAGAAGATGGGAACATACACATGTTAAGTGACTTAAGAGACAAAGTAACCATTTTTATTTATTTTATTATTATTATTATTATTGTTGTTGTTGTTGTTGTTATTATTATTTTTATTTTTAACGGAGGTACTGGGGGTTGAACCCAGGACCTCATGCATGCTAAGCAGGCGCTCTATCCCCGAGCTATGCCCCCACCCCCTATATCAACTCCATGTAATGGGTGGTCCTTGCTTAAGTTCTACTTAAAAAAGAAAAAAACCCAAAATGTAAAAAACTCATTTAAGAGCGTCCAGGAAATGTGAACGCTGATTGGCTTTTTGATGACGTGGAGGGCTTACTGCTCAGTTTGTTTTTGGTGTGATCATAGTGTGGTGTGTTAGAACAGAAGTCCTTCTGGAGATGCAGACGGAAGTACTTGCCTGGTACCGACCCAGGGGCCTGTGTGTGGGGGGGGAGGGGCGGGGCCGGGGCGGGGGGGGGGGAAGAGGGGGAGGGGTGGAGAGGGGCGGGGGGAGGTTGGGGTGACACTGTGCTCAGTGTCAGGAAGTGCTGAGTTTGGGCGATGCATGACTGGGGTTTTAGTGTCTTACTCTCTCTGCTTCTGTGTCTGTTGAAACTCGTAATGAAACAGCTGAAGACAGTCTAACAGGGAGGGAAGCACCCAGACCCTGAGAGCAGACGGCGGTCACCCCCAGCCCGGAGGCTCCGGGAGGAGCGCTTTGCCCCTCAAACCCTACGTAAGTGCCCGCGGGGCCTGCTTTTGCCAGGCATCCCGCTCAGGCGATCCGTCCCGACAGCTCTGTTTCACTATGTGCTCCTGGGTTATTCTTCCTAAAAACTGGCGTCTGCGACTGCACAGCCCCGGGGGGGCCCACGTGCCCCGTTCACGCGGCCGAACCGTCACGCAGCCGGGGGGTCACGGACCCCGGACCCCGCCCAGCGCTGCTGATCGCCGCCCGCCGCCCTGGCGTCCGCCGGCCTGGCGCGCCGTCCCGTGGCCCGCGTGGCCCGTCCCTCGCGGAGCGCCGGGTCTGCTGCGCGGGCCCCCTCGCGGGGCGTCAGCGGGCTCGAGGTCGGCCCCGCAGAGGCTTAGGCCTTACCTGCCTCGGGCACCAACCCCCGGGTGCGCGGCGGCCAGGCTTGCGGCGGGTGTTCGGGGGGACGGGTTTGCGCGCGGCGGCTGCTGGCTCAGCTGCGCCCCGAGGCCGCCTCTCACCGGCTGGATCATTTATGCGCGTCCTGCAGCCTCGCTAGGAGCTGCGTTCGGGCCCCCACACGAGGATTACTGTCTCCTCCATGACCTCAGAATACTTCCTTGCACGCGGCCGCCCACTGGGACGCTTTGCTGAAGTTCGCTGACTTTCATTATAGCTGCTTGAGGCTGTTGCGTTCCTGTGGGAACGGGGCGTCACGCCGGGGACCGACTGCACCCAGGACGACTCAGTTAAGCAAGACGAGCCACAGGCAGTGGGTGCAGCTTTCAGAGACAGGCTCCAGCAGTCTCTGGAAGGTAAAGAGGACAGCGTGTGTTTCAGGATGCGGGGCTGGTGTGCGGAACAGCGGTCGGGACCACGGCCACTGGCTGGCCTGGCCTGGCCTGGCCCACGTTTGGACGCCAGCTCTGCTGTCGCGGGTGATTTGGGAAAACGAGCTCACTCCGGGAAGCTGGCGCTCCCTCGGCTTGATTACAGCGCTTATCTCGGGGGTGCTGTGAAGAGTGAAGTAGGTGGCATGTGTGTGCGTGCCGCTGAGCGACTGCTCATTGCGGAGTAATTATTATTATTAGGTATTATTGGAAGTTAGTCACGATACGTAGTCATAATTCTCAGAATGACAGCTTTCAAAGCTCACAGCACTTCGTGCCCACATCTGGTGCGACTTAGTATTTGGTTCTGTAGCTACTTTGCTGAATGGTTTCCCAGCCTGGACCAAAGGGCAGGCGCTTGCCCTTAATTTCTTCTCCCTGGTATTCAGCACCTTCCTCGGTACCTAACAGGTACTCAGTATTTGATGATGGAGTGAGGGCTTCTCACGGTATCGGTGCCTGTGAGTCATGAGACACCTGTACGCACACCCAGGGTGGGAATTCTGACGACCTAGACACTGGATTCGTTATTGCTTCTCTCAGAAGTGGCTTCAGAGGCGACTTCAGGGGTCCTGGGAGCCCTTGCTCCTTCTCTGCGCCTGGAGGAGGACATGTCAGGAAGACATCCTTTTTGAGGCTTTCCTTGTAGTACACGGGCTTCCCGAGGCTTCCATGGGCCTAGGATTTTCCTGGATTTTTCTCAGGTGCTTCTGACATTTGTGTTTTGCTCTTCTGGGGTGTCAGAAAGGGGGTACCTCTTGTTCAAGGGGCACCTGTATTGGTGTAGGTTGGGCAGTGGAAGGTTGTACTCAGGCTCAGGGAACTGATTTGGGCGGCAAAGGGGGCTTGGCTTTCTCTACAGAAACAGAACTCTTGTTAAAACAAGGTCACACCCTCAGGAACACAGCCATCCAGCTGTAGTTAGCTGCAGCCACGTGGTTGTTCGCTTAGCGGGAACACACTGTTTGCAGCAAGATTTGAAGAAATAGATTTTTTTTTTTTTTAAATGGAGGTACTGGGGATTGAACCCAGGACCTCGTGCATGCTAAGCATGTGTTCTTCCACTGAGCTGTGCCCTCCCCTCTAGACTCGACAGATTTCTTAAGGCCTAGCCACTGAACTCCCTAGGGACTGGCCGTCTTCCCCAGACCATGGCCCTCTCCTGGGCAGAGGCCCTCACTGACACGGCCAGGGCACCTCGCCGTGGCTCTGACAGGGAGTCTGGGTGTGAGGCAAGCCATCCTGTCTGCCACAAGATGACAACAACACAACGACGAGCAGGACACAAAAGTACCTCCACAGCCCCACTCCAGGCTCACAGAAAAAGTCTAAAACTCACTGCCTCAAGCACCCCCCTGCCCTCCTGCGGACACAGCGCCTTCCAATACTTCAAGTTATTTTTCTGGGAAAAGCTAAGCTCCCACTCTAATTTTTCCCACTGTTCACTGATATCTTTAAACATGTTCACACACACACACACACACACACACAACACACACACACCAGCCAACCAAGGCACAGTGATCAGAATTTCATCTTTCTTGGCATTTTTTCACCCTTTAGCGTCCACATGACTCTTTCAAGGAAGGTAGCCTCCCTGAAGGGTGGGGACACTTTGCTCCAAGAACATTTTCTACTGCTGCAAATCAGCACCTTGTTGGATGGAGACGAATCTTCCTGAAATTCAGAAAGCCAGCTCTCAGTAATTTCCAAGGTCCTCTCTTCTGGAGACCTTATTCATTTTGGTCACTTTTGGGTTTTCTAAAGAAGGACTCCTGGTGTATGTGAAATCTACAGCTTGAAACAAATGCCCACATGGCTGCCTCCAAACTGAGGCACAGTCTGCACGCGTGGCCAGCGCCAGCACGGAGGTGAGGGGGGGATCAGGGGCGCATCCTCACGTGACTTAGCTGCATTGCTTATTGACAAGCCCAAGTGGCGACTTCAGAGCACTGGAGGAGAAGGTCCAGGGCGGCGTCCTGATTAAACACCCTCAGCCGAGTCAGACCTGTGCATGAGCGCTTGCTGTGTCGCTGTGGCTTTCCCTTTAGCACAGCTGGAAGTGAACTGCTCATACTGTGCCCATCACCCCACCTCGGGTGGGGTTCCACGAGCGCAGGGAACACCAGAGGCAGGGCTGCCTAGCTCCTGGAAATTGTCAGGTAGGTAAAGTCTATTTTTGCTGCGTCTCACAGCCCTCTCCTCCATCCTGGTTTCCGGTAGTCAATCCTCAGGCTCCGGGCTGTGTCCGATTCCCAAGGGCCTCCTCGCTGTCAGTCAGTAATAGCTTTCTCTGCTGTTATTCCTCTCAGAGTTTTTTTTTTTTTTTTTTTTTTTTTTTGCATTTTAATAGGGCCCCTAGGGATGTAAATGTCTCCAGAACCAAAAGAGTGAATCTCTAATGGTGGAATTTTAGGGATCTGTGACAGGCTCAGTGGGAGAGTTTCCAGGGAGGGTTCGCTGAGAAGTCAAAGCCCTGACAGCCCGCAGCCCCAGCGCCCCAGTGCGGCTGGCCCCGCAGACGGACACGGCAACGTGGATTAATCAGCCAGGAAGTACTGAACTTTATTAAAGAAAACCTTCAACCTTTGCTAATGATTGATTAAACCGTTGTTAATGCTCCAACCTTTGCTTGCAACGTTTTAATCAGTTTTCCAATAAGTGAACATGTGGTCACACTGGAGGCATTTTCCAGCCGGGAAAGCGGTACAGTATCTCAGGCGAAGTCTCCTTCGGGTCTGTGCAGGAGGAAATTGGAGGTTTGGGGGACAGAAAGGCTTGGAAGTCTGTGTTCCAGGTCTCGTCCCCTCACTGAAGGGAGCAGGAGCGGAATCGTGGGGTTAGCTCTTCGGGACAGGACCGATGATCGTAAACTTCATCCTGAACCGTTGTTTCCAAGACACATTTTGTACGCAGGAAAAAGAAGATGGGAGGCCTGAATACACGTCTCACCAGGACTGGTGCGAGAGGATGTCAGATGCCGGCATGCTATCTGGACGGCGGTATCGCCCTGTTTTTCTCTCCCCCTGCTAAGTAAACAGTGCCGCCCCATCCATTACTCAGCTATCAGAGACTGTCAGGCGTTTCTGGCCGCGGAACTTGGGAGTTCTTACATTTCTTGAAAAATGTGGAAAAGTGTATTTGCAAAACTGCTGGAAAGGGAAATGGAGAAAGACGTCGACTCCTACAACATAATTAACCCTGCGCGTCTCCCCCCGAGGGCTGACGTGAGCTTTTCTTCAGCGATGGGAATTTCGGTTTCTCTCGTTTCTTAGGTTATCGTCATTCGCACTTCACTACCTGTGGCAAGTCCCGTGGACCAGACAGTCTATTGTAAACAGGCTTGGGCGCGGGGGAGGCAGGGCTTTGAAACGGTGCCCCAGGAGGCCCAGCACTGAGCAGCCGTGTGCGGCTCTGCCCGAGAGCTGTAAGCGTACCCCTCCCTGCCCACCAAGTGTTACAAGTTCTGCTTTTGTGGCTCTGGGAGGGCTTTCTGCCCTGCTTTCTGTGCTGAAGGCTGCAGTTTGAAGTCTTCTTTTGGAGAGATTCGCCAGGTCAAAAGTTGCAAGTGGAAGAATATTGTGAGGACTGTAAAATCCTGCACATGTAAATATATGTTTCATTGCTTTCATCTTTGCAGTCAGGGATGCTGACGGCTACTCTGGGAAGAAGGTGCACGGCGGGGCGGCGGGGTGGCGGGATTGAAATGCAGGAGGGACACGCGGGTGCCCCCAGGAGACCCCCCAAACCCTTGACACGGGCCCGATCTCCACTTACGGCTGGCGGCTTCTACATGCTTCTGAGCATCCACAGGGCCTAAGTGCCCTCGCTGACAGGTTGCTGCCGTGGGGAGTGCACACGGGGCTCTGGACGCACAGACCGAAGACCTGGTTTAGGTTCAGCCATTCCATTTGCTGTGCCTTCTCGAGCTGACATCTTCACTGCACTCTCATAGTTTGTGAAATTTTTTTTTTTTTTTTGTAAATTAAAAAACACCATTGGTGTTTCAGGCATTAGTATGATGGAATGTAAACACAGTCTGCATCTATGAAACTGGAATATATTTAAAAAAGTTTTTAGAATATTTATTTTATATTGTGTACAATTTATTTATTTATTTGGGGGTTAATTAAGTTTATTTATTTATTTATTTTTAATGGAGGCGTGAAGATTGAACCCAGGACCTGGCGCATGCTAAGCGCACACTCCGCCCCTGAGCTATCCCCCAAGCGGTGGAGCGTGCTCAGGATAGAAGCAGCTGAGCCTGGCTGGTACACAAGGAAAAGGAAGCGGACTCATGTCCCCCCCCCCCCGCACGTTTTGTTGATAAAAGGGTTACTGTTAGGGACGTCGTGATGTGATCATAATGTTAAAAGTCACTGATGAGTTCTCTCGTGGTGGGACGTGGGGGTCCGTGCTGACCCTTAGGGAGCACGTGGTGTGGGCAGGGGGAGACGTCGGAAGGAGGGGCCGGTTAGAGCAACCGTACATCCAGCCGCCAGCGTCATCGCAAGGAGAGCAGGGTCCGGGGTAAAGTTACAGCCTCGTGTGTCTCACTGCGTTTGTCAACGGCGCCTGAGGACCAAAAAGGCATCCGTGCAAATCCAGGCGGACCGGGCGGCGGGACGGATGGACGACCGCGATCTAACGCGGAATCGGTGGGAACCAGTCCCGGAGCCTCCCCGGCGAGGCACCAGGTCGGGGGTGTGTACAGAGAAACACGGGGGCTCAAACTGTTCATCTGGGAGATGGAAACACAAACAACGGAGACGAGACGCAACAAACAAGACAGACAATGCGGGACTGAAGCCTGCGCGCGGCTGCGCGTCTGGTGCGCTGCTCTTGGGTCCGAAAGCCGAGGCGGGCGGCGCTGCGCGGGGGGCCTGCCGGCGGGGAGCGCGACCGGCACCGACCGAGCAGCGCTGAAGGCTCTGGCCGTTGTCACTGTTCGTGTCATCGAAGTTGTTTATGACTTAAGAATGATGTCCTGTGAGTGAAGGGGGTCAAAGGGCACACATTTACAGTTATGAAATAAGCGCGTCTTGGGGATGTAAGGTGGCTGGAGGTGACCGTCCTGTGCTGCCTATTTGAAAGTTGCCAGGAGACCAGACCTTAAACACCCTCGTCACAAGAAAACAATGTTTGTCGCTAAGCCCGGCAGTGGATGCTGACTAAACGGACGGTGGTGATCAATTCATAATATATGCAAATGTTCTGCCATTATGTCCTACATCTGAAGCCGATACAGTGCTGTATCTCAATTACAGCTCAGTAAAAAAGAATACTACAATAAAATATATTACATAACTTACAGATGCTTATTATATAATTAATAGCAATGGTATTTTATTTATAATATACAATACATACTAATACATAATCAATATATATACTAATCAATACTATAAATAAATATATAAATATAAATAAATAAACAAATATTTATATAATAAATAAATAAATAAAATATAACACTATGGTAGAGGTATCTTGTCCTTTTAGGTAACTGCACATTTATTGGAAATAATGATAAATTTTAACATTCAGTTGAACTAATCAGTTTAGCAAATAGGAACTGAGAAAGTTTACTTGATTGAACAGTCCTGTGAAATGCAGCTGCAGGTTTTTTGAGCAAGAAACCTTTATTTTAACCAGTAGCGTAAACTAGCTCCTGAAAAGGATGATGTCTGAGTTGACAAAAGCACACTGCTCCCAGCGAAACAGTTAAACGCCCTTCAGCATCTGAGATGGCCAGACCCTGCCTGGGGGACTGCAGTCCTGAGAAAGCTGGTGGAGGACAAGGGTCCAGGGCGTCAAGGGGCGGTTTGGGAGGGACAGGGCAGCCGGCATCTCAATGGCTGTGCCCATTTTAATTCACAGGGGTGGCAAGGTGACCACAGAGGGGCCAGTGAGAGTGACAGAAGACTGCCCTTACTTACAGTTCCCGAGGGGAGGGGGCTGGGGGCCACGCAGGGCCACCTGGGGAGGCAGAGGAAAGGGAGGGGAGAGCATGGCCACACCCTCACTGTGTTTCCTACGGGAAAGACTGGGGAAACAGCCCAGGACTAGCTTGCAAAACAACTCCAGCAGGCTCTGGGACCTGGGGGTGTCCCTGGTGTCTGGTACCCAGCCTTAGGCTGATTTAGGGCAGGGGACATACCGTCTTGGGGCTAAGAGTCAGATAACCGAGTTGTTGGTGGGTGTGGACTCGAGATCTGTCGGTTTGTATACGAGAAACGTGCTTTTAGGAATTAACTAGCCCTGGGAGGGGCACTTCCCCCCGACAATGTCAAATGCCATCAAATACAGAAGATTAAAAATACGATTAATATGTCAAGATCCAAGCTCCAGGGTAAGAACCAGGAACCATGGGGAGAAGTTTGGGGGAGATGGATTTTAGGGGGAAAAAGAAATCTTTCTGTGAAACAGAGCCATCTGAAAGTGGAACGGATGTCTTTGTTAAACAGGAAAGCCTGAACCCATTCTGAGATGGGAAAACCAAGTCCTTCATGTTGTAGGTGGGATTCTGTCCACGACGGGGGGGGGGGGGGGGGCAGGATTAAGGCCCAGCTCATAGACTCTGTCATTCTGTGGTCAGCTGCCTGCCTTGTCTGGGGAGGAACTTGCATGGCAGGCATTTCTCTCCACTCCGTAACTTCTCAGGGAGAGAGCTAATTTAAAAAGACTGAAATTCAGCAATGGGAATAAATGGCATTTTTTTTTTTACATAGTTGTAATAACTGGGGCTCTGATGGGGAGGCCTGGATGTGAGCCACTGGAAAAAGAGCCCCTGTTTTAGTGCCAGTGAAGTGGAGGCCAAGCGGCCAGACGCCTTGGTGGAACACAATGGGCTGACCTTGAGTTCTCCTGAGAAACGGGGGATTATAAGATTTGTATTGGCAGCGCCCTTCTATGAAGTCATTCTTCCACTAGAGACTGATGGAGCCCTTGCTTTGCCTTGTCAGTCAAGGACTTCCCTGTGTGTCAAGACCATGTTTTGGAACCAGTTTATCAGTTCTTATTTTAATGGGCTCCCATTGAATCTGAAGGCATCCCAGTGGAGAGTAAAACTCTGTTTCCTCTTCCTTAAAATGGAGGGGTTGTACCAGAAGGATCTATAAGTGTCCTCTGATCCTAAAATTCCTTGACTCCAAGGTGCTGTTCTTTGAGGTGCTCTGAAAACTCTGCTGCTCCTCAGATCGACTCAAGTCACACGAGCCACTCTTTGTCATGGGCAGCGGACTGTGTGTCTGTCCAGCGCTGTTCGTGATTTGTGTGTTATAAGGTAGGTGGGACAGCTCTTATTTGTAACCAAAGAAGCCAAGACTCAGGCAGATTAATCCAGTGTCGGAATCACACGGCCAGCGAGGGGAAGACAGGAGATGGGACCTTCGCCTGTGTCGGTGCCCATCTTCCTGCAGAGTTTTGTGTCGCAGAGATGAGCGTCCAGAGCGTCCAGTGAATGATGCGGGGCGGCCATCCTCTGTCTGACGGTGAAGCCACTGCCTTAGCTTGGAAGTCCTGATCACTGAATCTGGATCTGAGCACTGAAGGTGGTGACTCTGGTCCCTCCCCAGTTAAGAGGTTTTTTTGTTTTTTGTTTTTTGTTTTTCCTGGCAGGGGTGTGAAAAGGAGAAAGCAAGAAGGACAAAAGATATATTTGAAAATTCGTGGAAGTATCTGGAGTTTTCTTCCATTTAATTCTGTTTTTCCTCTGTAAGTTTGGTACCATTTTTTGTTTGTTTGCTCCAATCCTACTTAAGGCAAGAAGGAAACTCACTTCCACATCTGAAATTCTCTTTTGATGTGTATGGACTGGCACCTGCCTCGCTTTTAACATTCATGTGAGCTCAGGACGCCTTTCAAATTGGGTATTTTGTGGCTGTGAAAGTTGTTTGAGAATCCTGGACACGCAGGATTCAGTTAGGGCATTTGAACTCCTATCCAACACGAGGAAACAGGCTGTTTCCCTTTGCAGGGCTTCTGACACTCAGAGAAATGGTAGGAAATTAGCTTTTCTTCTCAGACATGGGTTGCTGTCTCCTCACTCATGTTTATGAGTCGTGTGGTCCCCGAAACTGAGCCATTTAGTGGGTGGTTGCCATGAAACCCCCAGCTCTACTTATTTTATGGGGAACACGCCGTCTCTGCCGGACGTGGCTCTTTGTAGCGCACCCCGGGGTGGGGATGGGTAGCTCTGCCAATGCTCTGAATTGGTGACGTTCAGGCACAAACACCTCTTGAACTGTCTGGACATTAGATTCTAATGGATGGGGCTACAGCGTGTGCAGCCACGTGCTCAGAATTAGGACACAGAGGGGAAAGCTGGATTAATCATTCTGGAACCTGGGCAAACCAGCGGATAGATCTGCTTTTACTGTGCCTGCCTTTATTTTCAAACACGCTAGTGAAAGGTTTTCATGTCGGATTTCCACTGTATACCTGTGAAAATGAACTCTGGGGGGTGTGCGTGTGTGTGTGCCTGAGACAGTTCTGGGGGAGCAGAGTGGGGCTGGTGAAGCAGTTAGCGGTGTGGTTAGCAGACAGGTGACAGGTTTTAGAGTCAGATAACTTCTGGGCGGGAACACTTCAATTTATCAACTGCAAAGTGGGGTAAGAAGCTTGCCTGTTTCATAAGGTCTTGTAAGAATTAAGTAGGGTACTTAGTGCGTGGGAAGTACTTAGTATCGTGCTCGGCACAGAGCATGCACCCAAGTTGACATAATTTGTCATTGGATTTCAAAATACAAAAGAGCGTTGAAGGGGGCAGGGTATAGCTCAGTGGTAGATAGGAGCACATGCTTAGCACGCACGAGGTCCTGGGTTCAATCCTCAGTACCTCCATTTAAAGTAAATAAGTAAATAAGCCTAATCATCTACCCCCCCAAAAAAACCCAAAACCAAAACAAAAGAGCTTTGAAACCCTCCAGGAATAGCCTTCTTCTTTACATTTATCTTCTGATAGGTATTTACTACTTCAGTCGCAAATTAAGTAGCATGTGTAGGAGAGTGAGCGTGGCTGTAAGTATGTGTGTTTTAGCAGATCCAAGTTTTAAAACCTGTTTGGTCTCATTAGACTTCACTTAAATTCATGGCTTCATTCATTGAACTGATGCGTGGTATTAACAGAATAATTTCTTTTCAAACTTTCATATGTACGAATACACTATTGAATATGTTGTTACAGTGCATGCTAAAATAATGACTAATCCACAAGGGGCCAATTTAGCAGAAACCCTTAATCATGCAGCTGGGCCCCCGCTGGAAACATGTAATTATAAGTCTGTGATTGCAGATCATGGAGCGCCGGAGAACACAGGCCAAAGCCAGCAGCCCCCAGGCTCTTCTCAGTGCGGGCTTTAAGGAACCGAAGTTGTCCGGGACGTGATCTTGCTTATTTTGTCCTTCCTCCTCCGCTTGACTCACATCCCGGCCAGCAATTCATCACGGCCCGAGTGCTCAGCAAATGAATATCCACTTTCTCCCTGATGCCTGGAACGGACGTTTAACGCAGTTGTCTCAGGAGGACGTCTGTTGGGGGACAGGTTACCACAAAAATCGCACAGCCTGTCTTTTTCACAAGGTCATGACTGTAGGACTCATTTCTCTATATTTGTGTGACAACTAAAAGACAGGAAGTGTGAAGTCGGTTGAATAGTAGACTACTAAGCACCCGTGGTCAAATGGAAGTGTTTTGCTTCTGGTATATACAGAACATCTAATAAACATCGAGCACACTTAGAACAAACACAGGGGCAAAACTTGCTCCGAGATTAAGGTGCTAACTGGTGACTCTGTAGGTGGTCAGAGGAGACCATCATGTGGGGGCTCTGGACCCGAGGTCTGGCCCTGCCAGTAGCTGGGTGATTAGACGGTCAGCTTCTTGGGAGCCTCGGTTCCCTCATTTTAGCAAGAGTTTGGCCACTGGATAATCCCCACAGCTCTTTAATGATGGCTTGCCTGTGGCACCTGCAGGTGGTTCTGACTGCATGTGGATGTGACACTTCACTTGTGGTGCCTCCTTCCTTCCCTCCCTTTCCTCTGTTCACTTTCTTCCAATACATTGGCTGAGCAAACACTGCGTCCCAACAGTCCTCGTGCTGGATCTAAATGGTGAACAGAACAGGTGTTTTCTTTGCTCTCGTGGGATTTTCAGAACAGACGTTTGAAGCAGTCATAGAAATAAAATGACTTCATGTTTATCAGGGCAACGGCAGAGAAGTTCGCTGTGTGTGGGAGCTGTGACACCAGTTACAACTCAGCGGTTCTGTGGTGGTTCCTGCGGGACGGTGTGGCGCTCCACCGTGGGAGGGGAGCCAGTTACCTGAGGGAGGGGCTGAGACGCAGGTGTTCTTAGAGGGAACAGCACATTTTGCGGGAGCACCCGAGGCAGGGAAAGTAGGGGCAGGGGGAAACTCAAAGGGCCCGGAAAGGAGAGAATGGGGAGGAGAGTAGGAGACGCAGGTGGAGCTCAGAGCTCAGAAGTCTTTATTCTAAGAGTGGGGACAGCAGTTGATCGACCTTTGAGATGTCTGTGGTAAAATACAGTATTTCAAATACACAGAAAGTTATAGAAAGATATAAACAATGAGCCGTGCCCTGACCACTCAGCTTTGTTAAATCTGGACGTTTTGCCATAGTTTCGTATTTTTAGGGCAATGCATGCTGTGGGGCACGTGACGCCTCTGTGTCTGTCTTTCTGATTTCCCTGTGTCTTTCCAGAGACCACACCACCCTGGGGCATTTGTATCCACCGTTCATACTCAGGCTTCGATACTCCCACTATAACTTTGTGTGTCCATCAAGAGAACATAATGTAGTTTTGTAAGGTTTAAAACTTTATATAATGAACATTATACTCTATGATTTTGCAACTTGCTTTTTTTTCACAAAAATTTAAGTTTTTGAGACTTATACATTTTGGCATATCAGGTTATTTATTTTTAACTGCCATATAATATTTTGGTGTGTGATTATACCTTTAATAATTTACCACCATTTATTTATACATCTTCCCATTCATGGACATTTAGGAATTTTTCCAGTGTTTTGCTGATAGAGGCAATGCTGCTAAGAACATTCCTGTCCGTGGCTCATTGTGTAAAGCAGCCAGAGTTTTTCCAGAAAACTGGATTGGACAGTATGTATTGATCTCCAGCAAGTTAGTCTCCATTGTCTCCTTGTCGATCTCATTGCCGTAGGTACGCAGGGCACTTTAACAAGTCTCGGCGCTTACGTGGCAGGTCCCTGTTCTAGCTGTTTCAGTGCGCTTCCCGTGTGAATTACAAGAGCAGCTTGTCAGCGGTTTGCCTTTCCCTCCTCTGCCCACGCGTCTCGCGTGCTGCGTGCCCTTATCTCACTGGTTTTCTGTAACACTGACTCGGATGCTTTGTAGGTTGTACGCGTAGTAAATAACTTCCCCAGGTAGTGATTTGTCTCCTTCGTTGACTTGGACTCTTGCTTGTGACGTTTCTTGATATACAGTAAGTTTTAACTTCTAATTAAGCTAGAATATTCCATATTTTCATTTATGGTTTGTACTTTTTATTGTCTGGTTTAAGAAATAACTCCTCAAGATGATATAAATTATTTTCCTATATTAATTTCTAAATTTTAAAAAATCTGACTCTTCACAGTTAGAGCTTTCATCAAGCTGAAATTAATTTTTTTGTCTGGATGTAATTTCACTCTATTTCCCTTGTGAATATTCAGTTGTTCTGAGTGTTGCAGCCTTTCCTCCCCCGGTTTATAGCATCACTTTTGTGTATCCATGTATCTAGTTTCCATACACGTGGCTTTCTTTCTGCACTCTCTGCCCTTTCTCGTTTGTCTGCTTGTGGTTCTAACTGCCACACAATATATAACACAACTTTGTAAGATTCATGGTTTCTCACATGATAAGTCCTTGTTCTAGTTCTTTAAATGTTTTCCATATGAATTGAAAAATCAGCTTGTCAACGAAACACCCTCTTGGACTTTTAATCAGAATTGCTTTGACTTTACAGATTGATTTTTGAAGAACTGGCATTTTTACTCTGTTGAGTTCTTCCATCGATAAATAGGGCTGCTCTCTCAGCAAACTCCTCGTATGTTCATTATTCTCATAAAGTTCTTATACCTTCTCTTAAATTAATACCACGTGCTTATACTTTTGTAAGAAACTTAAAGTGTGGCTTGTCTTTATTTGTTTACAAGGCGATGAGCCCTGATTGCACTGAGATGAAAGCTCTGTCTTGGATGGAAACTCAGATCTCAGTTCCCACCTCTTACCTTTACTGAGCTTCTCGGCGTCAGCCTCAAGTCCTTGTGACTCAGGAGTCAGCCAAGGTTTGGGGATAGTCTATGCAGAGAGTTTGGGGGTTGCCTCTTGGGCACTCTCCTTTCTGGGAGTCCTCCTTAATTTTCCAAAGACTGCAGTTTCCTGAATCGTCCTCTGGTTCTTCATTCCAGAAATGCTGCTGATTTTCTCAGAATTTTAGTAGCCTCATGTGGGAGAGAATTCCCTTGGGATGCCTGAAAAGGGGACACTTACCTGGGGCTGTGGCCCTTCCTCCAAGTGTCAGCTCTCCCCCACGGTGGGCCTGCTTTGCTACACCTACCAGTGCCCTCAGGTGTTGCTTTTCTTTCCTTTACCCTTCCTTACTCATTTCTTTGTCTGATTTTTGTTTGTTAAATGCATGCAGTTGTTATATGTGGGAGGCTCATTCTGACAGACGCTTACTTGGCTATTACCAGAAATGGAGCCAATTTAAAAATCTTACAAACTGTTTGAACTTAAAAGAAGGGCAGCAACTTGCTAATACAAGGTCAATATAGCTTTCTTATATGACAGCGATGACTGCTTAAATGTAATAGAAAATATAAATTTTTAAATTCTCATTTCTTAGTCTTACAAGTGATTTGCCTATTCCATTGTCTTTTTTTTTATTGTTAGGAATGTATATTTATTTTTAACTAAGAAAACTCTACCATTGCTATACTGCTGGGTGGATTTATCAGCATATGCTTATTAAACCAATTCCCTGCTGATGGATATTAAGGTTGTTTCCCTGTTCACTGTTTATTTTTTGAAAATTTTTTATTGAAGCATAGTCAATGTACAATATTATACGTTACAGGTGTGCTGCTGTGCTTCATACATAGTCACTACAGTGATTCACAGGTTTTAAAGGTTAGACTCCATTTACAGTTACCATAAAATATTGGCTGTATTCCCTACGTTGTACATCCTTGTAGCTTAGTTTATACCTGTTAGTTTGTACCTCTTAGCCCCCTCCCCTGTACTCCCCCTCCCCCCTTCCCTCTCTCCACTGGTAACCACTAGTTTGTTTTCTATATCTGTTAGTCTGCTTCTTTTTTGTTGTATTCATTAGTTTGTTGTATGTTTTTAGATCCCACACGTAAGTGATGTCATACAGCGCTTGTCTTTCCCTGTCTGACCCATTTCACCTAGCACAATGCCTTACAGGTCCATCCATGTTACTGCAAAGGGCAGGATTTCACTCAAGAATATGTGTTCTCAGTTCTTCGGGTGCAGAATTATATAGAATTCTACTCCTTTCTATCCCTCTTTATTTTTTCTTAATTTATTTTTTCTTGGTATTAAAGTTGCTACAATAGACTTGTTTTTAAAAAAAAATACATTTGCATGGCACATTATTTATCCCTTTATTTTTAACCTTCCAGAGTCTTTTGTTTTAGATGAACTCTTGCAGGTAGCATATGGCAGGAGTTATCTTTTAAGTAAATCAGATGTTCCCTGTCTTTTAACAGATGAGTGAATCCTTTTACATTTATTGTAATTATGAATTTATAAACCTATTTTGAATTTTCTTCATACCACACTCTTTATCAGCTTTTTCTTCCTTTTCCACTCTCTATTGGATTGATAGAGTTTTCTAGATTCCCCCTTTTAACCTTAACTGATTTGGAAGCTACACATTTGCATTTCCATTTTTAAGTCAGTTATTCTTAACTTTTAAATCAACATCCTTAGCTGTAAATTTTTCAAACAGAGTATTTCTGTCCCACCCTTAAATATGACATGGACCTTAGCTCACATCAACCATCCATCTTATCTTTGTTGCTAGTGTTTTTTTTTTTTTTTAAGTTGGCATTTTTCAGTTAATGGTTAAAATAAATCTACCAAAACATTTTATCTTTTCTTTGATCATCTTTACTTTTAAAATCCTATATATATTCTCTGGGTTCACTTTTCTTTTGCCTGAGTTAATTGTTTAGTATTTTGTGTGTGTGTGTGTGAGGGTCTGTGAACTTTCCTATAGCTGAACACATATTTTCCCCTTGGATCTTGAATTATAGTTTATCTGTATATGAAATTTGAGGTTGAGAGTTACTAACTTTTCTCATCAAGTGGAAGATAAAATTCCATTGTCTTCTGTCATCTATTGTTGCTGATAAGAAGTTCCACTGTCTTTCTCACTGTGGTTCCTTTGTAGACAATCTGTTTCTCTCTGGTAGCTATAAACCTTTTCTTGTTACTCGTCCCGTCCTGCAGTTTCACTATGATAAGTCTCGGAATGACGTTACCATTATTATTCTGATTGTTAACTGGCATATACTTTCCATCTGAAGATTCATCAGACGTGTCTGAAATCTGCAGTTTTAATTCTGAATTGTGCATCTCCTTCCTTGTCTGAGGCCTGCTCTTGCGATGAGGCACCCGTCCCTTCTCTGTACTGCACTCGGACACGTTCCTTGCGATGCAAGGCTTCTCTCCATGTGTCAGGTCTGGGCGTCTATCATCTACTGAGTTTTTAAATGCAATACTTTTATCATTATTTTTAAAAAATTTATTTAAAATTAGTTAAAATTTATTTATTTAAATTATAAAAATATTTATTTAAAATGTATTTGGGGGAGGGTATAGCTTGGTGGTAGAGTGTTTGCTTAGCATGCATGAGGTCCAGAGTTCAATTCTCAGTACCTCCAGTAAACAAAAAACAAATAAATAAAATCTAATTATCTGCTCCACCCAAACAAGCAAAAATAAATAAATAAATAAAAAATTAGAAAACCAAAAGTACTCAGAAAAAAAAATTTAAGTTTATTAAAAACAAATCTTTTTATTTTAAATTTTCTCAGTCTTTTAAAATGGAAGCTATTCATTTATCTTGCTGGGCAACCGAACATACCTATTTTAGAATTTTGCCAGACGGTTCAACAAGCTTGATTTCCTTGGGGGCGCATGCATGTTTTGCTTGTTGATTTTCTTGGCTGTCTTTCTCGGTGTTAGATTTCTCCCTCTGTTTTGGAATTTTGCTT
Source organism: Camelus ferus (assembly GCF_009834535.1). Classification (NCBI taxonomy): domain Eukaryota; kingdom Metazoa; phylum Chordata; class Mammalia; order Artiodactyla; family Camelidae; genus Camelus; species Camelus ferus. The sequence continues at coordinate 25,979,564 of NC_045730.1, forward strand.
TGCTGGCTTATTTTGAGCAGGAGGCTTTTGCTTTTGTTTTTCTTTTTCTGTTTCCTTTTGTGCTCACTCCTCCTGGGCCGCTGGCTTTGTGGCCGCCTCTGCCCAGCTGCTCGGGGCTCCCTGAGCCTCTGTCCCGCCGTGGACTGGGGGTGCTGGGACCTGCCTCCAGACTTGATGGGAGACTGCGCTTCTGTCTTCTTCCTGGGCTGGAAGTCTGTTGAAAACCTGCCCCCCAGGGACGATTAGCTAAAGCTTTTGGTTTCCTGTATGAGTGGGTGCTGGGAGTGGGAGCAGGTGACGGACACTAGCAGGGACCCCCACTCCTGAGTCGGGTAATTTTATCCTCTTGGCTCCACGGGAATCAAAATGCAGACCGCCTCCTTCCAGAATGGGCTCAGAGCCCAGTACCTTCTGTTTCTCTTCTGTTTCTGGTTCACGGAGAGATTTGTCTTGATTTTTGAGCCTCATTAACACCTTTAGTTTCTGCTTTTCTATTTTATCTATTTTTGCTCTGCATTTGGTTGGAGGGGGGAGTGCTTATCAGTGGGTCTTAATTAGGGAATGACACAGATAGAGCTATGTTATAAACAGCTGTCTTCTTCTTGTGAAAACCAGTTTGAGGGCATGGCTGGCAGGCAGGCAGGTCATAAGGCTCTTTCATAGTCCAGGTGAGGTGACCTTGAGTTGGACCAGGCAGACAGCAGGGGAAAGAAAGAGAAGCTTGCTGACTGACTTGCATGAGCTGCTAGGACCTTAAGGAGTTTTTCATCAAATAAGATGGAAGAGGGTCTCTGTCCAGATGTGCAGGAAAAGAGACCCCCTGGGGGCCCTTCTCCCATCTCACTCTTTCTAGAGCCAGAAAGCCTCCTATTTGGGAAATCTGTACTGGACAATTTCTCATTCTTTCAGCATGATACACAATTTCCTATTCAGACGTCCTCCTAAGGAAACTTACGGGGCGTAGCCTCCGTCTGCACCCAGGGCTTCGCAGCAGCTAGGACTGCCCACATGAGGAGGAGGGAAACGCGGAGGCAGGTGGGTCCAGGTAAGTTTAACTGTGGCAGCGAAGGACCCCGGATGCTTTGTATCCACCTGTAGACCCCGAGACAGGGTGAGCTAAGACTGAGAAAAATTAGCACAAAAACCTGGCATTACCATGGCCCCTCTCCTTTACTACAAAATCCCAAATCTTTACCGGTTGTAAATGGACCAAGAAACAACCGTTTCCCCTGGGGAGTAACTTATACTTACAAAGCCCTGCCACACGCTCCCGTCTCCTGGGACCCTCAGAGGGGCCCCAGGGGACACCAGGGCACCTGCTCTCACCTCAGCTTTGAAAGAAAACTTAGTTTAGGGAGCTGACCAAAGTCACGGGACCAGTGTGTGTCTCGGGAGCAGCGCCCTGCAAAGTGTCCCTCCCCCCAAGTCTTCCAGGTTGCTCCCTGGCTTTGAACTGGCTTTGCTGAGTTAAACTGGGGAGCATCTTAGAGTGAAAAAAGATCTAATTACTTTTCTCATGAAATCTGGGTAACTGGCTTAATAGCAAATACAGTACAATACAATACAATACAACAAAAGCAAATAACCACACCGTTTAGGCGTGGGTCAGTGCATCTGCCCCGACGCTGCCCTGGAACGTGTGTCTCTCCTGACCGCGGGGAGGGGTCTGGGAGAAGCTGTCGAGGGACGACCCTGACTGCACCTGTACCCTCTCCGGGCATCGTGAGAGGGGCTGTGAGCATCTCTGAGAATCTGTGTCTCATTCCGATCACTCTGGTGTGAGGATTTATTAGGCTGCATCCGTCGTTTGAAACCTTCCAACCCCAGTAAATCTGGACACTCTGCTAAGCACGATTACTGTCACGGCAGGTTAGGAGTTCAGGGAGAAAATGAAATAACAGGAACGTTGTTTGTCTGCAAACATGCCTGCGATGAGAGTGTATTTTATAAGGTGAGGAGAGAGCACTGTGCTGGGGGAAGGGTTTCTGCCCCGGGTGCCCGTGGACCAGGTGCCCACCTCCTCCTGTGCAGCCTGGACTGCCGGACCCTGTCTGATTCCTGGGTGCACCCTGAGGGGGACCGTCTTCCGCTGCGTACCCTGCGCAGTCATTACCCAGGAGAGGAGAGAATGCCTCCTCCTCGGAAGATAGGGAAACGCCATCAGACGGGAAGGGTTAACGAGCAGGAACAGGTGTGCGAGCAGGTGCCGGCGAGGCTAATGAGGCAGCCTGCCTGCTGCTTGGCGCTCGTTACAGCCCATCCCTAAAGCCACCAGAACAAAGCAAGAAATTCTACCGCTCAGGTGGTTTTTCTAAAAAAACAAGTTTTCTTCTTCACTAAGCATTTTCTTTTGGTCCCCAAGTAGGTGGGACCTATTTATTAGTGGCGTTCCCTGGGGATCAGCCCCACCAGCGGCAGCTCCGCGGAGGGTGGAGCTGCTGGCACGGAGCCTCGGCCTTGTCAGCCCAGGGTCTGTGGCAGCTGGCGTCACTGGAAGTGATTTACAACCTCGCGCCTCCAGCCAGTGATTTACAAGGAAAATCTTGAATAAGCGGTGGAAACATTTCACGAGTCTTGTCCCTTTCAGCAAGACACCACACGGCAGTTCCCACCTCTCCCGCCTGTGTTCTGGCTGTTGTTAGCGCTGGGATTCCCTCCCGTCAGCACGGGGTGACACTGCGCAGTTTCCTGCCATCACGTGTAGGACACAGAGCTAAACTGAAGCTGAACACCGTGAAACGGCACCCCCCCTTGGGGGCCCACCCACGAACACCGTCGGACGGGATGTGGAGTGTGGAGAACTCCACTCTTGCATCTTTCTGCTTAAGCAGCGGGAGGAAGCCTGAGTTGCGTACGAGGCGCTAAGGTCTGACGGAATCACGGGCCGTCGGAAGCAGCCTTCCCTCAAGGGACTTGCATTCAGAGGGGCTCACGAGGCCCGTGAGGAGTCATAGGTATTTCCGCATCTTCCTGCTGTCTAAGAACGTGGGGGCAGGGCCGGGCGCGCTGCTCTTTGCTGGAGCCCCTGGCGCTCCCTCTGGGCTCTGGCTCTGACTTGGCAGACTCAGAGATGCATTTGGCAGTTATCTGCCCTGGGAATTGCCAGCTCCTGAATCCTGGGTTCAAGCTACCCAAATTCACACCAAAAATGGGGTTGACATTTGATGCTGGATGTTCATTTATGGTGAGAAGCTTACATGCAGAGGAGACTGGGATGCTGTTTACAGAGCCTCCCACAAGGCGCTCCTGTGGTCGTCTGTGGTGTCCTCAGGAGGGAGCCTGTCTCCTTGGTCCCCAGAACCCCCTGGCTAGCTGCGGGGGGTGGGGGGGCTGCACACAGTGGACTCCTGACAGGATGGGGCGGGGAGGGCTCTCAGGGGCTGGATGTGAGATCCGGAGAACGTCCTTGACCACGAAGGCAGCTGTCCACGGCAGCAGCTGGGTGAGCTCCTCACTGTCCACCGTGGGGAAGCAGGAGGGAGAACTCCGCTCTGAAACTCCTTTACCTGCCCACCTTTCTCCCAACCTACCTGTGAGCCTGGGAGCTCTCCCACAATTAGAAGCTGTAAGATGCAGATGCTGGCTGAGGCGACACATGGACATGAGCCTCGAGATACCAGGCAGGTCTGAATGAGTCCCAGTGGGCTTGCTTTTTAAACTGATGCCGGGAGGGAAGCGGGAGGCAGGTGGCTCTGGGAATCTGAACTGGGGTGGCGGGGGGAGGGGGAGGGTCATCAGGAGGGGAGGCAGAAGAGAAGCCTCACCTCTCACGTGATGGTGGCTGTGAACACCAAGTGGCTTGCCGTGTTCCAAGCACATGCTGAGGACTGAACTCTGCTCAGTGCTCCCAGCAGTACCACGAAGCAGGGATTGTTCGCTCCCGCTGTTGGAACGAGGAGGCTGGGGCTTCAGAAGCAACGCGGTGAAACCCCTTGGATCTCCAGGAGCACTTTGCCAGGCCGGTCACGGGTCTTTGCAGCACAGCGTTGACACTGAATGTACTGTTTCCTTATTGCTCGTGTTCTGTGATACAGAGACAGTGTCATCCCCAAAGCATCATCGCTGCGATTTCCCTTTGTACTTAAACAGCCAAGAGTTGGCCACAGTCAGGGCTAAGGGCTTTAAGAGCATTGCTGACAGTAAACGAGATGGGGCACAGAAGCCAGGGAGGCATCCTGGAAGGCTGCCTGGAAGGGGAGAGGTGTGAGCTGGGTCTTGGTGGGAGGAGAGAGGACGGGGACATACATATGTGGGGGATGGGGAGGAGAAATGGGTTACAAGACAGGGGATGAATGAACTTACAAAGAAGTTGGTGGTGGCTTGGATGGGGCAAGGATGAAGGAAGTGGGGTCTCCCGTGACAGAGGGTCTGGTGTTGGCTGACTGGAGAAGGGTGACACGGCCTTCTTTCCTGACCGCAGTCCACCGCAGCTCCAGATCTGTCCTTCATCATCGCCGCCCATCTCTCTCCCACCGTTCACCTGCCTCGTCTGTTACTGGCTCTCCTTTCTCTGCAGCACCATGGTACCATGTGGTACATATTTTGCTAGTTGCCCCATCTTCCCCCACTAAACTGTAAGGTCCCAGGGCGGGGATAATTGTCATTTTGGTTTTTTCCTGTATCCTTAGAACTTAGAGCAAAAAAGGACTAAATGTTCTCTTTCACTCTGATTTATATGTGTATATATATGTGTGTGTATATATATATATATTCAGAGCATTTAGTTCTGTTTTATCAATATAAAGCAAAAATATAAATAAATATTTTTTAATTGTCAGAAACAGGTGTCAGTTTCACTCAGGTGGTCATTCGATGGCTTACTGGGCTGGTTCTCAGTATTTCCCAATCAGTATTTGGAAAAGAATGAGGGGACCGGATTTGGGTCCGGAGACGAGAAAGGCCTGACGAGTCCGTGTAGGTCTTGCTCGTGTGGGGCTCCCTGGGAAGAAGGCAGCTTCACAAAGGTTCCTGGCACGGCTGCTTGGGGGCCAGGAATCCTCCGGAGCCCTGCACGTGGCAGCTGAGGGGCTGGTCCTGAATCTTACAGCCGGTGCCTTGTTGCGGACGGCAGTGCGGTGCCAGCAAAGTGAGTCATACCTCCGAGCCTTGATAGAACATGGAGAATAAATACTCCCAGGAACAGGAACCTGCCAGTCCCTAGAAGAACATAAACTGAGATCTTCGATAAGGAGAAGTTAAGAAGGTAGTGTGTCTTCTTAAGTCTCCCTGCATTGAATTAAAGCCACAGGGAAAAGCTTTCTGTACAAACGTGCCCGACAATTACATGGACCCTTAGAACACTTTGGTGATTTATTTTTTATCTCTCTTCTTTTCTGACAAATATATTTGTAATTATAAACTTCCCTTGAGCACTGCATTTGTTCTACTACATACAGATTGAGAAGCACTTTTTCTTGTTTGCTTTTTAGTATTTTAAAATTTTGTATAATTTCTTCTTCAGATCAGATGTATTTAGTGGTGTTTTTGTCTCCAGACATACGGACTATTTTTAGCTAACATTTTTGTCACTTGTTTTCACTTCTGTTTCATTGTGATAAGCAAGCAGGCCCCAAGATATTGGTGTTTCCGCCTGTTATGTGGTCTGTACCTGTTCAACTTCTGTAAATATTACATGTATGCCTGAACAAAACTATATTTTTATATTAGATGGTGTAAGTCTCTACATATACCTAATGTTTCTCTTCATGTTGTTAGAGCTTCTGTGGTTGCTAATTTTCGACAGTTTGATTTATCGCTTTCTGAGAGGAGGGTGTTTAATCCCTGATAAGCTATATGGTCAGATGCATATACGTTCATGATTATTAAAATATCTTGATCTGCTTTTTTCCCTTCACAGAGTACACATCGCCCTCCCCGCCTGTGTGTGTCCCCACATACTTGGCACGGTTTATCTGGGTGTTTAGACAAGTGATGATTTCTACTCATCCTTTCGGTCTTCGCCTGGCTGGCTGGTGGGGTAATCCATACTTACTGCTCGTGCAAACATGTGGAGACCAAGCACCAAGCATTTGCCCCCCGGCCCCACCCCTGCTGTCACCACCAGTTGTGCGAGTTAAGGTGTTGGCTCTCTCAGTCTCTTTTTCCTTTTGTTTTTTCTTTCTTTCTTTCTTTTTTTTAGAACAGTTTTATTTATTTATTTAACTTTTTTTTATTGAGTTATAGTCATTTTACAATGTTGTGTCAATTTCCAGTGTAGAGCATATTTTCCAGTTATACATGAGCATGCATACATTCATTGTCACTTTTTTTTCTCTGTGAGCTACCATAAGATCTTGTATATATTTCCCTGTGCTGTACAGTATAATATTGTTTATCTATTCTACATTTTGAAATCCCAGTCTGTCCCTTCCCACCCCCTTGGCAACCACAAGTTTGTATTGTATGTCTATGAGTCTGTTTCTGTTTTGTATTTATGTTTTTTTTTTTTTAGATTCCACATATGAGCGATCTCATATGGTATTTTTCTTTCTCTTTCTGGCTTACTTCACTTAGAATGATGTTCTCCAGGAACATCCATGTTGCTGCAATGGCAGCATGTTGTCAGTTTTTGTGGCTGAATACTATTCCATCATATAAACATACCACATCTTCTTTATCCAGTCATCTGTTGATGGACATTTAGGTTGTTTCCATGTCTTGGCTGTTGTAAATAGTGCGGCTATGAACATTGAGGTGCAGGTGTCATCCTGAAGTAGGATTCCTTCTGGATATATGCCCAGGAGTGGGATTCCTGGGTCATATGGTCAGTCTATTCCTAGTCTTTTGAGGAATCTCCACACTGTTTTCCACAGTGGCTGCACCAAAGTGCATTCCCACCAGCAGTGTTTTTCTATTTAAGGCTCAGACAAACGTGTTGTCTGTTATGCTCTTTGGTTCCGTTCTTTCCCTCATTATGTCCAGGGATGCTTTTGCCCCAAACTGACTTAAACAAAGGAAACGAATGGTGTCAGATAACTGGGAGTCTAAGGCAGAGCTGGCTGCAGGCGCGGCACCGCGGGTGACTGAGCCAGACGTGATGGATGCTTTTCACCAGAGGTGAGACCTTACTTGACCATCAAATCCAGTTCTGACGCTTCTGGAAGACAAAACAAAAGGAGTCTCAAGCCAAGGCATTTTCAAATACGAGTCACTGTTATGTCAAAGTGAATACAAAGATCGTTACTAGTCTATACATTAATTTCAATTGGACATTTTACCACAATCACTTGAGAAATGAGAGTAAGTGATCTATTTCATCTGCACAGCGGCCAAGAGCTTGTGTGGTTCCCACGGGTCCGGCACCAGCTCCCCCTCCCCCAGCACCCGCACCGCGGGTGTGCAGTCCGCCCCCTCCCCATTATTGTCGAATCACCCACTCGCCTTCTTTGATCTTGCTTGTCACATAGAAATAACTCTATTTAGGGACTGTCAGTCCCTATAAAATTTATTGTAAAACTGGATGGTAGCACACAGCTAAAGTCTCATTCTGATTCAGTCTAAGATTTAGAAAATGAAGCAGAAATAAAAGATTCCAAAAGTATGCAATATTTGAATTGAATAAGGCCCTCTCCTCTGACCCCAGCCCCCAGCCCCCGGGCCCCCAGCCTTCCACTAAATACCAGCCAGCGTCCAAGCCGGCCTTGTCAGGCAGCCCCACGGTTCCAGGAGGGCTGCATCATGCATTTACATAATTGCACAAATTAGAGATACCTCGCAATGAGAGGGTTCCTGGTGATCTCTCTCTGCCCTTCCATCTGCTGGTTGCAGAATTACCAGCGCTCCCACGGCGCCACAGCGTCTCCTCTCCCGGGCGGGGTCAGCCCCGCCCGGCTGGGTCTGCAAAGGGCCGTCGGGGACCCTCCCGCGCTGCCGCGCAGGTGGCCCGGGGCCAGTGCGCACCCTCCCTACGCCTCCGCCGTCGCCTCCACCTCCAGCGTCTGCAAAGCGGAGCCGAGACCAGGTGGCGTCTCCAGACTGCGTTTATTAGGCAGCTTGTCCTCCCCACCTTTGCTTACAAAGGGCCCCTTAAGAAATTCTGGGAGGGACTTGCTGGAATTGCCTTCTGTAGACGGAAAATAGTTAATTTTTGAAGGTCTTTAGGGCAGGGGTAGCTAACTGAAACACCAGATTCTGCGCTGGTTCAAGAAGGACTTTGTTTCTCGGGGCAGAGTCTCGGGCTGGTTCCCTGGGCGGGGAACTGGGTGAGAGGCCACCCACTGGGTCCCTGCCGCTCTGCTGCCTTCGTTTGTCAACTTGCAAAGCAAGGTCTAGCCCGCCTGCTTCACGTGGTCGGTGCTAGAACCAAGTAGAATCCTTTTATGTGAGTCATAAAAGAGGTTTCTATCAACAGACAGTCTGACACACTATGAGAATGAGTGTGCATCTCGGAGGCCCCGGGACCCCGGGGTTCAGTGCTGGCTCCGCCACCTGCTTCGTGAACGTGCACGTCAGCTCATCCGTCCGATCCGATTTCACTGTTTTGTGAAATGGGGCTGACAGTCACGCTCCCTCACCTGCCTCATCTCGACGCTGCCAGGGTAGCCGGGTTAACTCGTAAAGCTGTAAAGCCGGGAAGCTGCCTATAGGCACAAGCGAGATGCCAGGGAGCGCGCCGTGTGCAAGGCGCATTCTTCATCCTCGCAGTGACTCTGTGAGGGAAATACTGCTGTTTTCCCATCTTCCGGGTGAGGAAACAGGCTGCTGGAAGAGGTGCAGAGGTTCAGACCCACCTCTCCCCGACTCCTGACTCCTGTTTGTTTGCTGTGCACACAGCCGTGCACTGTTTTGCCGTGTTGATGGTTTCTGTAAATGCCAGTTGTGTAATGACAACATGCCACTTTCTCGGAGGTGAGGGTCCTTGTGGTTGACCTGGTGACACCCCCTTAATGGCGCAACTGCAGGAAGCGATGCCAAGTAACAGCTCCTCCGGAGACCACGAGGAGGAGAGAGCAGACTTCAGTAAGCGACCCATTCATTGCCGCGTTGCCTGAGCACAGTCGTGGGCCCTTCACCACCAGACAGGGTCGAAGTAAGACCCTTGGGAAATGGAGTGACCGTGTAACAGAGCCCTATGTTAGGGCAGTAAATGGTCTCCTTCCTGGGGACCGTGGAGGAAGAGGAAATCAAGGCAAACGGGTGAGGCATGCGGCTGAATTTACAGGTGGAACGCGGACATTCATGACTCATGTAGGTGCTCAGCGCCTTCCCCTTCTTGGTAGTAGGTGAGAAATCTGTCACTTCCTCTCCTGTCTGACAGCTTTTGCGGGGAAGCAGGGGGTGACTTTCCCTGTAGAACAGACCGAATGATTCTGGATAGAGAACAGTAAGGACCAGGAAGCAGAGGGCTGGAGATAAGAACGAGGTGACTGAAGAAAGGAGACCAGGGGAAAGGGCCTGTAGAAGCGCACGGGTGTGCACCTGTGCACACTGATGTGTCGGAACCCTGTGCTGTGCCCCTGAAACTCACACCACATTGTAGATCAACCACACCTCAACAACAACGACAGGAGAGGAAGACGTCGGGGGCCGGGGAAATGAGGTGGTCGCCCAGTTTACTCAGTTAAGTAGCAAAACTAGTTCTCTCAGCTTCGGTTACTTCACAGCAACGTCACGTTCATTCCAAGCTTCTTATGCTACCGGCATCCACATCGAGTTTCCCGTCGTAGTTTACTTTCTGCGAAAATACCTTTAGCCAGAGGGTGTAGACAAAAATAGGAGAATTAATTGGGTGTAAAATTCAGGGCAGGTTTAGGTGAAATGAGAATTAATCTACAGCTAACGGTTGTTACTAACTGAAATTCATGACCATTTTAAACCATCTTTTCCTCCTTAATATTTTTTAGAGTAGAAACGGGTGGGGAAAGGTCTGGCCAGTGCTTACTTCTACAGAGTTAAAATCAATACAACTGTAAATGCTACTGTAATTAAAACCTAAAATGACCTCAGTGTTTTTCACGGAAATAAAAAGACCTCATGAATAAAGAATTACTATTATGGGGGAAAAAAGGCAGGTGGGGGAAAGGATTTTCATTTAGTAAAAGTGTTGTGTGCTCCAGGGACAAAATGACCCCCTCAACCATTTAGCAGTGCCATCTCTCAGCAGTATGGGTTCCGGAAGCTCCCGGCTAGAATTCCCTTTCTCTTGGGAAAATGATCCGGGATGCGGGGAAGGGGACAGTGAAGGGATGTAAATTGCTCACTGGGGCCAGATGGAGAGAAACGACTTTTGGACAAGAGAGAACAGAAACCTCTTCCACCAGGAAGAGTTGTCGGGTCAGATCAAGGCCGGCAAATGGCGGTGAGCAGCTGGGAGGCACTCGGTAAGACACCCGCCCCCCAGGACAGACAGCAACCTGTGTGCATCAGAGGCATGCAACTAACTGACTCCAGGGTACTTTATACCTGCCTCAGCCACCGGAGGAAAGTTCGATCAGAGTGGCTTGGGGAAGGTGGGACGGTGGTGACCGGTCGTGGCCCTAAGACGTTGCCGCAGATACGCTGTTGAATGCAGGCAACTCTGTCGGCTGAAGCTTTAGGTCAAGCCTGTCACTCTCGCTGCAGACTGCCAGGAAGTGCCTTTGGTGGTTCCTCGAATGGGGTACACCCACTCTGGGTAGAAAACTGAAGAAATGGCCAGCTAAACTCACTTGGAGACCTACCTCTACGTTCTGCAGCGGCCTCTTTGCTTCCTTACACTTTCTAGAATTTGGTAGCCGTGTCCAGCAGAGGAAACACACCGTCAGCCTGAACAACAATCTCCCTTAGCCTCTGCTGGGGTTTGTTGTTGAGTCATGAGCTCAAGCCTCAGGAAATCCTTTCTCAGGCTATCAGGTCACTGCAGGTTTGTCTTGCCACAAAGTGAGGGCGGCAGAGCTATCCAATTATCTGGTTTTCACAGAGATTCCCAGCTGGTAGCTTTCGTTTCCTCACCTGGGCTCATTTTGCACCTGGTGTGGTTGTGGCAGCCCTGTTTTCTGAAGCCGGAATCGATTGTTCCGATGACCGCACGAGCAGGTGTTGCTGTGATGACCCCGTGAACAGACGTCTTCTGCCTCCTGCTTTGCAGCCCCACTGTCCCACCTTGCCCCCCATACCTGGTACTCTCGGAACCCTTCCTCAATCCCCCGATCAGCAGCCCCCCTCAAGCAGCAGAGCTAGGGGAACCCAAAGCACCTCTTCATCGGGAAAAAGGGCCCTTAAACGGCAGGGACATTGGTGAGGGAGAAGAGGACGTACGCCCGGGACGTCAGGAACTTCAGGCTGTGGGGTGACCACTCGGAGGAGGCACGCTCAGAGCCACGGTCTAATGGACTAATATAGGAAGCAGCTACTTCCAGTTCCTGCCTTTCCCGTTTCCTCTGCGTGACTGTTTCCTCTCTTTCTCCCTTCACTTCCCACTTGTTAAATGCATGTGAGGTTCGCAAGCTCTCCGAGCAGAGTGCGTGCTTTTTTCTCATCTGCGTTCTGCAAGCAAGGGTCCTTTTTTGCACTCACATGAGCACTTTCCTTTCAGCACGAGCTGAGCATCTGTAATCCGGTCAGTCGTTCATGGATTCGTCCACGTGTCTCCGGTACTGGGCACATACTTTGTTCTAGTCCCAGTGCTTTCAAAAGAATGAAAACAATGACAGCTAAGATTTAATATTTTTTACTGTGGGCCTTCTACTAAGTGTTTAATAGGCCGAACCCCTTCACTGAGCAGTCCTGATGGCTTATCCCTGCCTGTTTTCCGGATGGATGTTGGAGTTAAGGAATGTGACTGCTCCATGGCCAGCAGAGCCCGGGTTGGCATACAGCACCTCGATGTCAGATGAGCTGTGCTCGGACCCGTAAATCTGAGGATCTGCATTTCTGATGCGTTCCCAGAAGGCATTAATGGGCCCCAGCTTTGAGAACCACAGCTCTAGGCTCCACCTCCCCAGGGGCCCCCTCTGCACCACCCCTCCGTGGTCCAGTTGCTTTAGGAAAGGTGAAATGTGTGTTTGCATTTAATCTGCAAGTCTCGCACACTGTACCCATCAGTGGAAGGGCCTGCTCTCTCAGCCAGGAGGTCGCGGCCTTGCCACTCTCCTCTGCTGGATCTGCATCTATGATGGTGTCTCGGGTTCTGCTCTTCCCTGAGGGTGGTGGAAGGGGGCTATTTTGGGTTGAGGTGCTGGTTGTTCTTGTGGCTGGCTAAGGAAGAGATTTACTCTGTCTCAGTACATCCCTGAGTGCTGCTCGTGGAGGGCTTACAAACATTCTAGGCAATGGAATCACCTCCAAGCTGCTTCTGCTCAATATACTGGGTCAGAGGCTCGCTCTTCTGGAACATCATTCTGAGTCTGAAAAGTGGAGAGTAAAACCAGCAGCTGCCCAGAGACTATTTATTTAATCCCCCGTGTAAACACGGTGACGCTGACAGCCCGTCACACGGCTGGTCAACAGGACCGAGCTCCAGCAGGGGCCTTGTCCTCATGTGAGCTTCTGGCCCTTTCCTGTGTCTGCAAACAGTGCTGAAGAGGAAACAGAAGGGAAGTCTGAGTGAGGAAACGCTGCCGACTTGCAAAACATGGAGAAAAGAATTGGCACTGCAGTTCTCAGGCCAAACGCGGCCGCCGGGGCAAGGAGGGACACGCCCTCGAGCGGTGGCTGGCTCTGTTCTCTGGCACCGAGGGCGCCCACTTTTTGTGGCCTTGGATGCGTCCTGCCTCTAAGGGAGCTGTTGACAGTTCTGCACAGTGGGACAGTTTTATGAGTCAGCCCACTCATTTTTATGAGGGTCTCCAGGGTAAAGCAGTTACACAATCTTACAGCAGCGCACTGACTCTCAGTGAAGAGCATACGATATGAACTGGGCCATCCAGGCCCGTGGGGCAGGCGGTGCCCAGCAGTCATGATGGAAGTTAAGTTTCGGGGCGACCTGGCTGGTTATGATAAGACAGGGGACTTGAACAGTGGATATGCAGGGAGAGAGAGAAGGTGACTGGGAAATGCATAACTCATGGGGCTCCTCCCAGAAGCCGTAGTTGAAGGGACAGAAATCTCGTTATCAAGAAAAAAGACCAAAACTCACTTGCTCAGACGTCTCTCAAGTGACTTCAGATTTGCCGGTGGAAGGAAATGACACCACCGTCCCCCAAATACCTGGTCAGCACTCTGCCACCGACACAAGAAGGCTTCAGGCCTTACCGTGGCTTTCTGTGATAACCCAGCTTTTCTCCAGCGAGGCGTGGAGAGCGAGGCCTCCTGTGCTTCTGTTTATAAGCGAGCGTGCTAAGCGGTGGCTTCCTGAGGAGGCAGGGTTAATTACAAACGAGACTGGGTCTTAAAGTGACCAGCAGGCTACGGAGCGGGTGACCGCCCCAGTCAGAGGCGGGCTCGAGGAAGTGAAACGGGACTTATTTACATTTAGAGTGTTGCCCAGTTCTTAATCACCTCAAAGTGTTTAAAAATTAACTTTCCTAACAGCTGCTCAGGACGAATAATGAACCCTGGCTGGGTGTTGGCTGCCGGCTCCCTCGTCCTCTGGTGCTGCCCGTTCATGATTTCAGCCTGTGGTCTTTGCCTGTGTCCTTTTGCTAAACCCTGGAAATTTTCTCTCTGTTTATTTGTTAAGTCTCCTGAAAAAGCAATTTTCTACAATTTCACCAGCGTTGCCAGCACTCTCCGGCAGAGCCGGCTGGACATGCGCCGTCAGCGTCAGCGATCACTGCTGAACTTTCCTCTGCGTGCGCCGTTCCGGTTAGACCGGTCGGTTATCAGAGGGTTACTGTGGGTTACACATGCCGGACAAGAGGGGCGACCCCAGACCCCAAGCACTTCTCCCACGGCCACGTGGCCACTTAAATGGGCGTGGGTCACGACTGAACACCTTGCTAATCAGCCAGCAGGAATGACCAGAGCAGCTGGGATGACAGATGCAGGTGTCGCTGGCGTTTTTTTTTAAAAATCACGTTTTATTTTAACACAATCTACAATTCGACTTAAAATTCTTACAGTTTAGAACCGCAGTCTCCAACAGAGGAAAGAAGATATCATTTGCGGGTGGGCTGTGAGTGATAATTATGTCCCCTGCCTTCCACAAAGCGCTATTGTAAAAATTCCTACGGTTTTTGTCAGCTGTAAGGTAAACAAGCTGTTTTGACATGCCATAACTTAATTCCATTATTTAATATTTTAATGATGCGTTTACCCACCATTTGTTTTAATTTTAAAAACGGAAACTCTATAGAACATCATTCCTTTAAAATCACTACATTTTTCTTTGTGGGCAATAATCGGAAATGCAAAAACCTTATTTTAAAGAAAACTACTGTTTTCTAGAAGAAATTAGCAAGAAAAAAGGACGTAACTGAGGCATGATCAGAGTGACTTTTGGCTACAGGTCAAGGAATGAAATGTTTGCATGTGAAGGATCTGTGGGCTTTGTATTTAGGAAGCTGACATGGTTTGCATTTGGGCAGAAGCAGGTCCTTCCTTCTTGCTAATTACAGCGGCTGAGGGGCTGGAGGAGGCTCTCCGAGTTTCAGCTTCACCTCAGGAGCAGGTTTGCCTGACAGGGTGGAAGGAGGGGCGCCTGGGCTCTCGGGGGCCACTCCTGAAAATGAGCAGAAGCCAGGGGCTCCGGGTCCGCGTCTGTATGGAAGCAGGATGCGGACGCCCTCACCTGCTGTCTGCCCTGTGCCGAGTCTGCGGGAGGAAGATTGGCGGCTACAGCTATTGGGCTTTCCCGGGACAAGACGTTAATCTCTCCAGGCTATCCTGGTGAGCCAAGACATACATAAACCCATGCTAATTAAACGTGCTTCTCTAGGGGGGAGCTGCCTTCATTACAGGACTTACTTCAGGGGAGCAGAGATACGTGCGTCTCTGTATTTCAGCGCGCGGCACCAGAGTCCGCTGGGAGGAGGCGGATGCACGCCCCCGCCTTCTCCCTCTCATCTTACCTCTTGCTATCTGGAGATTCACACAAAACAGATCCCTTGGGACGGAACACACTTTCAAACCAGGGAAGTTAAACCCTTCTCAGACACACGCATCCTGCCATGTTGAGAACTGTGACGTTCTGCAACTCTAAATGGAATGGTGCCATCGCTAATTGAAGCACCTGGCCCCGTTAGGGCTTAACGAGGGCTTCTGATGATGGACATAACGAGCCACTGCAGCCACAACCAAGAAGCGTTATTATTATTGTTAATTATAGTCCAAGGAAGGAAAGCAAACCTCCAAGTTCATGGTCAAAATATTATCCTCCTCTTGCTTGTTTTTATTTCTTTCTTTATTTTTAAACTGAAGTGCAGTTACCATGTGTCAATTTCTGGTGTACAGCACAGTGTCCCAGTCATGCATTTAAAAACATACATTTGTTTTCAAATTCTTTTTCATTAAAGGTTATTACAAGATATTGAACATAGTTCCCTGTGCTACACATAAGAAAAATTTTTTAATCTGTTTTTATATATAGTGGTTTAACATTTGCAAATCTCAAACTCCTAAGTTTATTCCTTCCCACCCCCTTTCCCCTGGTAACCATAAGATTATTTACTGTGTCTGTAAGTCTGTTTCTGTTTTGTAGATGAGTTCATTAGTGTCTTCTTTTTTCCTTTTTTTAGATTCCACACAGGAGTGACACCACATGGTATTTTTCTTTCTCTGTCTAACTTACTTCACTTAGAATGACAGTTTCCAGGTCCATCCATGCTGCTGCAAATGGTGTTTTTTTTCCCTTTCTTATGGCTGAGTAGCATTCCACTGTATAAATATACCACAGCTTCTTTATCCTCGTCATCTGTCAATGGACACTTAGGTTATTTCCATGTCTTGGCTATTGTGAACAGTGCTGCTGTGAGCATTGGGGTGCATGCATCTTTTTGAATTAAGGTTGACCTCTGGATATATGCCCCGGAGTGGGATTGCTGGGTCAGAAGGTAAGTCTACTTTTAGTTTTTCTGAGGAAGCTCCACATGCCTTCCATAACGGCTGCACTGAACTGCACCCCCACCAGCAGTGCAGGAGGCTCCCTCTTCCCCACACCCCCGCCCCGTTTGTCATTTGTGGGCTTGCAAATGGTGGCCAGTTCTGATTGTTTGCTTGTTTTTAGAAATGAAAAATTACTGTCAGATCTTATACCAAAAGTTCAAACCCCGATCTGACTTGTTAACTGGACTCTGCTTCAGAAACAGAGGAGGTAAGAGGAAACCCTAGAGTCACAGAACATTCTGGGGATGAGTTTTCCTCCCGACCCCCCACCCAGCTGCCCAGAGCCACACTGAGGCTGGAGAGGGGCTCTGAGGAGGACGTGGCAGGGATGTGCAGGAGGTCAAGGAACTTTCCTTCCCATTTTCAGTACATGACGAGCTGTCGGCCCTTTGAGAAACACTGTCACCCCCTAATCTGAGGATTTCATCATTGTAGGATCCTAGGTACCTGACAAGGCAGAGAAATGGACCAAGGGCAGCGCATTCAGACAATTTCTACATGTAATCACATTCATGAGGCTTTTGAGTTACTCACAAGCAGAATTTGACTTTGTTGTGGGGAAGATTTTACTCCTTAAATTTATGTCATTGTTAACGTCTCTGTTTCAAAGGGAATGTGAATTATACCTGATGACTTTACACTCAGGTGAAGAAAGAAAATTATTGCTATGAGGACACCTGAGAAAGACTGCATTGTCCATTCAATAGCGTGTAGGTCTTGGTACATTGAGGTGCGTTCCCTCTGTAGCCACTTTGTGGAGAGTTACTTACATAAATGTGTGTTGACTTTTGTCACATGTTTCTTCTGTGTCCGTGAGGTGCTCATGCGGCTTCACCCTTCAGTCTGGTGACGTGGTGCGTCAGCTCGGTTAATCTGCAGACGGTGAGCCATCCTTGCACCCCGGGGGTAGTCTCACTCGATCACGGTGTGACAGTCTTTCAGTGTCATGCTGAATTCGGCTTGCTAATACTTTGCTGAGGATTTTTGCTTCTATGTTCACCAGGGATCTTGGCCTGTAACTTTCTTTCTTGAAGCACCCTTCTCTGATTTTGGTGATGTTGGCCTTGTAAAAGGAGTTTGTGAGTGTCCCCTCCTATTTGTTGGCAGCGTTTGAGAAAGATTGGTATTAATTGTTTAAATGTTTGGCAGTGAAGCCATCTGGTCCTAAACTTTCATTTCTTGGGAGGATTTTGATGACTGATTCGGTCTCTTTCTGGTAATGGGTCTGTTCGGATCTTCTCTGTCTCTGTGACTCGGCATTTATAGGTTGCATGTTCCTAGGGATTTATCCATTTCTTCTAGGTTGTACAATTTGAACAAAGACATGGGACCTCTGGGAGGGGTCGTGAGGGCAGAGCATGGGGAAAGGCGTTAGTGTCGTGGTACGAGAGTCTCCGGCAAGCTCTGTAGCCCCTTCTGCCGTGAGAGGATATAGTGAAATGTCTGCAGCCCCAAAAGGGCTTCACCCTACTCTGCTGGTGCCTGACCTTGGACTTCCAGGCTCCAGAACCATGAGAAGTGAGTTTCTATTGCTTGTAAGCTGCTCAGGCTGCAGCATGTTGCTACAGCCACCCAGATGGACAGAGATAGCCATCTTGGTGGTAAGTGAATACCGTCCTTGGGACCAGACTTTGTCTGGGGAGTGATGCAATCCCATTTTGAAGCTTCAGCTGGTGCAACAGGAATGTTATGGGGTGGAGGGAAACAGAGCAAAATTCCAGGGAGTGAATTCCAAGCCATATCCTGCCAGGTTAGGCAGACGGGGAACATTTTTTCATCAGGTTAGAGATTATCGTAGTGGAGCGGAGTGAGGAAAAGCATCATTTAAAAGGAAACATGGTGCTTCCCTGGAGAATCTTAGAGTCTAATGAAGAGATGAGGCAGGCAGACCTGAAATGACTTAAGAACAGACCAAACAACGTGTCAGTAAATACAAAATATATGTGACAAGAATCTATGAATTATTCTGATTTTTCCTGTGAAAAGGACTGATTTTCACTCTGGCACAGGGCTCCGGATCCTGCACCCCTGTGGCTCTAAAAGGAGCTTGAGTTTGTGTCTTTTTACATTTGATCTTAGCCAAAAGGCCAAGAAGTGATGAGTTTGTGCCTTTTTAAAACTTTTATTTATTTTCTTTGTTGGGGTGAAATTAGGTTTATTTATTTATTTATTTAAGTGGCGGTATTGGGGATTGAACCTAGGACCTCGTGCCTGCTAAGCACGTGCTCCACTGCTGAGATACGCCCTCCCCCAAGGGGAGGTTGAGCTGGATATGAGAACCAGGCAGCCTGGGTTCAGTCTTGTCCCTGCCGCTTGCTAACTGGATGAATTGGGGAGAAATTTCTTAGACTTTCCAAGCCTCATTTTTTTTTTAAACTCTGAAGTGGAGCTAAGGACAACAGTCTGTCCCTCGTAGGTTGCTGTAAGCAGTTACAAACTCCATGACTGCACGCAAACCCGCCCCTTCTCAACGGCTAACTGTGGAATACCAGTTCTGGACGGAGTAGATCAGAGCCTCCAAGCGGACTCAGGCTTGAACATCCAGCAGTTGGCACCCAGCTCAGGTACAAAAGGGGGCTCCTGGGTCAGCTGGGGCAGCTTTGCTCTCAGGAAGCAGCTGCCGCTTCCTGCAGGGACTGGCGTGAACCATTTCCAGCCTCAGTGGGAGAAGTGCTCAGAGGAGAGGCTGTCAAGGGAAGGGAACTCTGTCAGGGCCAGGAACCAGCAGCACAAGTGGGCCGGAACTGGTTAGTTGAGATCACCGACCTTAAGCTGGGAAACCGGGCCAGTCAGCTTATGTCTTGCAGAAACCCGGGCCCAGTTTGCCTCTGGCCTCACGTTCTGCTGAGAAGTTTGCCCTTGAGAGTAGGAAACACCATGTGTCCTGATGTGGGACAACTTTCAACTCCTGACTCAGTGGCCAGGGAGGAGTAACCTCCCGGGTCAAGGCCAGAATTCCATCTCAGCTTGGGAAGGTTTGTCCTGGGGCTCATCCTCAGACAGCGGTGCCTGGTCCCCCCCTGGGAGATGCTTTAGCCCGCCCTCTTCCCTGCGGCTAAGGGCGGGGAGGGCCTGCCAGTTCTCCCAGAGCCTGGCTCTCTTCCTCAGCGATCTGTTTGTGAGGTCCGGCCTGATTCACACTCTTCTTACCCCCACCCCCACCCCCACCCCCTCGGCTGAGTCTTAGGTTTATTTCATGACTATGATCAATACAGACTCACAGACATAGAGAACAAACTTATGGTTACCAGCAGGTAAAGGGGGTGGGAAGGGGTAAATGGGGAATTTGAAACCTGCACCTCTTGGGGAGTGATGGAAACGTTAGCTGTCCTGTTGTGGCGGTGGCTTCGGGGGTGTGTACATCTACCAAAATTCATCAAATTGCACATCTGAAATATGTGCCGTTCACTGTACAGGAACCAGATCGCAGTGAAGGTGTTAAGAAAGAGAAGCGTCAGCACAGCTGAGGGCACTAATGCTGCCGACTGAGGGGAGAGATTCGAGGGCAGCACGCCTCGCTTTGAATGCAGGGACCCAGGCCTACAGGAAGCCTGTTCTCAGCCAAGAGCTGTGACGCACATTCCTCTTCCGGGGCGGGGCGGGGCGGGGGGGGGCAGACTGAGGGGGACCCGCCTAGCGGGCTGGGGTGGGTATGTGAGCCGCTCAGACCAGGATGCTGCTTTAGGGTCTGCCCCAAGTAGAGTAGTAAGCTTACTGAGGAACAAAGCTTCCTGACAGCTCACCCCACAGCAGGCGGCGTGGGGGCTGCTAGGGGAGACGCCGCCCGCGGCACCACGCGCCGACCTCGGGGCGAGGGGGCGGGCCTCCTCCTGTTCGCTCCTTCTCTTGCCCTCCCTGGTTAGATGCCAAGTCAGCTTGGCAGGAACAGTGTTTCCCTTCATTTGCTGGAGCGCTGGGCACACGAGCCTACTGGACCCGTGTTAAATGGTGATACCACTTGGGGGGGGGGCGTGTAGGAGAAACCAGTGGGAAGTAGGGGGTCTGAAAACACAAGCTCCAGCTTTGCATCCCCGACAGGTGTGAATGGGGCATTATGCGTCGGCGATAAAACCGGTGCAAAGTGTAGTGAAATCAGGCTGTGCGCGCAGGAAACGGCGTTCAGAGACGTGGGGCGAGGGGTGGCCGGCGAGCAGCTTGACGGTGGGAAGGGCCCCGGGCAGCTGCGGCTGCGGTGCACCCCCCAGGAACATCGTGCACCCTCCGGGCCCGCACCTTAGCTGGCTCCCTGCGTGGCCGCGGTTGGAGGTCAGGCCGGCCTGCCTGCCACCGGATGCTGCCTTCTCACCATTGCCCCTTGTGCGATGGAGCCTTCTGTTAACTGAAACAGGATTTAAAAAAGTAACAATTTTTAAAAGAGATCATTCTGATTAGGTGTGAAAGCATACTTGCTACCATCCAAGAAAGCGGTCATTTGAAAACACGTTTGCGGGCCCTTGGCATCCCCAGCACAGCGGACTGGGTCACTTGTATCTGGGACTTTGAAAGTGCGCACGCCGAGTGCCTCAGGTAACCAGGAGCCGGGGAGTTTCTCCAAGGGCCTGTGCGCTGCGTCCTCCCCGGACCCGGGCCGGGGCTGACCTCGCCGGCCCACGTGCCTCGGACCTTGGCATCGCTCTGTGTCAAGCGGGAGGCGCAGCCCGGCCAGTCCAGCCCGAGGTGTGGCCAAGGCCGCGGGGCTGCGGACCCTGCCGGGGCCGCCTCTTATCCTCCCTCGCACAGTTCCGGGCCCACCAGTGGGTGCCCAGCCTGAAAGGGGCTCTCGAGGGAGTGAAGGGCAGCCCCAGGCAGTGCCCGCAACAGGGCAGGTTCCCCGGTTTGGGGGAGGGATGCGGGGCGGGACCACAGTAGGGCTGTGGTGTGGGGTCAGCCGAGCTCCCAGGGAGTCGCCTCCCTGCGCTGGTGCCCCGCCTCTGCGCCGGTGATCTTCCACCCAGCCTCCCCCAGCCCTGGCTTCCGGCTGCCCCACTGCCACTGGGCCTGCAGGAGATGGGAGCGAGGCTCTTGAAACTGTCTGAACCCCCGCGCACAGTTATCTGATCTTTGCGGCCACGCGGGCTGGCGGGCTGGGTCTGTTCTGAAGATGCCAAGATCGGAGGAAGAGAGAGAGCTTGCTTGGTGTGCACGAGGCACAGCGGGAACCAGGTCTTCGCGCCCGCCCCCAGGGCCCGCGACCCGAGGCCCGGGCCGCGCAGCGTGGGGCCAGGTCCGGCTCTGCGCCCAGGCTGCCCGGTGGGTGCCCGGCCGCACCGCTGACCCGCCGCGTGTTCACCTTGTGCCCGTGTGTGTGTGTGTGGGCTGGGGCTGGCGCCCAGGTCAGGGGGCGTCTCACACACGCTGGCTACTGCAAGTAAAGTGCCTGTAGCGCTGCAAGCCGGGTCTGGTGCTTAGCGTGTGTGGATGCTGCGCCCTGCGTTTCACGGACATCGATTCATCGCGTCATATGACAAGCCCAGAGGACAAGTTATTATTCCCATTTTAGAGAAGAAGAAACCGGCCGAGAGAGAGGGGTTTCCCAGTGGTAGAGAGGCCTGGCCCTGCTCTTGGCCACAGCACCAGACCCCTTGTCGACGGGGCTTGGCTCAGAACACACTGACTGTGAGGTGTTAGGGCCCCGCCACCCAGATGCCCTACAGCTCACTTCCCTGTGGCCAGAACAGCAACCACAGCCAAGACCTGAGCTGAACAGGGCTCGTGTTGACGTGCAAAGTCACCCCCCACCCCACTCCACGGCCTCCCCTAACCTGCTCCTAGCCTTGGTGCGGGTGAGGCGGGGGCTGGCTCTGAGACGTGTTTGGTGAGGGGGGCAGGGGAGACCCTGGGGACACTGGAGGGGCGGAGGGACTCTGTTGCCATGGCGATGTGGCAGAACGAGGTGGAAACTTTATAAAAGGTGAGGAGGCTCATCTATCTTAGGGTTTTTCCCAGCTTCTGAAATGACCCGTGTTGTAGGACTGCATTGGCGTTCCTTTTCTGAGCACTCTTCCCATGATTTGCTTCAGTGCTGGGACCGGGTGAAAATCACGGACTGACAGGGCTTCCCTGACAGTCGGGGGTTGCAGAAGATGGAGAGGTCACTCGATGAGCGGTGGAACCCGGCGCGAGCACCAGCACGCTGCCTCCCGCGTCACGACGGGAGTCACGGCCTGCTGCAGGCGCGCTGGCAGGAAGCAGCCCCTCCGTCTGAGTCTCCCCCTTGGCCCCCACGTGGGGGCGGCTGGGTCTCTCCCTTGCTGGTTTTGGCACCCAACTGAGCCATCCTGGTGGCGGGCTGGCCCATCCCCTGTCCTGAAACCAGGCTCAGATGCTGGTGTGCCCTGCAGGTGGGCAAAGAGGGTTAATTAGGCACTGTCTGTGCAGGGCTTTGAAGATGAAAGCCCCGTGTAACTGTCATTGCACAGCGTCTCTTCCGGAAACCAGGAATGCAGCTGCTTCGGGGACACTTGAACACGTCTTTGCAGGCGTGGCTCACGGTGGGATAAAACTTGCCAGGCCTCGGGGAACAAGTGACACCGTGTAGAGCACAGAGGATCAAACAGTCAGAACAAAACGCAGGCAAGAGAAGCCCTCGGGTCACCAGGGAGCTGCTGCCGGGGGCTGGGGGTGGAAGGAGCCCCCCCTCCTTCCGGGGGGGCCCAGGGAATGTGGGTCAGTGAGGGGACGTCACGGCTCCAGAGGCCAGAGGTGCTAAAACAGAAACAGGCAGCAGAGGCAAGAAATGACGTTTTGGAAGAGCTGAGGGGCAGGGCATGTCGTAGGAGGGGTTGTGGGGACTGATTCTCCTTACTCGGTTGGAACATTACTTCGAGAGTCCCCCACTGGTGTCCCTGTCCCTTGTGTGAATCCACTGTCCATCCTCTTGCCTGGAAGATGAGGTCTGGTCCTTTCAACCCTTCCCATGACCCTCGAGACCCTCTGCCATCTGCCTCCTGCTGCTTTTCCTACGCCCCTCTCTCGCACACGCCCTTGGGGGGGAGCTCTCCCACACGC
The DNA here is from genome assembly GCF_009834535.1 of Camelus ferus. NCBI lineage: Eukaryota > Metazoa > Chordata > Mammalia > Artiodactyla > Camelidae > Camelus > Camelus ferus. Next base: position 26,002,532 of record NC_045730.1, read on the forward strand.
GCACAGGAGCCCGCCTTGCTCGGGGCACAGCGCCTGTCCTCCCAGCACCTCCGGCCACACCGGTCCTGGACGTTTAGCCCGGGCCCTTGCCGGCTCTTCCTCTGACCGTGCAGCCCCACACCTCTCCTCTCAGTCAGTTCTGTTTGCTGTCCACAGCTGGAGCCCTGTCTGTCTTTATGTGGGTCTTTATAGGAATGCTTCCTCAAGCGCTGTCTGTCTGCACAGAGAAGTCGGGAGACCAGGGGTCGTGTGTTAGAGTCGCAGAGACAACTGTGCCAGCAAGTCGTAATCGTACAAGGGGAGGAGCCGTCCCAGGACCCAGCACGGTACCCGGCATGCGTTCGGTCCTTTTCCCGGTTATCTGTGGCCGAGTAACAAATCGCCAGGCTCAGTGTTGTTAAGTGATGAGTCTGGTGTGTGGTTGAGAAAAAGGAAGTGCTGCGAATGAATCTGAGTTTTCTGGCTCAAGGGGCTGGTGACTGATGCCGTGGCTGTCAGAGCTGGGCCCCGGGACGGGCAGGACTGTGGGAACAGGGTCAGAGCGGCACCTGGTGAGCTGTGAGCACCCCCGGGGGACACAGTCCTTCCGAGGCAGGAGGTGTGCAGGTGTTCACTTTGCAGCACCTTCCCCCAGCATTTCATCACGATGGCGGCGTTTTGGCCTGTGTTGTCCCCTCTTGCTTTATCCATCATTCTTGTAAACTTGGTCACTCTGAGTGAGGTCAGACCCTGAGTGGGGTCCCCGCTGGGGAGCTGGTCGGAGATGCCCTCTCTCTGGTCCTGCCTCGGCCCCATCAGGTTGAAGACACCCCCGGGCCGCTCACATGCACCAAGAGGACCTCTGCCCTCTGGCCCTCCGCCTCCCCCTCTGCCCGCGTCTTCAGTGACTGCTGAAATCTCAGGCGATCTTCTCTTCTGTCGAGGGGTCTCCTACTGACTCCCCTTCCTGCTGCTGGTGGTCAGGGCGGCTCCTGGAGGGAGGGGCTCTGTGTGCAGATGCTGCGAGCGATCTCAGTGGCCCCAGGGGCAGGTGGTCCTCCCCCAGGAACAAGTGAATCCTCGTATAATTGTGGCAAAACTGCTGCTAAGAACACCCCTCAATGCACCACGTGTTTTGTGGCCCACAGGACACCTGCTTTTATTTCTCTGCATCTTCAGTAACTCATCTCAGCAGGGTGGGCTGAGACCTGCTAGCTTCAGTTTTCAGGCAAACTTACCCTTGAATCAATTTTTTTTTTTTTTTTTAAATTCGCTTCTAGGCTCCTCTTGCCTCATGTAAGTGGATGTGTCCCTTCTTACTGAAGAATGACTGCTTTTCTCAGCCCTGGCCCGCAGGCCAGCCGAGTGAGCAGTTACTCTGTTCTGGCTGTTGGGGGATCAAGTTGTGCGGTGTGTGGGGGTGGAGCTGGGAATACTGATTGCTGTCCCCAGCAGTGGCTGGAACCACGTCCTGTCCGCCGGCTTCTCTGCTGCCGGGCAGCCGAGGTGGGGCTGCCCTCCTTCCAGTCGGGCCCGGCAGTGCCCGGGTCCCAGGCGCCGTCTGTCCGTCACACTAGGCCGGTCGCTCGGGCTAGATCGCTGCCCTGTAACGCAGCGGGGAGGATGCGGGAGCCTCGCAGCAGGGAAGCCGGCTTCTTCCTTCACACGTGAACGTCGCAGTTCCTCTCCTGGGGGGAAGATGCAGGTACGATACGTGATCTACTGGTGTGCTTGCAAGCTCCCAGCAAAGGTCCTGCCTGCAGCCCACGTTCCTTGTAGTGAGTGGAAGATGGTTTCTATGTCATTTTAGAGTTTAAGGATCTTCAACAGCACATAATGACAGGTCTTCAGTGGAGGTGACGTTTCATTTCCTGACAGCCCACGCCTGTTCCTTGCCCTTTGACATTCTGGTCTTTGAAGAAGTCGAGTTGCCTCAGAAATTAAAATCAAAATTCTGATTTTCTTTGTATCATTCCATTCAAATTCTGTTTCAAATAGTTTCTCTTTCTAGGACCTCTGTAGCTTTTGGAATTTCAGGATTACTTGTAAAAAGCGCTGGCTTAGGATCATGAAAACAAACAGCATTAAAAATAGCTTATATAATCAAAATGTATAAAAATTTTAAAAATTGCCTACAACTGTAAAACATAGTATAAACTTTGACCCATCACAGCCCATCACACACACACGCACGCACACAAGCGCATGCACACACATGCACGCACGTGCACACACGCGCACACACACACGCGCGCAGACACACACACACACTCTCTCACACGTGTGGTGCAGTTCTGCGCAGGCGAGTCAGCTGACTGCAGCAAGTGATTGAGCACAAGGCCCGCTCCTCTGTCTGTGTGGACTTAGCTCGTCCTCGGGTGCTTAAGCTGTTAGCTCGCTTGCAAATACCTGCTTCCAGGGGGCTGAGGCCTGTGCAGCTTTGGGCCAAAATTGATTGCTGAAGTTACAGAATTAAAATGCCTCTGGTAAAAAATTCAGTCAAAAGAAGAACATCAAGTCTGTGAAGCCGGCTGCCTGCCAGCCAGGGGGACGGGGGATGGAGGAGCTGCTGCAAATAGGTCAGCAGAATTAGCACTCAATTACCCCGGTGCTGAGTGGGATGAAGGGCTACCAGACAGATTTGTGACTTCAGTGAATTTTAGGTTAACCCCTTTATGCTCACTGTCCATAAATTAACAGCAGATCATTTATTTTTCCCTCTCCACCCCGTTTTTAACTGTTCTCTTTATTACTTGTAACCGTGTTTTAAAAAAAAAATTTAGTGGGGGGGAGGTAATTTGGTTTATTTATTTATTTTTTAATGGAGGTGCTGGGGATTGGAGCCCTCGCTGTCCCACTGAGCGATACCCTCCCCGCCGCCATCTGGGCCTGTTCTGGCACGGAAGCACAGACTTGTACTAGTGCTGCTCCGTGCCTGGTGGCAGCGCGAAGGATTATTCCAGTCTCGAACCTTTTCATTTCCCTCTTTGTCCCCCAGCTGCACGGGGCGGCTCCCAGCAGAGGCCAGCCCCTTGGTTTGCGATTCTGACAACCTTGTATGTGTCTGTGTCTGCTGAGATCCCTGGAGCTGTGCATCCGGAACTTCCTGTCACCTTAGGGCACATGCTAGCGCAGTTTTACTTCCTCCTGCGGGGCTGCTCACGCACGTGGTTGTAGTAAATACTTGCCCAGTCCCCAGCACCCAGGAAAGGGACTGTTTCCGCCCACGCTTGCTGACCTGGCTGTTGTCTGAAGACCGACTTTTGTCAGTGTGGCTCTAGACTGGGGCCTGTACTTCGGAATTCTCTGCTCACCCACCAGGGAGGTCAAGCATTTATTCACGTTAGCCATTCCGTTCCTACTGCAGCCCCTGGAGCATTTACAGCCTTGGTGCATTTTCCAGGTGGGGTGCTCCCTGTGTTTACTGAGTTAAAAGAGTTTCTTAAAGATTCTGAGTCTTAATCTCTTCTTGGTTCTGTTCATTGGCAATGTCCTCGCTGCGTCTGTCACCTAGCCCTCACTGTGTCTACAGTGTATTTGGCAGAGCCGAAATCTGTGATTTTGGTGTAAGCACACCCTCCCATTTCCCCGTTACAGGCAGTGCCTTTTCTTTCATACTTGAAAAGCCTCTCCGAATCCCAGGGTCGTAAATATTCTCTCGCTTTCCGCTTCCCTCTCACCCTGTGTTATTTATGTCTTCACCCTCCTTCTGCGCTGCAGCGTAGTCAGTCACCGCGTGGCAGTTTCTGGTTCACTTGTTTTGTGAGGCGGTTTTAAGCCCGTGTGAATGCGTCCTTGCTTGTCAGTGAGAGACAGGGCTACGCTTGAATCTTGTCGTTACCACGAGCTTATGTCCCCAACACTGCTGAACACGAGCCACGTTTCCTCCCCTTGAGGGCGATGCCACGTCCATGAGAGTCGGTTTTGATAGGAGTCTGAGTCTGTTTTTAAATCTTCCATTTTTTCCCATTGCTCCACTTTTTAATAATTGGACCAGAAATACAATCTTTCAGTTGTTTCAGGGTGGCCCCTGCCTTAATATCTGGTAGCGTAATTCTAACTACAGGCTCTTGTTTGACAGACCCCAGCTGGAACTTTGGATGGAGCTGTGCTGCTTTATGTGATCCTGGGTAGCTGTTGGCCCTCCGCGTCTGTGCACGTGGAATACTGTCTCCAAACGGCACGGGGGCTCTGCGAAGCTGATTTCGAGAGGTCTGAACTTTTAGAGAAGGAATGAATTTCTGTGCTAAATCAAGCTTCCAAGTTTCTAGTAGAATTCCTATGATGATGGCTCTGGAGGCCTTCCCTCGGGGTCCTCATCTTTCCCCACGCATTCGCCCACTGGCCAGGCAACAGCTGAGCACCTTCTGTGCGCACAACACAACGTAGTGTTGTCAGCAAACATTTCTGAGCTTCTCCTTCACTCACACGTTACAGACGAACCAAGAGTTAACGACTGTGTGGACCGTGAGGCTGCGGGGGGCCCGAGCTCCGTGCTGAAGAGCTCTGCTCGTGCACTGCAGTGAGTGACCGGACGCTGTCCTGGCTTAGTGCCATCAGATGGGAATCCAGACGTCGGCTGGTGTTCTCGCGGCACCTGGGCTTTGCTCCCCGTCTGTCCCCACCTAGCAGGTCAGTCAAAGGGTCCGAGTCTCCGTTTCCTTCTTTGTATGATGAAGACGTCAGTCCAGGTCATTTCTAGTCTTTCAGCTCTCGGGTGGGCTTCTGAGTTCTTGACAAGCAGGACAGGGAAGGGCACATACACAAGGGTACCTGAGGGTCCCAATGGAGAGGACAGGCCCCAGGAGGTCCTGGGGGAGCAGAGGTGGGGCACTGAGGGGGGAGGAGAGTGCTGGGGGGGAGGGGGGCCTCTGGAGAGTCTAGGAGGTGGGATAAAGGCAAAGAAATGAGCCACACGCGTGGAGGGTGACGGGTGAGGTTTTCTGGTTGAAATATATCTGAGCTGAGGTCGAAGGTAATAGACCTTAAAATAATTACTGCGTTTTGATAAACGAGTCTTCACAGTAACGTGCGTCCACTCACACGTGCAGAGGGAGTCGCGTGTTGAGACAGGAGGGAAGGGGGCAGGGAACAGCCACTGAAGGTGATGCAGCCAGTAGCACCAAGACGGCAGGAGACCCAGCTCCCAGGGGACCGGGGCCTCAGCACACGCTCACTGTGACCCTCAGCTGCTGGATGGCACCCCCACGGGCACCATGTGGCTCCAAGGCTGGCCTTGAAAGCCAGAGAGCGGGAGAGGGCCCAGTTCTTGGGAATACCAGTCCCTTCCCCATAGTCGTTGCAGTAACCCCGCCACCTGTCAGCACATGAAGATCCCGAGCCCATCACAACGAGCAGCCCAGCACTTCGCGGTGCCCCTGCCGTCGGAGACGGCCCGCACTCTGTCCACAGGGTGTGCATCTCTCTGATAAATCTACCTTTACTCGCCTGTGGCTCGCTCTTGAATTCTTTCTTGCGTGAAGCCAAGGACCCTCCTAGGGGCTCACCTGGGACCTGGCCATCCTCCCACGCCCCGTTTCCCTCTGTCACATTACCCATTACATCTTCAGGCCCCATCCGTAGGCACGGGAAGAGTTCTTACCTTTGCCTTGCTCTTGAGGACACAGAGGCACAGGAGTTCAGACTGCCTGCCTATTGGCTTGTCCTGGCTCAGGAAGTGTTTTCTGACTCCACAATGCCTGCAATCCTGCCTCTGTGCATGGACCAGAGTTTTAGTTTGATGCGTGGAGCATCTAGGAAGCACCTGGCTTCTGTATCTGGGGTCTCAGAAGGAACCATCTTGAGCCTGGTGGGTTTCTCTGACTGTCTTCAGCAGCTCCCGGCCCACTTGAAACATCTCAGGTTATAACTTCAGCCAGATAGACCTGCCAGCCCAGGGCTCTCATGCTCGCCTGACGTCTCCAGAGCAGGGGGTGCGGGGAGGGGGTGCGGGGAGAGGGGGTCCCTTTCCTGGGGGTTGGACTCCTGGCCTTCCTGGCTCCGCGGTGCGGGGTGGGGAGTTCACGTAGTGTGTAACTGACGCACGTTCCAGTAAAGGGTGAAAATGGGCACCTGTTCTTGAAATAGCATCGTGAGCACAGACGGAGACAAACTGAGAGCCGGGCAGGAGCCCACGCGCTCGCTCGGGAAGCCGGGCTGGGAGCAGGAGACGGGCACACCCTGGAGCCTGGTGCCAGGGCTTGGGGTTGGCCAGACACACAGGGAAGTTGTGCGGTTCCGTGTTGCAGAAGGTTCAGTGAAAAAGAGACGTTTCAGGATGAGGACAAAAGTTGCAATTTTGTGATTCACTTATATGGGATTTTTCTGTTTGCAAAACTAGACTTTTGGCAGTATTGTTAGGTAGTTAGAGAAGCGGGGGCACCAGGCAGGCAGGTGGAGAGGGAGGAAGGTCTGGAAGGTGACAGTGAGCCCACCTGCAGCATAAAGGGGCTTTACTGCCTCTAAGTGAGCGCCATCAAGAAACTGGGCAGAACTCGACAGTGGTGACTGTGCGGTAGTGACAAGGACCTAACCAGACAGGACCAGTGCTCACTGTAATATAATCAGCACCTTGGTTTAGCCCCGCCGTGGGTTTTTCTGTGTGCGTTGTAGGTAATCTTACCACGCACGAGGTCCTGGGTCCAGTCCCAGCACCTCCATTAAAAAAATTAACTAAAAAGAAAGGAGCTTGAATTAGGGAAGGAAAAATGAAAAATTTTTATCTTAGAAAAAGCAAATTGAAAGTTTAAGTTCATGGTGTCTAGAGTTCTGATGGGTTCAGTCAGAATCCCTGCCGACTCCAGGGCCGTGTGGTCAGACCCTCCTGCCGATGGACACCTAGGCTGCCTCCATGTCTCTGTGTAATTAATGCACTGATGATGATACGGTATCATTCACTGAAGACCACAGTTTACTCAAGTTTCCTTAGTTTTCATCAAACGCCCTTTTCTCCCCTCAGAATCCCACCCAGGACACTGAGTTAAGTTTAATGAAGATTCCCTTAGCTGTGACAGTCTCTTAGACTTTCCTTACTTTTGGTGGTCTTGACAGCTCTGAGGAGCGCTGGGCAGACACACGGAAGGACGTCCCTCTACAGGAATCTGCGTGACGTCTTCCTCACAATCAGGCCAGGAGGACAGGCTCTGAGGGGGAGACCACGGAGGTCTGGCACCGCCACGTCACGTCACGTCCGGGGCACGTAACCTCCTGGGGGACGTCGACCTTGACCGCCTGGCTGGAGTAGCTTCGGTCAGACTCCTTCACCTGGAAGCTGCTCTCCCCACACCGGCCCGATGCCGTCTCCGGGGGAGGTCCTGAGACGCAGCCCACGTGTTGGGGGCAGGGAGTTCAGCCCCGCCCTCTTTTGGGTGAAGTATCTACGTTGTTTTTCTGCGTGAGAGCTTTGTCTCTATTTCCCCCATTTATTAATTGAATCACCTGCTTGCCTCTATCAGGGTGGGCTTATGGGTGCTCACCTCACGCTCTGGATTACAACCCAGCACCACTTTATTTTGTCTACACTGTCCCAGTGTGGGCCTGGCGAGCTTTTTCACTTGACTCCTGTGTCCCTTTGACACAACCTCATCATCCTGGCCTTTTTCTTTCTTTTTCTGGGTCTATAAGACGCTCCCTGCTCATCTTGTGTGTTTCTGCCCCAGCCCTCAAACCCGTCATGCCTTCAGGGTGCCCTGGCTTCTTTTACTGGAGAATGGTTTTAGAGTCCAAGCTCTGGAAGCTTGCAGTTTACCTTCAAAGCGGTTGAGATGACACTGGGCAGCTACTCTAACCGAATCAGCGTGGTCTGCTAATGTGCTCTTCTGGTTAACTGGGTATTTCTTTCTTAACTGGCATTAAGTCATAAGGAGATTTGTCTTGAATCGCTCTTCAGTTATTCAAGTGTGAGGTGTGATACTTGTTTGTGAACGACACCCCCTCAGACATGCTCAGGGGGTGGGCGCGTGTGAACCTGGGTCAGTTACACTCGAGGTTCAGTCTGTTATTTATGTCTAAGCTTTGTTTCTATGTAAATAAAACGCGCTCTTTTTCTATTCCCTGCCCCCAGCTTTAACCCCGCAGTAATGGTGAAGGGCAGCCACACAGACTTCTGGGCGCTCTGGCTTGTGGGACGGTCCAATCGCCTGCTCATGGCTCTAGGAAAGCCTGTGCACAGACTTGAAGAGAATACACCAGAATGTTAAGAGTGATGTTTGATTTCATGGGACATTTGTGGCTTTTTTCTTTCTAATTTTAATTGAGAAAAACTTCCAAAATTTTAAGACCCTCTATGAAGATATCTGTGCGACCAGGTGGGCTTCCTGCTTGTAATTGTTGTAATGTAGTTATTTTTAAACATTCAACTGAGTTGAGCTCAGGTCTGGGAAAACCCTCTGAGAAAAGGAGAGAAGTCCCCCTTCCCTCTCACCTGTCTGGACCCCCTTCAGCCTCCCTGGGGAACTGAAAGGCGGAGGAGAGCCCTTCCGTGCCAACCCACCAGCTCTGTTTGGGGCCACAGGACTTTCACTATAAACCGTTATTTTATACCAGGGTTCAGATCCACACCCCAGAAAGGAGTCCTGCGGCGTGTGGTCCCCAGGCTGGGACTCCGAAACACACTTCCTCTTTGCTGCAGAGGGGCACCTCGGAAGGTTCCATTTTGCTAGCATTGTGGAAATATGTCTGTGGTCTCCCGTTCCGTAAAACACTTGACCACACAGTATTTGCGTTTTTATCGCGGTGAAATGATTCTGCTAGAAAGACGTGTGTGTATCCCTCTCCGTCTGTGTCTACAGTGGCGATGTGGGGAGGGAGACGTGGGAGGCACTTGCTTGGCTAATTCAGTGGAAAATGTGTTTACGTCCCTGATAGCTGAAATAGTTCATATTTATCAAAAATAAAAACCTTAAATTATCATTCTGTTCTTCCTGTTCGTGGCATATATTAACCCATGGAATCAAGCCGAAGTGATTATTTTGAAGATTGAAGTGGATTTTGATCCAGTTTGATGATGACCCTGTGGAACTTTAAATTAAGTCACCTTGACAACAGTTGATTTTCCTAAGCTGCTGCTTTACCTCAGCCCAAAGGAGAACGTCCAGCACAGAACCCACGCAAGTCTTCTTTTCCAAATCGCAGCCATCCCAGCATTCCCTGAGGGTTTTTGCTCCGTCCACGGTCAGGTGGGGCAGTGCGCTCACTCTCTGGGGTCAGCCACACTGCAGGCTGGGGCAGGCGTCCAGCGAGGTGGACTGAGGGGCCAGGGGCATCCCGGCCCCCCAGCATCTTCTTAACTCCCTGTCCCTGGGCTGGCAGTGTTTGGTCCTTGTCCCTTGGCGTAGTCAGTTGTTCAGCAGAACCCAGTAGATTGATATACATACATATTTAATAAGATCTAATGATATAATACCTCATGCCCTTAGCAGAAAAAAATGGAAAGCTGTTACGTTATTAAATGTAAGGTGAGAACTAGTGATTGAGATCTGGTGTGAGAGCACACACGCTGTCGCGGGCATCCAGCAACAGGCACATGTCACCTGCTTCCTCAGGCTTCCCAGCGCTGGCCAGCCAGAGCCACAGTCTGCACTTCAGTTGGGGCGTTTGTATTGGCCCAGTATTTTTTGCAGCTTTTTTGAGGTAGAACTGACAAGTAAAATTGTGTGTATGTACGTGACGTACGACCTGATGTTTTGGAATGCACACCCACTGTGAAGTAATCACCTCAGCCAAGCTAATTAGCGTGTCCATCACCTCCCATAGTCACCATTTCTTTTCTTCCTTCTATTTTTTAATGTCACGAGAGCTGTTGAGATCTACCTTCTTGGCACATTTCGAGTATACAGTACAGCAGCGTTAACGCGAGCCGCCAGGCTGCTCATTAGATCCCCAGAATGATTCGTGCTGCAAAGCTGAGACTTTGTGCTCCTTGGCCAAAATTAGACACACAATCGACCGGTAGGCAGCCCGCAGCCGCGTCCTTCCAGCCCCGACGGCCCGGACGACCCACTCGCGGATCAAGCTCTTTGGGTGATGGCGTCACTGCCAGGAGCTCCCAGTTTGCTCGGAGTGAGGCCACTTGTGGGCAGATCGGGGGTCAGAGATGGGGCCTCAGGAGCGGGCCCTGCCCTCGGGGGCCAGGCCAAGCCTCTCCGGGCCTTACTGTTTGTTCAGGACGGGGGCTGGCTGCATGGCCGCTGGCATTTCTTCCGGGGCGTCTGAGGCTCCCTGCTTGTTCAGATGCTCTAAGTGGTGATGGACATTCTGAGGGAGGCTCCTGTGGCCCAGCGTGGGGCCGGGGCATGGCTCTCGTCCCGGGGCCGAGCTGTGTGAGGAGCTGGGTTCTCAGGCCCGCGCCGGCACCCCCCAGGCTGCTTCAGCGTGGCGCCTCGGGCTTCCTCAGCGAGTCTGAGGTGCCTGGTACTGAAGGCCCGCTGGTGACTTGTGAGGGGCGTGGCCCAGGCGGACGGTCTCACTGCGCTGAGTTTCACAGAGGAAAGGCTTACGGGAGAAAAAGTTGTGATCACTCGGGCTGGGGCTAACAGGCTGGAAAGGTAACTCTGAGAAATGTGCATTTCCGTGGTTAGAAAGCAGACCAGGGAAAACTACAAAAAAACAAGAAAAAGAATCAAATAATCAGACTTTGAGCTTTAGGATGTGTGATGGGTTGAATTCGAAATGTTTAAATGCAATTAAGATAGAAATACACTATTTAACATTTTAATCCTCTTTCATCCTTTATTTTTTCCTATAAGGGAAAAAAATCTAAGTAAAATGGAAAGCAAACAAATTAAAAAGATTTCCAGTTAAGGAAATAGACAAGAAGCAGCCACAGAAATGTCCATCACAGGCTCTACTTTCAGGTTTATGGAAAACATCCCCGGACACGTTGCCGAGCACTGACGATCCTGGACAGCGTCCGGGTCTCCTTGTCGCTGTCCTTCTCTCCACGAAGCCAGCATCTGGGGGAACATCTTAAACCGGCTCCTTTATTTCCTGAGAATAATAAAACAGACTTCTACACCTGTTTTTTTCCCGCCACTAAGAAATGTGTGTTCTTACATTGCATCTGTAGTTTGTCTAGGGCTCTGTCTCTAGATGAAAGTTTCTTTTAAAGTGATTATTTGAAAAAAAGGCTATTAATAGGTGTTTGAGCATCTCGGAGGATGTGGGACGAACACCTCGTCCATCACAGGTGCGGTTTTAGACTTGGATGCTTGACATCGTGTAGGTCAATGCAGATGCAGCTGATCACAGCGATGCAGTCGACCGTTAGCTCAGTCAAGCCTAACCCACAAGTGCCACTTACCACACGGGTGAATAATCGTTTCGAAGGAAGTCTCACCAGAGTTACGACAAAACTGTGGTGCTGTCACTACTTAAGCCTGCCTGTGAGGGAGCCGGCTCCCGTTCTGGGGAGCATTTGAATCCTTCGGAACCACTACCTGCCAGGTAAACAAGAAGCTGTCTCGGTTATGCAGTGGGTCACAGTCTGTCTGTCTGAAGATCACCTCCGTGGCCAGTTCTTTGGTCCTGTTGGGTTTCAGTCGGACAGTCACGGACGCTCAGATGAACTGTAGGTACCTTTTACATACACGCAGATGTTACACGCAGCAAAACCCTAAGCCGAGTCAAAACCGTGGCCTGAACGCGTTCATGAACGTCGCCGTTACGTTTGGCTGCTGTTGTCTGTGCTGCTGTGCGCTGCGGGGGGGTTAAGGGTCCTGCAGCAGTCGCTGCTGACCAGCAGCTGGGAGAGGCTCAAAACCGATAAGGCTTATGCCTTTGGTGACATCGTGCTGAGCAAGTAACTGGTCGCTTTTGGCCAAAGTGAAGAGCTGTTATTAATCAACAGTAGTATTTTTATCAGCAAAGTATATTTTAGTTTGAAAACACTTTTTAAAGAGTCTTTTCGAGGTCCCTTTGTAATTCACTAAAGCAGATAGTTGAAAAAGAAAAGATCATAAAGTTATTACTTTGACTGCTCATCATTCTCCCTGAGATAACGGTGGTTGTGATGCTGCGAGTAAGAAACTGAACAAATAAAACAAGTCTTTTGAGAGTCAGTTATGAGCCGAGTCACTTCCAACGCACCTGGGAGGGTATGAAGTGTTGTCCTCGCTCAGAAAGTGAGGAAGCTGGGGCTCAGGGCGGGGAAATTGTTCGTCCCCATTCTCCCCACTAACAAGTGGCCGTCCTGGGGTTTGAAGCCACACTGGCCCGATTCCAAAGCATATGTCTCTGACGTGCCGTCCAGACGGAGCAGGAGAAAAATTTCCTCTGCCATCAGCGCTCTGAGAGACATGCAACGATTTAAGTCATGTGGAAGCTACTAGGCATCACTTTTCTTCCAGGAATCTCAAGTTCCAGATGAGCACGCTGGTGTGATTGTGGCTAACTTGTGCTCACTAAACAGAGTCACACAGTCAAGAGGGGACGGCGCGGAGCGGAGGGGCCTGGCGGCAGTGGCGACGTTCTCGGAAGCCCGTTGAAAGGAAGCTGACGTGGCCTCCTCTCCCTCCCGGCTTCCCGGTGCAGCTCCTGCCTCCAGCGGTGCCGGCTTCCGGGCGTCTCTGCAGCTTCGGTCTCCCCCAGAACAGGAGACCTTACAGAGTGCAGGGAGGAGTCATTTAGTCTTTCTTTACAAACTGTGAAGCTTTCCTTTCAAAGCTTTGTAGGCGCTTAGGAGGTGGGGCCTGGCTGCCTGATTTCAGCACAGGTGGAAGTTTAGAGAGAAGACAAAACGTTTGTAACGTGCAGGTTAGACCGCACAACAGAAGGTCACGGGGGCACAAGGTGTCCTCTGTGTTTACAGGAACCAGGGGCACCGCAAACACATTCAGTAACGCCACCCTTCAAATGCTGCGTCCTTGAACGTTCTGTGTTTCTCACTGAAGGATGGCTGAGTTACCGTATTATATGTTTCAGGTGTACAGCCTAGTGATTCAGGACTTTTGCAGACTGCATTCCATTAAAAGCTATTGCAGGATCGTCACTGTCATCCCCCGTGCTGCGCAGCAGGTCCTTGCTGTTCGTCTACTTTATACGCAGCAGTGTGTGTCTCTAGTCCCACGCCCCGTCTTCTCCTCCCCCCACCTTTGGTAACCACAGTTTGCTCTCTGTAGCTGTGAGTCTGTTTCTGTTTTGAATACACATCAGTTTGTATTATTTTTTAGATTCCACATGTGAGTGACCTCATACAGTATTTGCCTCTCTCTGTCTGACCTCTTTCACTAAGCGTCATACTCTCCAGGTCCATCCATGTTGCTGCAAATGGCAGAATTTTATTCTTTTTTATGGCTGATTGGTGTTCCATGGTGTGCACGCACGTGCGCGCGCGCGTGTGTGTGTGTTTTATATGCATCATCTTTGGAAAAATGTTCATTCAGGTTTATTCTGACCATTTTCGATAGGGCTGTTGGGTTTTTAGACTTTTTTTATACTGAGTTGCACGAGCGGTCCGTCTGTTTCAGATGCTCTCTTGTGGATTGTATCATTTGCAAGTGTCTTCTTCTGTCTCGTAGGTTGTCCTTCCGTTTTGTCAGTGGTCTCCTTCGCTGTGCGAAAGGCTTTAAGTTTAACTAGGTCCTACTTATTTATTTTTATTTTTATTTTTATTCCTTTTGCTTTAGGAGACAAAGCCAAACGGCACTGCTGCTGTTTCTGTAGAGTGTTTTGCGTCTGTTCTCTTCCAGCTTTGAGGTGTGAGGTCTTACCTTTAGGCCATCAGTCCGTTTTGTGCACGGTGGTGGAGAATGCTCCAGCTTCCCTCTTGCCCTTGGAGCCACCCTGTCTCCCCAGCACCACGTACTGAGGGGACTGTCTTTTCTCCATTGTATGTTCTTGCCTCCTTTGGAAGATGAACTGACTGCAGTTGCGTGGGTTTACTTGTGGACCTTCTGTCCTGTTCCTCTGATCTGTGTGTCTGTTTCTGTGCCAGCCCACGCTGTTTTGATTCCTGTAGCTCTGTAGTGTTGTCTGGCGTGTGGGAGGGTGACACCTCCAATTCTGCTCTTTTTTTCTCAAGATTGCTCTGGCAGTTTGGGGTCTTTTGTGATTCCATATGAATTTTAGGGTTATTTGTTTCTGTTCTGTGAAAAATGTCCTGGGTATTTTGACAGGGATCACATTAAGTCTGTAGATTGCTTTGTGTGGTGTGGCCATTTTAACAATATTGATTCTTCCAATCCAGGAGCATGGGGTATTGTCCCATTTCCTAGTCCCATCCTTGAGCACGTTAGCCATCTATGCTAGCCACTGCTGCGTGTGTGTGTGCATGTCTATGCAGGTGTGTATGCATGCGCATGTATGTGCTCATGTATATTTGTGTAGGGGTGCGAGTAGGAGTATGTGTCTCTGTGCGCGTATGTGTGCATGTGTTTGCATGTACCTGGTACATGTGTTTGTATTGCATAGGTTTTTGTGTTTGCGTGCATGCATGTATGTGTTTTGTGTAAACGTGTTTGTGTGCATGCATGTGTTGTGTGTGTGAGCCTGTGCATGTATGTATGTGTGTTGTGCGTGTGTGTGAGCCTGTGCACATATGCACACAGCTGTGTGTTTGTGTCTACATGTGTATGTGTACGTGCCCTGCTTAGCTTTACTCAGGGTCCCTCTTGAATTAAATTCACTGACCTGTTCCTTGACCTTTCTCGGCCAGTTTCTGGGTGGTGATCTGGCTACCTTTCACACTAGGAAGGCCATTACACAGGAAACTAGAGAGCCTGCTGTTTTCCCACAGATGGCGAGAACTCCACACACAGGTGGACAGAGCACTGGTCTTGGAGTCAGAAGACCCGAGCAGAGCCTTGTTTCTACCATTAACTCAATGAGTCAGCTGACGAGTTTCCTTCCTCAGTTACAGCACAAGAGGACTGGACCGAGACCGAAGGGCCAGGCCCATGTGAGTGTCTCATAAGCACCTCTGTGAGTGGCGGGGGGAGAAAGAGACCTGGGCTTCAGCAGAGCAGTGATCATGTTGCCTTTACAGTGGCCCCTGGATTTGTACCTGCTGATCCTCAAAGACTCAAGGCAGCTCAGAGTCAAACTCTAATTTTACAAAACCAGAAATTTACAAAAATGAACCATCACATCTTTTGCTAAAACTGAGATCCTGTAATCATACCTTAAAAATGCACTAAATGAGTCTACTATGTTCTGTGAATTTAAAATTTAAAAATAATGAAAAGCATTGAATAAATAAGTGATAAGTTCTTAATTATTTTTTAATTAAGAAAGACTACCAGCAAAATATGGCATATTCCAACCACATATGATATGTGGTATATTTATACAGTGGGGTACTACCCAGCGATAAAAGAGAATAAAATAATGCCATTTGCAGCAACGTGGACAGACCTGGAGATCATCATTCTAAGTGAAGCAAATCAGAAGGAGGAAGAAAAATACCAAATGATATCACTCATATGTGGCATCTAAAAAAGAAAGAAAAATAAAAAAAAAGGAGGACGCTAATGAACTCATCTACAAAGCAGAGGCAGACGGGCAGACATAGTAAACAGCCGTAATGTTCCTGGGGAAAGGGGGTGGGAGGGATAAATGTGGGAGTCTGAGATTTGCAAATGTCAGCCACCATACATAACAACATGTGAAAAACGAATTTCTTCTGCAGAGCTCAGGAAACTGTATTCAGTGTCTTGTAATAGCCTTTAATGTTACAAGAATATATGTATTAAAAAAGACCATAATAAAATGGTGTTTTGAGCATCACACTTTTGGCCATCTCTCCACGACAAGGAGAGAAAAGAACCCAGCAAGGGGCGCGGGCCGGGAGGAGGGTTACGAGGTGGGGAGGCTGGGGTCCCGGGGAGGCCAGGAGAGGCCGGGGCTGGGTGGAGGGAGACACTCCTGTAGCCACCAGCGCTGGGAGTCTCCTGCTCCCTTCGGCCCTGACTGTGGGCGCGCACTGCTCCGGGCCGGTCAGGGACCCCTCGCCGAGCGCAGCAAGGACTTCCCAGGCTGAGAACTGTGGACACTGACGTGCGTTGACTTGGTTTTGGATCACAGTGCTTTATCGAGTGAACGTAGAGGCATCTTTCGGTGGGCGAAAGGCCAGCTGTGGCCGGCACGGAAATCCCTTATTCAGGGAAAGTTAACGGAACGAATCACGGGTAAAATGTTGTGACTTGCAGTCTCGTCGGGCCAGGAAGCTCAGAACTTGCTTCCTTCTGAACCCCCCCGAAGCCCCCCTTCCCCCAGAAGAGACGGGCTGGGGCGCCACCAGCATCTCCTCTGCTTCCGCCCTGCAGGTGGGGCTCAGGAGTGGGCGTGGAGGGGACAGAAGGCGCCCGCGGTGGGCGCAGGGGCCCCGCGCTCTGCCTGCTGTCCTGCCCTAGTTTTCAGATGACACTTTCACTCCACGGGGACTCTGACCTTCTCCCCAGCTAGTCTTTGCGAGCTACAGGGTGGGTAATTTGCGTCTAGTGTCGGTCCTACTGATGCAGACGTCAGGTGGACACACACCCCCTTCTTGGTTACCCTAATTTATCGCCCTGATGCGCATGTCCTGCCTGGGGCTGGGCTGTGAGAAACAAAGTGCTTCGTGTTTCCTTCTGTTGCCAAACATTTCTCTGTGTCATGTTACTTTGAGTCTTTAATTTTTTTTTCCTCAAATCTCGGTTAACTCTGTGAGCTGAATTCTTTGTGTATGTTGATTTCCATTTTGTTCTGAAAGACCTGTTAGAACTTGTCTTCATTTTGCAGACAGATTCTTCATTTTGAAAAACGTGTTATTTTTTTTCAGAATTTGCCAACTATTTAAGGCCATTTTCTCCCATAAGCTGGAGGGAACGTTTTTTTCCTACTGTGTTTTAGGAAAACACTGTACTGTCAGAGGAAAAACCTAACTGAACACCCCATTGTAGTTGCCAGCAAACGCCCAGCTGCCCGTCCATCAGAGAGGAAACAGAGATACTGATGCTTGGGGATGGCGTGTCCCCCCTGCGTGTCCCCCCTCTGTGTCCCTGGGCCTCTGGGCTGCTGCTGTCCCCTTCACTGGGCTCCTGTGCATTCCTCCCCTCCTCTCCTGAGGCTGCGATGCTGGGCCTGTGGCTCTGCCTGGCCCTGGGTGCAGGGTCGCGTTCTGAGGGCTTGAGCGGCTCCTCAGGCTCCGCCTTACCCCGTGGGGGTGCCTCCAGAGGCTGCTCCTCCCCGCGCTGCTCCGTGCTCAGCCCCAGAGGGGCGCCGGCTGAGTGCTCCCACCGCCGCTAGAGTCTCCGGCACCTCGGCCCGGCCAGCTGTGCCAGCCGCTTGCTTCGCTGTCCCCGCTCAGACGTCGGACTGGGGCACATTTGGGGGACGGCAGGGGAGGGCCTAGAACCCACGGGGAGGAACGTGTGGTCATGCTTTCCCCGAAACTCACCGGCCTCGGGCGGCCGGTCAGATGGTTAACTGCGAGTCTGACTGATGTCCTGACCGGCGCGGAATGCGCCCGGTTTCCAGCCAGAGCGTTGTGCTCGGTGTGAGCGCCCGCAGCGCCCGCTCCCCTGCCTTCACTGTCTGCCTGCCTCTGTCCCCGCCCCTCGGTGACCTCGCTGTCACCAGATCGCCCGCGGTGATGCGAGGCCCCCTCCTCCCCGGGGAGGAGCGCCGCTGCCCCCGCCTGGGGTGCATCCTCATGGCCTGGTTTAAACTTCCTCACTGATTGCAGTTAAATGCTCCCCAGTCTTCTAGGGATTGAGAAGCTGCGATTTTCATAGAAAAATCTTACTAAGCCCTGTGTTTAACAGCAAAGCAAAGCATCAGCAGCAGTCTTGTTTCTCCTCGACTTGCTCATGAAGCTCTCCTCCAGCCAAACCACGGACAAGACGTGAGCCAGAAACGGCCGGTACAAACACCTCGCCTGCAAAAGCATGCCCTCCAGTTCTCCGTGGCATGTGCTCACCGAGAGCTCGCGTGGCCGGTCACCTCACGTGCCTCCTTTAGCAGCTGACCTGTTTCTGCAGCTTCGGTCGGGGTTCGGGTGTGCCTGCGTCCCAGGACGTGCCCCGGGCAGCGCTGTCTTAGCTGGCGCTGTGCCTCACGCTTGCTGGGACGGAGTGCTGCTGCAGACACACAGGCGTTCTAAGCATGAGGCGGTGACTCTTTAACAGAGGCTGGGATGCCACCCCAGACTCAAGGGTCCCCCCGGGAAGACATAAATGCCGAAAGTACTGAGCGTCTCTAGCAACGCTGGTGGTCCGTCCATGATGGCACAGGGGACGAAACGGTGACCTGCACTTGAAATGCTCTGTTGGGGTCAGGGTGTTCGTTCCCCGCCAGCATTTCCCTGTGCTTGGCGAGCGTCGGTTTGCCTGTTGCCGGGCCCTGGGCTGGCCCTGGAGTGCTCAGCGCCCACGGAGTGTTGTCTGGTGACACCCCAGTGACACACAGACTTGATGCACCAGCAGGAAGAACACGCTAACCGTGCTCACGAGGAGTCTACAACTAAGGGGGTCAGACGGACACACACATGAGATCAGGACCCCGTGTGCCGTGTGCCACTTAGCGTGTGTGCCTACCCTCATCTCCAGGGCCAGCCTACGGGTGTGTGACCTGCCTTGTCACAGTGTCCTGTGCTGAGGTGGGGCCCAGGCTTGGTTTAACACTCCGCTGTTACTGTCTTATTTACTTATATGTGTCTTTATTTATTACCAAAGAACAGTCAGTTACAACGGGTCAATTCCTGGTGTACAGCGATGTCCCAGCCATGCATATACATGCATGCATTCATTTTTATATTCATTTTCATTAAAGGTTATTACAAGACACTGAATAGTTTCCTGTGCTCTACAGACAAAAATTGTTTTTTCTACTTTTTGATACGTAGGAGTTAATATTTGCAAATCTCGAACCCCCAATTTATCCCTTCCCATCCCCTTTCCCCCCATAACCATGAGATTGTTTACTATGTCTGCCAGTCTGTTTCTGTTTTGGAGATGAGTTCATTAGTGCCCTCTTGTTTCTTTCCTTTTTTTTTAGATTCCACATATGAATGATATCATAGGGTTTTTTCCTTTCCCTTTCTGGGTACTTCACTTAGGGTTACTGTCTTGAAAGTCTTCATAATTTTTGAACAAAAAGCCTTGTATCTTCATCTTACCCAGGATCCCACAAATTATGAGCCAGTCCAGCTTACAGTCACACACTCATGTCTCCTTGAGGGCCTGCTCCCTGCCACGCACAGACATCGCTGGGAGCAGACAGCAGTGTCCCCTGCCCTCCGGAAGGCTGCATTCCAGTTTCCAGGACAACACAGAGCAGGTTGCCTCTACAGCATGAGGGTAAAATGAGGTCAGCAGAATCCGGGGGACGGCTGCAGCCGGCGTGTTAGATGTCCTTTCTGTGTGTGCGGGCATTAGCGCGGCTTTCCTGTGAGGACTACAGGGTCTCACGGAGTGCAGAACCCGGCTGATGTCGTGTCCATAGCCTGAAGAGTTGTGGCTTTGGCAGGGTAAGAGAAAAATGAAAGGAAAAACGGTTATGTAATCCGATCTACTCAAATCAGGTGGTAGAAATTATGAAAGAAATACATTAGAGTCCAAGGCATCGAATGAAATGCCATTAAAAGGGTCTCTAGAGTCAGACAGACATCAGGAGGTCATGTGAGGGCGATGAACCAAAACCGACCCAACCAGCAGACCTCCCGAATCCCCGCAGGCAGGGAAGGAAGCTCCGTCCCCGGCGGGGGGGGGGGGGTGGTGGTGTCAAATCAGAGGGAAGAACTGAGCACGTGGAATTCCACGCAGAGTAAGCAGTGGACTGGGAGGCCCACCTCTCTGTAGGGCACAGACTCGTGTCACAGTGACCGACAGAGATTCAGCCTGTGCCATCATCCTCTTGGTCAAGGTTCTGCTCTTACCTCTCAGCCCTAACTTCTCTGGTTAATGTTTACTCTTGGGCCACAAGTTGGACACCTCCAGTTACCTGGGACAAAATAAATGTCTCCATCGTGGTCCAGCCAGGCTGCTGTAACAAAAGACCACAGACTGGGTGGCTGATAGACAACAGAAATTTATTTCTCATGTTGTGGAGGCTGGACATCCAGGACTAGGGTGCCGGCAGGTCAGGCTCTGACCCGGCCCTCACTGGCTCTCACTGGCTCTCACTGTTTCCTCACGTGCTGGACGGGAACAGGGAGCTTTCTCAGGCCCCTAAGGTAAGGGCACCGATCCCATCCCGGGGCTCCACCCTCGTGACCTAATCACCCAAAGGCCCCACCTCCTGGTGCCTCACATTGAGTGTTAGCTCTCGACACACGAGTTCGGGAAGACACAGACATTCAGACCACAGCAGCCCCTTCAGTGGCTGGTGTCTTTTATCCTTGGCAACGGTGAGAAGAGCCATAGAAATGACGCAGTAAGTGTGGCCCACAATATCCCACACAGGAATCATGCGCATTCGGGCAAGTGAAATAATGGCCAAGTCAGGGTTTGGCACAAATAAGCCTCGCACTCGAATTCAAGGCACGGTTGATATAACTGTGCCTGTAAATCAAAAGTTCCGGGAAGTTACTAAGTGTGTGAACAGTCTTAAGATGCTGTGAAACTTTAAGGTTTGTTAAATGTATGGCGGGAAAGCTTCCTGGGCACAGCTTCCACGTGAGGTCCTGAGGCTGCTCACTGTGTCTGTGATGGGCAGTTTCGTCTCATTTCGGGCTCTCGTGTGAGGACCAAGGGCACGTTCTCCAGCCTTTCTCAGCGACGGAGGCATTGTTTTGATCCTCACGTTCCTGCCCCTGCCTGTTCGGTAAGTGGTTCGGAATACGGAGATGGTAGCCCCCGAAAACAGACAGCCGCCCCCATGGGGAGACCGCAGACGCAGACGGGGTGACGGCGCGTGCCCGGTCTGCCCCGGCGCATCCGCCTGTTTGTTCTTCCAGCACACGCTCGGGCTGTCCGGCGTGTCCTCTGTCGAGAGCTGCTTTTGTGTTTTCTCCACGGTGTTAGGGTTACACAACAAAAGTGTTAGGGACTCAGATGTCTGTGGGCCTGTTGATGTTGAGGAAAATTCCATGGCAGCCGAGTAATCAAGGGCAAGTGAGGCAGGGCCCGAGTCCCCCCTCAGAGATCAGGTGCAGGATCCAGTGGGAACAGATCACACTGACTCCACCGCACATCTGTGTGCAATAACCAGTCCTTTCTGGCACGCAGGTTTTGCTCAGCGTGGTATAAAGATGCCGCAACATGAATCTAAGGGTGGTAGGGAGTGATGGGTGGGTGGAGAAAAAGCAGGTTAGGAATATTTAAATAAGTATTTTTATAAGTTTTTTTTTATTAGTTTAGTTTTTTGGGGGAGGGGGTTGGAGGTAATTAAGGTTCATTTATTTAATTTTTTTTTTTAAATGGAGATGCTAGGGATGGAACCCAGGACCATGTGCATGCTAAGCATGCGCTCTACCTCCGAATTACACCCTCCCCTCCTGGAATATTTTTTGTTTATTTAAAATAAAAGAACCTTTTTCCTGGGGGGAGGTAATTAGGCTCATTTGCTTAGTTATTTTTTGATGAAGGTGCCGGGGACTGAACTCAGGACCTCGTGCATGCGAAGCGCGTGCTCTGCTGCTGAGCTACACCTTCCCCCGCCCATTAGGAATATTTATAACATATTTAGATAAGCGGATCTTACCAGAGAGCGGTTCAACACTTCAGTGATAAAAAAGTGATTAAAAAAGGCTTCCGTATGTCTGTCCCCTGCCGTTTGCTTATCCCTTGCAAGGACCCTGAAAATCATGATGAATAAACCCAGGCTCTGGTATTGATTTGTGCAGCCCCTTTTCTCTTCAAAGCCACGGTGCTGGTCCTGCCAGGCTGCTCACCGGAATCAGCGCAGCTCTTCTGATGGAGCGTCCCAACCAGGTCTGGAGTCTTAAATTTATTGTATCAAAGTGACACCTGATACTTGACAGGAAAGCCGCACCTGAAGGCTCACATCAGCGGGCTTATTTACAGCAGAGACAGCAACGGGTCAAATAGTCACCTTCCAGGTGAACGGAGCCAGTGACGAGGGACAGTCGTCTGCTTTCCTCTGCCTGGGGAAGCCTTAGCCCCGCTGGGTCTTGTCTGGGAAGGACCCCCACCCCCACCCCGGGCTCCCCGCTGCTGGGAGGGCTGGTCTAGCCCAGGACGGGATTCAGCTCAGAGACGTGGGAGTGGACCCAGCAGACCCCGGGCAGGCCCGTGGGACCCCATCCCGAATCCAGTCGGATGCCACATGTTGCTGAAGAATAGCTCCTTTAAAAAAAAAAACCCCAAACCCAGCGACATCTCATGTAATCAAAACCGCAGGCTTTGTGGTTCTGCCCAGAACGGCGAGCGACTTGTCACGCTGTGCTTGCCAAGTCAGAGCGCGCGGGAACATCGCGCATCTAATCCCCCACGTCCGCCTCCGCGGCAGGGGCAGCGCTCGGGCGATATTGGCTTTCGCCAGCTGTTTGGAGACCGAGACGCGGGACAGGTGGGCAGGCTTGCAGACGCAACAGCTCGCTTTCTGATCGCCAGGAAATGGACCGGCCAGCTCCCGACGGGGATGGCTGAGGAGCCGGATGGCTTTTCGCGCGGCCAGGGAAGGATGGCCACCCTGATAGGGAAGACGGGAGTGCCGGGGGGGGGGCCCTGATTTCAGCCACTGTGGGTGCCGGGGGACGGACTGTCCATCCCTGTGTCCCCCAGACCAGGGAGCACGTGAAGGTCGACTGACCACAGCGAGCAATGCTCTTTCCTCCAAGCTGTTGTTGGTTGTTAGGGGTCTGAAATGCCAGCACTAAGAATTCGGTACTGGATTTGCAAATGTTAACCGCTATATGTAAAAATCAATGAAAAAAATTTCTGTACAGCACAGGGAACTCTATTAAGTAAATATCTTTTAATAATCTTTAATAAAAAGAATATGAAAACAAATATGTGTGCATATATATATATATATATATATATGCATGACTGGGACAGGATGCTGTACACAGGAAACTGACCTTTCTTCAACTGAAAAAAAAATAGAACTCGGCACTTGGACCTGGGAGTCTTCTGTAAAATTTTCAGGAGCTTCTATTAAAACAGCTCATGACTATCTGAGAATAAAACTCTCATCAGGTGAGACGTCCTATTTCAAAATCTCGGTTGATAAGACACTGGAAGAAAAACTCAATCTCGTTCAAAGCCTAGCCCACGGCTGAACCTTCTTTAGGGCCATTCCAAGTATTTGCTGACCTCACTGAAGCAAATAAAACATAAAAGTTTTCTTATTGAGATCAAGCAAGATTTCCTTCCACTTTGTTAAAAACACTGCATTTTGCTGAACAATGTTAGTCCACATGCGGTGTCTTCCACTAGAACACAGCAGAGGCTCCCGGTGACTGGGACACTGGTTATGAGATCTCTGGTCCCTGATGCTGGGGGAATGGAGAGCGACTTGGGAACTGCAGGACAGGAATTGATGGATGGGAAGGACACAATCGAATGTCACAAAACTTGATTTCTGCTATTATTTTCTTCTTAGATTCGCGTCCATTATAGGTTATTACAAGATATTGAATGTAGTTCCCTCTGCTGTACAGTAGGTCCTTGTTTATCTGTTTTATACACAGTAGTGTGTGTCTGTTAATCCCCAACTCCTAATTTATCCCTTTGGTAACCACAATTTGTTTTCTGTGTCCATGAGTCTGTTTCTGGTTTGTAAATAGGATTTGGGTCCTTTTTTTTCAGATTCCACACACAAGTGGTATGATATTTGTCTTTCCCTGTGTGACTTACTTCAGTATGTCTTAAGTAAGTATGACATACTTACTTAGTGTGATCATCGCTAGGTCCAGCCATGTTGTTGCAAATGGCAGTATTTTGTTTAGGGGTGAGTAATATTCCATTGTGTATATATGCATCTTCTTTATCCAGTCAACCCCCCTGATTCTAAGGACAATATTATGTTGACAGACGCAGTTAACTGTGAACTGGAATCGACTAATTTCAGGTGCACTCAGTCAGCCTAGGAGAGGAGGACGGGGAGGGCTGACTCAAGTCTTTCCTCTTTATTCTGCAAACTGGATAAAGTCAGACCTTCCCTGTCTCATCACATGTCACTGGAAGCCTCTAGGTTCCCTGTCACCATATCCCATGTGTTTGTTTAATCTAAATAAAAATATCACCCCAAACCCTAACTCTCGGCTGATGACCACACCTGCTGTGTTCCCGGGAAAAGAGGGTCAGTCCCCTGACTGTGCCACTTCCACCCTGTCCTTCTCTTCTGCTGAGGAAAAGGGGTCACCTTCCCAGACCCGTCTCCTGCTCCCCTCCCTCCCTTCTTCCTCTCCATCTCCTCCACCTGCCCCACCTTCTCCTCCTCCTTCATCTAAACCTGGGTTCCTTCTCCCCACTGCTCTGGTTGTCCCCTGCCTTCTATTGTTGTTGTTGTTGTTATTATTATTATTATTATTATAACTTTTGCACCTTCAACACAGCCTTCTTTTCTGGCTCCTCCCCTTAGTCTCAAATGTGTTCTACTCTTCTCTGTCCTAAAAATGCTCCCCTCCAAGGCAGCCGCCCTCACGGTGTCAGCCCAACTCCCCCTTCCCAGCTGTTCAGCCCCCTTTGGCCCCCGGCCCCATCTCTGCCACATCACTGTGCTGTTGCTGGTCTCGTGAGATCACCTGGCAATGCCCCTTTTCCAGGTCACCGTCTGGTCTCCCCATGGACTCAGACACTGTCGCTCACCCCCTCCCTTCATTTTCCGGGTATCCTTTCTCTTGTTTTTAGTTCTGATTGTTCTGACAGTCCATCTTTGTTTCTGTGTGAGTTGGCTGCCATGACTGAGGACGGAGACTGGGTGGCTTACTCAACAGAAATTAATTTTCTTATAGATCTGGAGACTGAAGTTCTAAGGGCCACGGTGTCAGAGGGTCGGCTCTCTCAGAGGCCTCTCTGCTTGGCTTGCAGATGGCCGTCTGCCTCCAGTGTCCACGCCTGGTCTTCCTGTGTGTGTCTGCGTCCTGCTCTTCTCTCCTGATGGGGATGCCAGCCATGTTGCACTGAGGCCGCAACATCTGACAGCATTTTACCTTGGTTACCTCCTTCAAGCCCCTGTCTCCAAATACAGTCCATTGTGAGGCACGGGGGGCAGGTAAGGGGTTCACAGTTCAGCTCTGAGGAGTTGTCTGAGGCTCATCCATGCACTCTGTCTGCATCAGTGTTCCTCAGAATACGGTCCCAGAAATCACCTGCACTTATGGTTACAAACATTTCTCCCTGAGCCTCAGCCCAGCCCCCTGGATCAGAATCTCTAGGGAGTGGCCCAACGAGTTTGTCTCTTCAGAGGCTATTTAAATTAGCTTTATTCACTTTGATGTGAGGGCTGTGGTTCCGCGGGGTCCCTGGTCATTGCACCTGCCGTCCTTCGATCCTGTCACTTTCCCATCTCTCACACGGACAGGTCCACCTTGCCGTCTTGTTCATATCTCAGATCCCACCCGTCTCAGGTGAAACGCTTATCACCCTCCCCCAGGCCGAGACGCCGAGTCCTGGGATTCAGCTGACGGCCGTCCTGCCCCCTCAGACGCCAGCGAGCAGCTGCACAGTCACCCTCTGTTTCTCCTCAGTTTCTGCGCCTCCTCCCGTGACACTCAGCTGACTCCGTGGAACGCTCTCCCCAGTCTCCATTCTGGGATCAGACCCCCATCACACCTCCCTTCCTTGGTCGTCTCCCAGCTGCGCTCACCTCCCTACGGCACCTGCAGTCACTTTCCCAATCTCCAGACGCAGTCACATTTCGCCCCTTACATGGGCTTCCCCGTTAGATGAAGACATGCTTCCCCATGAGGCCGGCCATCAGGGTGACGGTGTAGACTTGACAACTCAGACTCCCAGGCTCCCCGACTCTCCTGATTCATCGGTCTGGGCTGAGGTCCCGGTGACTCCGAGGGTCTGCAAGCCAGGGCACACCTCGCAGCTGGATTCCAGCCTGTGGGACGGGAAACAGGCTTCCCAGCTTAGCTGCTGCCCCCCAGGACTTAACCTGCTCTTCTGCCTCACCCTCGGTCCTCGGGTCCACAGGCAGTGGACCCAGGCTTTTCTCAACGGGACTGAGAGTCTCACCACAACTTTGCAGCGTCTTTTACCTGAAATTCCTTTCCTTACCACCATCAGCCAGCAAACTTCATTCATTCTTGAGAATCCACTTTAAACGTCCCCTCTTTGGTCAAGTTTCCCCACATCCTTGGTACCTATCAGCTTGTCATTCACATTTCTGGAGCACAATTGTTATATTATGGTGCAGTTTACCTGATCACAAACACATCTCTCCAAAACATCAGAAACTTCTCAAGGGTCTAGCGACACATGGCAGATGCCTGATAAACATTTACTGGATGAATGGTCTGGGCCAGAATTAACAGAATAAGGCAGAAGCCACAAGAGCTTCTGGCCATGACTGGAGCATCCTTACATTTGGAACAGGATGCCAGCCAGGGCTGAGGGGTCCAGCTGTCCTCTCAGGAAATGGGGACAGCCACAACCCAATAGGCTGAGGCTCAGGAGAGGGTGCAGGACCTAGCAGAGCAACCAGCATCCATCAGAAAGTGGATTAAGTGTCACAGGTGAAAGATGGGGATGTACGTGGCAGAGGGTCTCCTTATCTGATGCTGTGAGCGGGTTGTGGGGGATTAAAGGCCACCTGGGATGAGCCAGCCCCAGCTGACAGGCCAGCACCACGTGGGCGGAGACCAGCCGCCCCAGGGGCACGCTGATTGTGAACTCCCAGAACCGTGACCAGATAAACGGGTGGTTACTCTGGACCACTGAGTTGGGGGCTGGTTTGTTATGCAGTGACAGATGACAGATACACAGCTTGCCAGGCACAGCAGTGGCATTTTGGAATATCAGCTACTAAAATAGCAGCCATCTTTCGATACCTCCACATGGGGCAGGCTCTGATGTCCTGGAAGGCTCGGGCAGGACTGGCTCGGGGACTGGGTGGCGTGGAGCCCTGGGCTGACAACCAGGCTGCCCTATTGGCAGCTGCGAGATGCCAGGCAAGACAGACCGACAGGAAAGGGGAGGGAACCACAGGCACCGTGGGGCAGCAGGGCCAGTTCTCGGTGACCTTGTGCCGGGACGTGTGCTGTGCAGACATGGATGTCATCACCATCAGGTGCGTAAAGACGTAGCAGGCCTCTGAAGGGCTGCTGAGAACACGCTAAAACGCGTATCATTCAAAGTCGTCTTTTATTCCTGCTTTCCTGGGCATTGCTGTTCTAAGCCGCTTTCTCGTGCCCCCCCAAGCCCGAGTCGTGTAGGCATCACTTACAGGCACAGCCCCAGCTCTGGGACTGTGTTCATCTGAGTCACCATTTCCGAGCTCCGCAGCCGACACGTGGGCTGGTGGCCGAGGGGCACCGTGTTGACAGGACCCGCGAGGCTGTCGGTCGGGCACCCAGGACCCACTCCTTGGCGGAGCGCCCGTCACCCTTGACCCCATGATGGCTTTTGTCTGTCATCACCCCTCTGTGCATTTCAGGATTCAGCTTCTGTTGTAATTTTTTCACTCCTCTCTTTAAAAGATTTCATTCCATTTTCCATGTTTTAATCCCAAAAGCCAATGCCAAAAAAAAAAAGGAAGAAAGAAAGACAGTACAGCTGTGGTGAGTCATTCAAGTGATTTTTCCAGCTGCTTAACTATTATGTCTGGCCCCTCAGCAGCCTCTCAGAGGCTAAGAAAATGTTCTGCTCAGACTTTCTTGGACTGAGAGTGTGTAGATCACAGATTTTTCTGACATTAATAAACCCTTATTAGCACCTCTTGGGGCATTAGAGCAGAGGAACATGGGGAGAAAGCAGGATAAAAATGCTCTAGGACAGTAATAACAATCTTGAGCACTGGAGTCAGCAGTCAGTGGGTGTGAATCGTGGGTCAGCTGCTGATTAGCTCAGGACACAGCAAATAATTTCCTCTCTGTGTCCTCATAGTAATGGGAGGGTGCGATCTGAGATTCAGTGGAGGGACATGAGTTGGAAAGTGTGTCTGGGCAGCAGCGGGACAGTCAGTGACCCGCACACAGCGTCTGTGACCAGCTGGGATTGTCCTGTGGGTTCAGAGTGGAGGCGTGGGTTGTGCGGTGTCCCCAGCAGCCCAAGCTTCCGGGGGCTGCGCACAGCCGCCCACCGCCTGGCGTGAGGTGGCCCAGGTGTACTGCTGTCAGAAATTTACAACACAGGGGGATTTACACCGGTCACAGCTGTCACTCATCACTGACGGATCTGACAGCCTTCCCTGAGAGATGAGTTGGATCTGCCACCGTCAGCTCTGCAGAGAAGCCGGGTTCCTCCTGCCGCCCGGCAGAGGTGAGCACCCACCTTCCTGCCCTCCTTGTCTGCACATGCTCACCAAAGAGGGGAGCCCCCTTCGCACTCTCAGTGCCGCCTTCCTCGGGCACGGAGGGGTGTGGGGGCCTTCTCCCTTCGAGGGGTGCCCGGGCCTGTGGCAGAGGAGCCTGGAAGGAGCTGGAGGGCAGGGTGCCCGCTGGGGCTGGTCCAGGCTGGAGCCGGGGCCGTGCTGCCTCTGCAGATTTGGCGGCCTCTCCAGACGCTGGCTCCTTCCCGTGATGAGGAGAAGTATTAAAGGCTTGAATATGAAAAACCTCCAAGAGGCTGACCAGTACTAGACACCTCTGACTTTGCTACCAGGGAGGGCTCGCCTGAAGTAGCCAAATTAGGGGCTGGAAGTCGTAACTAGAGGAAGACAAGAAAGAGAGCTGTGGCAGTGACACAGCGACCGCTCGGCTGCGCCTCACCTCCATCTCCAGGGGCGCCACCGTCCTGCTGCGGGATGAGAGGGAGCTCAGGGAAATCCAGGCCAGTGCCGTTCCTAGCAGGAGCATGAATCACTTCGTCCGAGCGCGTGAGGCAGCGCCCAGATGCAGACGGGATAAATGTGATTGGTGGTAGCACATGTTAGAAAGAAACCACAGGATTGTTTTACTAGGAATTAGCAGGTACTAACAAAAGGGAGAAACATCCCTCGATTAATTTAAAAAAGAATAAACTCATTTTGCTTCTAATTCATCCTCATTCTTCCTAATCATTGTCTTATCGCAGAAGATGACGTATTACAGAAATACGCAAGCCCAGGGGTCCCAAGAATTCTTGATCAATCATAAATATTTGGAAAAGTCCAAGTAGGTTACCTGATCACTCAAATATTTGTCTGGTATTGGGGGTTTTGACCGCAGCAGAGGAGCTAATGCTGATGATCAGCTGGGATGTTACTTAACATCACACTTTATATCAATTTAGGAAAGAGGGTGAAGGTCGACCTCAACAACACCATCGTCAGAGGAATATGGCTGCAGCTCAGTCTTCACAGAAGGTGAAGCTCCACTGGTTTGTGGTGTAAAAGCTTTCTGACCTCGTGGATCGCAGGATGCGAGGCTCCTGAAAACGAGCAGAATGCGTATCCCTCAGGGCTGCTGGCACACGAGCAGGGCAGCATCTCCAGCCCTCGACTGTTCTCACGGGCAGTGGAGCTGGACTGGCCACGGTCCACGGAACGGGATGATCTCATCTAGCAAACCGCCTGGAGGCGTCTCCCCGGGGCTGCGCAGCGCCGCGCCTGCCCTGCGGACGTGCTGAAGCAGCGTGGGTTTCTTCTGGGCCCTCAGCTCCCGCATTCGGGACACATTATTACTTAGAGATGCTCATGAAAAACTCTTTTATCCAAGAGTCACTTTTCATCTAGTGCAACGCTAAGCACACCCCGGGAGAAGAGCTTTCATTTTCCAGCCTACGTCAAATACAGCGACTGCCTTCACAGAACAGTTGGTGTATTCATGTTACCGTGGCCTTAGGTTTCCTATAAAATAAGGTGTACACGGTCATGGTCCGTGGAGAGACAATTAGCAGGACATTTGGGCAGTGGTGGTTGCTGCGCACGGATGCATGAGTCCCTTGAGTAACTGCATTAATGGCAGATTTCCATACCTTCGAGGAACGTTTTTATTTCATTGAAAATCTTCAAGTCAATCAATCTTGAAATAATTTAATTGAGATAGTTCTCACAACAGCTTCTTTCTTGAGGATACTTTGAAATGCCAGGGTTTTTTTAAATCTAGTATTTGACAATTTTGGAGATGAACTGAAATGAACCTAATATAAATTCACAGAAGCAGATAATGTCTGGTTTTAACCAAGCCCTGGATTAGCTGAGACCTTCCTCCCCGAGGGCTGGCCGGGGGGACCGTCCTCCCCGAGGGCCGGCCGGGGGGACCTTCGTCCCCGAGGGCGGCCGGGGGAGCCCCTCGACCACTTTCACCAGTCCTCATGTCCAAACGGCGTTCAATGGCCTAGTGACGTGATCTGACACTCTGGAGACAGCCGTGGGCCACGGGGGACCTTCACTGGCTGGGACCAGCCCCTCCCATGCGGGCGAAGGGGCTGTGCCTGCCGGAGCCGAGGCCACGAGGCCGCTGCCTCAGAGGGCGCTGACTCTGTTCCTCGTGCGTCTGCGCTGCCCTGCGCCTTGTCTCGACGGGCTGCTCGGTCTTGGTGGCCTTGATGGTTTCATCAGTTGCTGCTGGTTTGGTCCGCGTGCTGCTTCCTATGGCTGTTTGCTTACTGATGTTTTTATTTAATTTTCTGTTTTTAATAAACACTTTATTCTTTTAGCTATTAAGTAAAATGTACACACCTCTATATATAACTATTAACTTTCTTTATTGTTGAAAGTTTGCCAGGGAAGTAATAAACTGGATGTTGTAAATATGGAACGGATAGGGTCCCAAACCTTTTCCTTCACTCAAGCCGGGATCTCTCGGTGTTGGTGCTGCTGGTGGTGCGGGCTGGGTAATTGCTGTAAAGGGCTGTCTTTGCACCACAGGACAATCGGCAGCCTGATTATTTAATTCTTGTTGTGACTGAACGGGACAGTCTGTCTCCTTGTTAACTGGAGAAGGCCAGTCTTAGACCTGGTTGCTCACCTGCTGTTAAGTCTGCGTTAGAAATGGAGTTTGTGAACCAGTAGGAAACGGCCTTTTTAAAACTATTCCAACTCCAAGCGCAAAGTACTGGTATTTCCTCAGGGTGCATGCATCCTGGAGACGGTAAGGATTAAGATGAAGGATCCGCCTCACTCTTAAATTTCAAAGGTTTATGAAGCGTCGAGAGTTTGGGTGTGCTAAGACCCAGACAACGGTGGTGGCCAGATTATTCTGAAAGAAAATACGTAAGTTATCTTTCCGGGCTCTTTCCCCAGACTTTAGCTCTTCCTCCAGCAAATCATCCAGCTGAAGAGCCTCTCTGCCCTCATGCCTTCCATTCACTTCTTTTTGAGAATAGATGTGAACGAGCATCAGTGGTGAGAAAAAGAAGGTGGACTGCCTCTCACTGGCTTCCACCTTTGTCCTCCTCACCAGAGAGCCGCCCCTCCCGCCATGCAAACTTTGGGAACACCATCCTCCAAATGGTAGCAACTGAAACACAAGCAGGTTTAAAACACGCAAGTGAGATGTATGGAGGGTCCCAGAGAGTGATTAAGGGCCTGCGGCTGACCACTAAGGGGGACCCGCCTCCCCTGCTTCCTCCAGTGCCGCCAGGCTGCCAGGCTGAGCCCGCTCCGGGCTGGGAGGAGCCTCATTCCTCCCAGGTCTTAGGTCTTGAGCTGGGTCATTCTGGACACACGGATGTGCACAAGGGCTGAGAGTGTCCTGCTGTCTGCACACTGGCCTGGGTACCGTGGTCAGGCTCAGGGCGGCCTGTCACTGTGTTGCAGTGGTCCTGTTTGGGCTGATGGGCTCTGGTTTCCACGTACGCATGAGGTTGGGCAGTGTGACTGCGTTGGAGACTGAGTGGCTCCGTGAGACCGGAGCGTGGGGGCTTCACACTTCCCTTCATAAACTGGGATCCGAACTGCAGCCCAGCTGAATTCTGTCCCCCTGCCTACCCACGCCACAAACGTGTGACATCGCCCCTAGAAAATTAGCTTCCAGGACTAAAAGCACGAAGACCCTTCCCAATGCAAACTGGGGTTCAGATGCGCCCCTCCCCCACCCCAAATGAGGGGGGTCGTCAGAGGCGACACTTTGCCTTAAAGAGTGACGTAGTTCAGTGTATTTCTCTCAAGCACGCAGCGCACATTCACATGCACGCACACACGCACGCAGAGGCACGCGTGCACAGGCTAAGCCGGCCTTGAATACCGTCTCTCAGCTGTCTGATTCCACGATTGTTATTAAGCAGGGAGCCCACACCCGCCGCGCAGTCCTTGTGCTTCTAAAACATGTAAATGGCACTTTTGGGATCTTTAAAAATTGTTAAGCAGAGAGAAAGCTCGCCGTTCCCGGTGTTTGCTTGCATGGCGAGCTGCAGGCGAATCAGCACCTCTCCTGGGCGCTGCCGTCGGTTAGCTGGGGGGAAGGGGGCGTCAGTTATACACAACCCGAGAAGCCTCTGCGTGGTGAGCAGGCCCAGCAGGGGCGTGGGGGCGGCCTCGTTATCCCCGTGTGAACACCGGCGCCCAGACGGACGTGTCAGTCAGGAGCGGCCGCCCTCCCTTCCTGGCACCCTCACCGGCCTGGCGTCGGTGTGCAGGCGGGGCTGCTCCGCGGAGGCGGCGGCCCGCGGGGGGGGGGGGGGGGGGTCCGCGCCCAGCCCCCCCCCCCCCCCGGGGCGGCCCCCGCGGGCGTGCTCCGGCCCCCAGTGCCGCCTTCGCGCGGAGGAGCGCAGGCAGGGCCTTATGCACACCTCCCCTTTCTGCCGCGTGCCCATGCAGCTACCTCATAACGAGTGAACTTCCAGGCATCTGTCTGCTGCTTTCTCTCTAGACGGCACCTTTGGAATGTGGATGTGGAAAGAAAATGCCTGAAAACCGCAGCCTCTGTGGAGCGCAAGCACCGACCCCCAGAGGGGGCTTCCTCGAGGTGTCCTCACATTTCTGCCTTCAGAGCGGGCTGTTCTCTGAGCTCCTTGAAAGTATACACGTTATGGTTCCTCTTGGACGTAGGGTCACTGGAGTGACCTCAGTGGGCAATGCCAAACAAGACAGGCTCCTCGAGCCGGAGGGTCCCGGCCTGGGCATCACTGCAGAGAGGCGACTCCGCCATCAGAGAAGCAGGGACACGCGGCTGAGGACGGCACAGGCAGGGAAGGGCTTCACGTGTCAGATGACAGTTTCAAATCAAGATACAACACGTGATGGCTTTTCAGTATCCAATTATCCTCATGAATAAAGAAATCTCTAGCGCAGAACTATTCCCCCAGTCCCCGCTGGGCTAATTTACCATCTGCAGAAGCCACTCAGCTCTGCTGGCTAAACAGCAGAGCGTGTGATTTCTTGTGTAATTGCAGGACTTCCTCCTTCTCACCATTAACTCAATCTCAGGGCCAGGCCTGCCAGGTGCCTGACAGGGCCTGTCGGTCGTGCCGAGGGGTGGACGTGAGGCACCAGCACCGTTATCCTCAGCTCTTAGCCAGTATTTTAACCCCTTCCCCATGAAAAGAGCTGCTGTGTCGCCCGTGCCTTGGTCACCGTCTGTGGGCAAGTTCCTGCGCACTGTTTCCGTTGGTGACAGCATAGCCTGGCGCTCCACAGTCAGCAAGATAGCCTTTCTGCTGGAATATTTCAGCACTTAAATTATTTATTACCTTAGCTTTGTGGCACATCACAACCTATTTGAGACAGGTAGAGTGAAGGCCCTTCTGCCAGGGAGCCTCATTAAATGGCCGTCAGGGCCGGTCAGACTTAATTGCTTTTCACCGGCTGGTTCTCTGTCACGATCCAGACGCCTGGCAAGGCAGCGGACCCCAGCTCTCAGGGCGATTTGCTCCACCCCCGCCCTGGACGATGAGAGCAGGTGAAGAGCTTGCCTGCACATCTTAGCATCTAGTTAAAAGCGAGCAAGCTGGTCCATTGTGGTACGAAGCAGCTCATCGGCAGTTGCATGTGAAGACAGTTGCTTCAAACTTAAAATCACTTGTTTATTTTTGTTAGTTTATTTAAATGATCAGAGGCTTGTTCAAATTATTTTTGAAGGAAACATGTTTCTAAAACTGAGCTATGATCACTTACAAATTAATTGTGTTTATGATTTGAACATGCGGTAAAGAATAAACTGACAACAAAACTGTGTTCAAATCCCAATGCCAAGTCCTGTGTCTCATGACCTTAAGGCCATGCCCTTGGTTCTGAGTAAAATAATGAAGCTATCAAGCCAGATGAATTTAGACTTCTACATTTTATTCTGTACTGGTACAGCGTTTAGATTTGCCTTCTTTCTTACGAGAACCGGAACAGCCTGCAGGTAAGGGTGCAGACTCCTGACATGGACCCTTGGAGTGGCTCTGGGACTCCCTGGCCGTGTGGTCAGGTTACCCGACTTCTCTGTGCGTCAGTGTCGCCATCTGTAAAGTGGGTGTAACAGCAGCACGTGCCTCAGAGGCTGTGGACGAGGTTAAATGGCTGAGTATACACAAAACTCTTAGAGCTCGGTGCACACCAGCTGCTGTGTGGTTCACGTGCATTGCTTTGGTGATTTGGTGCTAAATGCCATGCTTATAAGGCGGAGACATCTACTTGGGTCTCCACATCCGGCTGTCACCGGGTCTGTCTGGACTTAGAATTTGCTGACCAGCGCCAAGGCAGCAGTTCTGACAGTAATTTATCCAGCCTCAGTGTCTTTAATGTTGATGTCTGGAGAGATGGACTGGAGTAAAGTCTGTACCACCATGAAGCACTCGCTGATGGGACCGCCCACTGTTTACAGGAAGCTCGTAGCGGACCCCATAGCATCCCTCCATCCTTCAGACCTGAGTCGTTCACATCCTCCGGTGCTGCTGGACACACCCCACGAGGCACAAGTGACATACTTAAGCAGAACAGTGGTGGCGTCTCAATGGCTTGCTTTCCCTTGTGCTATAAAGTGAATTATCTTTTGATCATATTCTCTGATTGGAAGACACTCAGCAGCATGGTAATCATAGCAACGTAACACGCCCTCAGACCTGCCCTGAAGGAGGCAGGGCTTTCTCAAGGCTGCGCAGTTTGCGGAGTTGTTGCGTCACCCTCCTTTTTTCAAATTAAAAAGTTTTGTTTTACTGGGTCCTGCATACGAATAGGAGTAACAGGAATCTCGAGAAGCTGGTATAAGTCGTTGTTAAAACACTGTTCTCATTTTTCTTTAAGCTACCATTCGCTCTATAATTTGAGGGGCCGTAATGCCCAGACTGAATTTGGGAGATTCAACCGCCTTTCCCATAAAGGGGGGTCTCTGACCGCCTTATGATTAACGGGCGGTGCGGTAGCAGTGTGCTAAGACGCACATACTTTATTCCAAACATCAAAGGCGGGGGGGAGAGGAATCACTGATATTTTGCATTTTGATGAACTCAGGACCCCTCCTTTCATGGGTGGATGGGTATGACAGGAGGGCTGAAGAACTGAGAGTGAAGATGACTGTTTTTGAAAGACATCTTCAAAACTAAGACAGTTATGTTACACAATTTAAGGCTTTTCCCCCCTCGGCATCTGGAATTTAAATTAGGTGTGAAATTCCACAGGTTGATTCCTTTGCGTACTGTGCCCCACCGCCCCCCAGCCCCTCCATCGTCAGATTTGGCCCCAAGCCTGGTGGGTGACGGGACTGAGGTTGTCTGCTGTGTGGCTGCAGTCAGGGCTTGCTTTGTGTTTGTCCCACCTGGCTGAAGGCTCGACGTCACTGTCTTGAGATTCTCAACGACATTTTGAACAAGGGACTCTGTGTCTGTTTTGCACCAGGCCCCACAACGCATGTGGGCAGAAGATTGCAGTGGATGGGCAGCAGGAGGAGGTGAGAACCGTGAGCCCGGGTGGCACCTGGGCTTCCCTGCACGTCCGCGATGTGCAGAGCGCTCAGGGGTTCGTGCTCCACCGACGGACGCTGAGCTGCTGACGCATCACGGGAGGGATGCAGGCGGGTTCCGAGCGAAGAGGCTGTAATGTGTGTGAGGGACGCTGAGATGGAAGGCCGAGCGCTGGGACAGCGGACCCCGTCACGGGAGCTGGGGCATCACTGTGCCTGGCCAGGGGACACTGCACCACGTACCCCAGCGGTTGCAGATCCCTCTCAGCAAGGGCACCAAAGGCCTGTGGGCCCCAGGGACTCCACCCCATCTTCTCCCCATGACCCTGAGGGCCACGTGGGCTGAGAGCAGGGCCTTGACCTGAGACCTTGACAAAAAGTTAGCTGCCACAGGGAATTATCTGCATGTTGAGTCACTGTGAGTTTGTCCGACCCTCTGAATAGATCTGCCTGCTCCTTGTCCATGCCCGCCTTCAACAGGGAGGCCTAAGCAGAAGATTAGATCTGTTATAGAAAATAAGGAGGAAAGAAAGAAAGGAAGAAAGAAAGGAAGAAAGAAAGGAAGAAAGAAAGAAAGAAAGAAAGAAAGAAAGAAAGAAAGAAAGAAAGAAAGAAAGAAAGAAAGGAAGGAAGGAAGGAAGGAAGGAAGGAAGGAAGGAAGGAAGGAAGGAAGGAAGGAAGGAAGGAAGGAAGGAAGGACAAACCCCAGTTCTGGGAACTACTCGGGATGCAGGTGGGGAACCTGCAATCTTCACTCGCCCCTCCTTTCTAGAGGGACGCTGGCTTCATTGTATTTGTTTGGCTTGTAGTGGGGGAAGCTGTGCATGTGGGAGTTTTTCGTTTCTTCCGATTACACCCTGAGTGATGCCCGGCTGCACACCTGGGGGATGCCTGTGTGGCATCGCTGGGGACCACCGTGCTGCACGTTAGACTCTCCTGGGGGCTCTTAAAAGTACAGATGTCCAGGACTCATTCCATGTCAATTAAATCAGGACCTGGGGCAGCCCAGCTTCAGGAGTCTTGACACCTTCCCCAGAGATCCCAACGAGCAACCAAGACTGAGAGCTGGAGTTCAAGCTACAGGTTTTCAAACTCACTTGATGAGAAGAATTACCCAGGTCCTATTCCAACACACACATTAATCTCCCGGCCCTTCCATAGGAATTTGGGTGCGGCAAGTCTAGCAAGGCTGGACCTGAGGCTACATGTTTTGAAGAAACAGACGGAAGGGGCTGGAGGAAGAGATCGTTTGTCTAGTGTGGCTAAGAGAGCTTTTAGGGGGTTGGTGAAAAATTCTGGAGTGTTTTTTGGGTTTGTTTGTTTTGGAGAGGGACTAAGTAACAAAGTGAGGAAAGAATTATAAAGAGTGTGGTGGTAAGTTACGCATTTGGGTTCCCTTTTTACATTCTAAGAGCCACACAGGTGAAGGACTGTAGTTACTTTGCAATTCCTTGTGGAGGTAAGACTGTTTTACTGAGTAAG
Organism: Camelus ferus; assembly: GCF_009834535.1. NCBI lineage: Eukaryota > Metazoa > Chordata > Mammalia > Artiodactyla > Camelidae > Camelus > Camelus ferus. Next base: position 26,039,787 of record NC_045730.1, read on the forward strand.
ACATCCCTCCAAAACTGGACCACGCATTCACCTGGGATTATGAGGAAAAAGGAGGCAGTCACCTTTGGATGAAAGAGAGAGCAACAGAACTGGGAGCTGACGGAACACAGGGAAGCAAGAAGCAGTGCCGGGGAGATACCAGACACGTGGCATCGAGCTGCCCAGTGCGAGGTGATGGCTGAGGTGGGGGAGCATCCCTTCCTAGGGGCCCACGTGGGTAGTTGGGCGGCTTTCCCCAGGCTCACTGAGCCTCGCAGGTGGAGGAGTGGAGGAAGCAGAAGCTAGATTGATTGATGGACGGCATTTTAAGGAGGGCAACGTAGAGCATGGAGACAAAGGAGCTGGGTGTGCGGGAGACAGGGTAGTCCTTCTGGGATTGTTGGTGCTTTAGTTTTGACACAAAAATGCTCCCCGACGAATAGCCACGATCCTCATCTACGTCCGCCAGCACGCGCTCACGGCTCATGTGCCCGGGGTGGGGGTGGGCCCTGCCGGCCCCGCCTAGGCTCCTTCACGTGTCTGGGCTTTGCTGGCTGCCCGCTGACCCTGCATGTCCTCAGCTGGAATGACACAGCCGAAGCCTAAGGGCAAACCAAGTCACTCAGCAGAGTGTGGACACAGGGCAGGTGGCGAACACAGCCATCTTTGCCACTGACCACAGGCACCGTCAGTGGAAATCATTAACAAATCAATTTGCGTCCTTGGAAGTCACAAGAGAATAAATATTTGTGTATATAGGACAAAATATACGGAAAAATAATTCAGAGCTTTTTTCTTTAAAATGCTTAATATCACTGTTACCCCTAGCTACTCAAAACTCATTTATCGCCATAAATGACTGAGGACCTAGACCAAGAAATACTGATTTTTCGTTGTTTCTAAGCATTTTCAAGATATAAAATGTGAAGGTGAAAATTAAATTCTGTCTCCATGAAATCACTCCTGGTACTAAGCTTCCTTCAGGACATTCGTGTTTTAAGAAACGCATTAAGACACGCCAGAGAAATTTGGACTCCTTCCCTGGAAAGTGCCTGGAGCGAACTTCTTCCCGACTCAAGCTAAATTGTTAATTAGTTCAAGGTACAGGGGAGATGTGACCTCAGAACAGTCTGTTAGCAAATGTTGATTAAAATAGTGGCCACTGGCCTGGCCTGGGTTTGCTGGGGGAGCAGAGGAAGGTGAGAGTAGTTTCAGTGTGTTCTAAAGACCAGCGCTGGAGCCTCTGGGCCTGACGAGATCCACGGGTGCCCGGCTTATCAGTTTCTAAAAGGTGCTGTCCCGTCCTCGGGCACGTTCTCTTCCAGCATCTTAGACGCGAGCCCTGCGGGACCCACTCTGTGCTCTCCTGACACCACCCCAGCCCGTTCTGTGACAGACGCCGCCTGCGGCGATGAGGGGATCCTGCCCCCCCTCCCGCCACGGCCCAGGTGGCGGGCCCGGCCCCCCGCGCAGCCGTCCGCACTCCGTGGTGCTTTGCAGGCGTGGACGCGGGAGCTGCCCGCCCTGGGGGATTCCCGGCGGTCCAGGGCGCACGCTGCTGCCTGGACTGTTTCTCTGGTCAGACCCCAGCGAAGACTTTTCCAGTGTTAAGCTCCGGGACCATCTGCGAGGAGACAGGGTGCGCACAGATTCCTGAGAGAAACGTGAAACGCTTCCTTGGGCCCCAGGTGCCCAGCTCACTTTTCTCACTTGGCTGAGAGGAAGCTGGAAACCCCACTGCAGTCCTGCTCCCAGCGCTCACCTCCCACACCTCCCTTCCCCACTCTCGGTTCTGGGGGCACCTCCTAGAAACGCGCGGGGACAGTTCGCGCTCCTCTGCCGGGCGCAGGCCTGTGAGGAGACCCCGTCTCTCCGGGCCCCCTGGGCTCCGGCGGGGGCGCTGCGGCCCCCGCCCCAAGGACTTCCCCAAGATCAGGTCCCCACCCCCCACCCCGGCTGGGATCAGCGAGAAAGCCAGAAGCACTGGGTTTATTTTTACCCTCCCTTTGCAAAGGGAAGGAAGACACGTTTCCCCATGTGTTTTATCAAATAATACACATCTCTATTTTTTAGTTGACATTTTCAAAGAAGAGAAGAGAACTGCCTTTTAAACATCCCTGCTTCTAGAGACCCGGAGAAACACACACCACAGCGACTTCAGCTCCCAGGTTCCTCTTGCTAATCGGCTTTGGGTGCCGGCCGGAGCCTCGCGCAGTCCTGGGTGAGGGTCCCCCCAGGCTGGGGAGGGGCTCCGGCTGTAGCCGCAGTCACACATGGCCCGGGGTTCTGCCTCCTCCTGAGCCTGAAGTCAGCCTTTGACAGACTTGCAACACGAAGACAGGAGTAACGCTCCCAGGTGTTCGAGCCTGGAAATAAGTAGAAATAAACCCAAGACGGTGGCCTTGGAGGCTAACGCGCTGCCTCTGAGCTGAACTGGACCCCGCCGGGATGAGCGTTTCTCCAGGGCCTGTGCAGGTGATTGGAGGAGACAGCCACATGCTCTCAGAGCTGCATGTCTTCTTTTCTGACATTTATGCACGAGGGAGTCCAGGCAGGTGTCTCTGCTACGCAGACCTCCTGTGAGCTCTGGCTGCGCCCGGGCGGGGACTGCCGCTCCTGCCGCTCGGCCGCGGGTTAGTGCCTTCCGTGGCTCACGGCCCAGGGGGGACTGCATCTTCTCGGTGCGTGGATGGAGTGCGTGGTCTAGTGGCTGGTGGTGGGGGTGAAGGAGAAAGCAGCCTTAACTGCTGTTACCTGGGGGAGGGCATGGCTCAGTGGTAGAATATGGGCTTAGCATGCATGAGGTCCTGGGTTCAATCCCCCGTGCCTCCATTTAAACAAACAAACAAACAAACAAACCTAATTCCCTTCCACTCAAGAAAAAAATTTAAAAAATTATCATTAGGTCTTGACTAGGTCGGTGCTTCCCGCCGCATCCAATGTTTTGGGGACTGAGGAAGGTTGGCTATTAGTGAATTAAATCTGTTTTCTGTGGTGATGTCAACAGAAGCACGTCGAGAGGATTATCTGTTTGGTACTTTGGCTGAGAGGAATTCAATGTCCCGAACTCCCCGCGAATGACAATACAGTGGGCTAGTAATTGTCAGCCGACAAAGGATTCGTTACGCACTTACTGTAATTTTTGCTGGGCCCTGTAAGGAACGTGGAAGTGAGTAAAATGCAGCCCCTGCCTTCAGGAAACTTCCAATTTAGGGAAGAGAAGGAATGCACAAGTGAAAACGACCGTACTCAGACACTTGGGGCCACGCGGGCAGCACGTGTGTCTCCAGGGCAGCCGGGGACCGGGCAGCTCCGCGGACTCTCTGCCTCTACCTGTGCTCGCCCGCCGCCTGTGGCCTGGAGCTTCTGTGAAAGGGCTCGCCGCCACCATCGGATTCCTGTTTGTGGCACGGCTATGAAATTCTGCACCAGCAAAGTATTTCAGAGTTCCATGAACTCCCTCGAGGTACCGTGTGAAAAGGACCCGTGTTTGCTAAAGCTACTTGGAGTGAAATTCAGCGTCTGGCTAAAGACCCCTCCTGGGTGAAGTATGAGACGGGCCCCCGTCCCCCCCACCTTTTCTTCTTCGTCCCTCTGATCTCACTTCTCCCTCATCCCCCCGACCCCTCTGCTCATGTCAGCCGATTTCCCAGTCTAGTTGGCGGCCTCTATACCAGAGGGGCAGTGAAGGCGGGGAGGGAAGGGAGGGCCCTTCTGAGTTAGGGCAGGACCCCATTACAAAGGCAGTTGCCCATGAGTGGAATTTTATACCTAACAGATGCAGTGCCCTGTTTCAAATGGTCTGCAATTAAAACTCAACCACATCATCAAAGTACGAGGCCAAGTACCGTGATTCTCGGGGTGTCATTCTGAGGGTTCACGTTGTAACTGCTGAATCATAGAAACAGTCAGCGCACGCCGGGTCTGTAGAACGTTAGCGTCTAGTGGTGGAGCTCGGCCATGGTGGGAGCGCCACTCAGCTCCTCCTCCAGGAAGCAAAGCCCGTCGCTGACCCTCGAGGAGCGACGTGCAAGGGTCTCCAGGAGGCAGGCCCTCCTGCTCTTCTGGACGCTGAGCTGGTTTGTCGAGTCAGGAGCAAAGCAGGGGGAGTGAGACAGGAAGTGGGACTCCCATTCCCACGGCTGGTAGACGGTGCAGATAAAATCTAACCTCGTCTTTGTTAATACACGTAGATGTTGGTTTTACTCCAACTTTTTCTTACATTTTCCAGAGCTATGGGATGAGGGTGGTAGTTTTTATTTCACGGTGTGAACTGGCTGGTGTTCCCAGTACCTGGGAAGGGCGTGGAGTCTGTCGGTGGGGACGTCACTCTCTGTGTTTCTGGTCAAGGCTGGGTCAGAGCCTGAGGGTGGGAGAAGCCACAGTGACCTCAGGAGAGGACAGATGACTCAGCTGAGTCCTCACCGTTGAAGATGTAAGAAGCTTTCCTTTGCTGGTTAAAAGTCTCCTTGGGAAGGCAGGAGTGAAAAACCAGCTAAGAAACATTGGTCTAGAGCTAAGTATGACTTAAAAAGTTACAGCATTAAAATCTACGTGGTGATACTTCTCAGAGAGCATTAATGTAATTCACTGCTTTTTGTGTAAGAAAATAGGATGCAGGATTGTTGGTATTAGAAAGAGTCCAGCATTTAAAAACTAACAGTAACAGAAAAACCTTTAAAAAATAGTTCTCTCCTTGGAGCACAGAAATCTTACTGTCTCTCAAGCTTTCCTTTGAGCACATTAGAAAAAAGACAATGTTTAGATCCAAGGGGTTGGACAAAAAATAATGCCTGTAATTCTCACTGAGGTATTGACCCTAAGGGTGAAGACAAACCTGGCTGTCTTGGAACCTTGGCATCGATGGCAACAGTAGAGTGTCTGGTCCGTGTTTCCCACTGAATGGGTTTCTGAAAGTACGTGACTCTTGCTGCGGACCTAGTGTGTTTCACCATCTGATGGTAAACGACGACAACGAGACGAGTGCCTCTGGGCTGCGACGCGGCGTGGAGTCCTCAAGGAGGTCTGACGGCAACTCACACGTTTGTAAGGGTCACGTTCAGTGGTAAGTGAGTCAGCCCCTCTTCAAAGGTTGCCATCTGCATTTTCCAGAATTCTACTGGAAATTGTCATCTGTTTTTTATTTGAGAAACTTGGTGAACAATATGTAAGTTTTCTGGATTTTAGTTAACATCTACCATTTTGCTTGCACTGAATAATAGAATTGCATTGTTTTTAAGTATATTCAGAAACATTGTTTAGAAATGGTTTTATTTTTATAAGAGGATGTCAAGCCAAGTGTTTTGTTTTTTATTAAAATTGCATAGTCTTTTCGTGGAAAAGTTTTGATAACGTTGTCAGAGAATAGTATTAAAGACAGGGAGCGTAGGCCTGGTGAATTCATCGCAGGAGCTTGAATGTGACACGGGAAGGGCTGGCTTGCTGGTCCTGTCGAAATGGTAATATTGGGGACTTTGGCCTAAAAGGAAGGAAAACTTGTTTCTGTTTAGATTTAAAAATTGTGAAGTAAAAATTTTCAGGCCTAAATGTGAAATTCATAAATTAAAATAGATAAGTATCTTTTGCCCAATAATTCTCATAAAAATTATCAGACAGTTGCTGAAAAGAATCTTATTTATGCTGAACTTACATCTTGATCTTTATTAAGGCTGTGCTAGGAAGAAACATGAAACGCCTTAAGAAAAATCCTTCTAAAAGCAGATGGAGACTTCCAGGGTTCTCTTCTGCGTGTGAGAAGCTTGGAGGTCATCACTTGGACCTAACAACAGGCAAAAAGCTCAATAAACTGAAAAACAGCAGCTTTTCTCATAATGGCTAAAGCTTGCAAGTAGCCAAGAGGCCCTTCAGAGATGAATGACTGTCTGCAGTGACTCACCGAGACAGCGGAATATTATTCAGCACTAAAAATATTAGTCATGAAAAACAAGGAGGACACTTGAATGCATGTTTTACGTGAACAAAGTCCATCTGAAAAGGCTGCGTTCTGCGTAATTCCAGGACGTAAAGGCAGAACAGTGGAGACAGTGAGGGAACCGGCGGTTGCCGGGAATTAGGGGAAGGGGACACGGACAGGCAGGATGTAGAGGATTCAGGGCATTGAAACCGCTCTGTGTGAGACGTGAATGCTGGACACCCGTCGTCAGACACTTCTCAAACCCCAGGACGTGGAGCACAGGGAGAGCCGCGTGTGGATGCGGCCGTGGCGGGGACACTTCTGCGCGGGTCCCACGCATGACGGGAGCAGGACCAACTCAGCGACTATGCGTATCTGTCTTCTGCTCAGTTTTACTGTGAAACTAAAACTACTCTAAAATTAAAGTCTATTAAAACGTAAACTAGATGTCACTTCTCCGTGGGAGGTCAACGGAACATGGGCTCCACTGCATGACCTAATCACCCAAAGGCCCGCCCCAGTACCGGCATCTTTGGGGTTAGCATTTGCACACGTGGATTTTGGGGGACACATTCAGACCATAGCAGACGAGGTCACACTGAGTCAGGGAGGGCCCTAAATCCAATGAGGGGGGTCTCCTTGTAAGAAGAGGTGGGAACACCCACAGAAAAGAAATCCACGAGCAGGAGGCAGAGCCTGGGGGATGCAGCCAGGACGGAGGACACGCAAAGAATGCTAGTTCTTCTGAATCCCGTCTGGCTTGTTCCCTGGAAGAGGAATCGATTTTTGAAGGTGCGCGCAGAGATGCATGGACGCCAACATGAACACCTGTTCATTTAACCTAAAACCGTACAAAGGGAGAGAGGCTTGATGGGAGACCCACTCATCCTGCAGACCTGGAGCTACCAATTTCTCTTATCTTCAGTGGCCTGTCTTCTGCACCGTGCATGTCACAGTGAGACCCTGGGTAATGACTAGTGGCCTCAGCAGGTGAAAAACGCCTTTATTCACCAACAGAGGATCATTACACCACTCCTGCCTACACTGAAAATTTCACTGGCTTCAAGTAAAAGATTCTGTGCTGATAAATCCCACAGGTTAGAGACAAAGTTTGTGTTCTTGTGATGTGCCGGAATTTCACAACGTGTACATTCCACAGCAGGGCTCAGGCTGTCAGAAAAATAAAATTCAGAACCCACAGAGGTCAACTGATAGGTTTTGCAAAATGAGTCTGTCATTTTTACCTCCCGTTTTAAGCTGGTCCCCGCAGTGTGCTCCGTTTCACAGCCCAGACCCTCTGCAGCCTGTTTCCATTGACGCCCCGGACAGTGTGCTCCACACTGAGGACTGAGGATGGCCACACAGGTCGTCACAGCCCTCCCGTGTCCACACGGACCCTGCAGATTCAGCCTCACCGTGGACCCTCAGGACCATCACCTGGTGGTTCATCAACCCAGGCTGTCATGCAGCTCATTCTGGCTGCCGCACCTGCTCAGACACTGCACTCGAGCCCTTGTTCTGGTCTGAGAGCGGGGCTGTTGCCTCGCAACCCCCTTCTAACCCAGGGCAGATACGGGCTCCTGTTTCATTCTCTGCTTCTTCAGGGACCGGTCCGCCTGGATCTCCCGTCCTTCTGGGGTGAGCCCGTGTTTGTGCATCCAACTCCCTCCCAGCTTGCGGTCGCCACCTGCCAGCTGTACAGACGTCGGTTCTGCCGGACTCCTTGACACCATATTTTCCTTACTCATTTTCAGAGGTGACAGCGGTGTCATGGAGCCCAAGGCAGGGGGAGCCTTTCAGAAGAGGGGAGAACTAAGCTGACTTTCTCCTTCTGTCGCCGCCTGTTAGATGTCCTTGAAACAAACTCTGTCTTTGAAGACGCTGGGAAGCAACTGGATGTCAGAGCCTGGCACTCAAGGACCTTCATGATTTGAAGCTCTGAGGCTCCTCTTCCTAAGCCAGGAAGCTCAGCTCTACTGGATCGAGTGTCATTTCTTGAGCACGTCATACTCTCTTACATCTCCTTTCAAGAGGCAGTTGACAATCTTGTTTGTGGATCCTTTGCTAAACCCTCAATCCTCAACCTACCGCCAATTTGGCTGGATGCCTATGGATGTTATGCAGAAGTTCTATCACCGGGGACCCGCTGGTCCCCAGGCCCCATCACACCTGTGCTCACCTGTCTGGACCTCAATCGAGCACCAGGTATTAAGTCACCCTTCCCTCTGACTTGAGCCCGTGGTCCCCCCTCCCGAGTACAGAGTTGTCCTGACTGCGCACGGAGTGCTTAATTAACCAGACACCGCTTAGCTGTTTCGTCTGATGCCTATGGACACCTTCTGGTAGCCTGGACCATGGCCTGAGCGTCCCTGTGCTCCTCCACGGCATAGACTAGCCCAGGGTGGAGGCCTTAATAAACACACGACTGAATTATTTGGTACGAGAAGCCCACTTCCCCTTTCTTTGTGGGGGGGGATGTCTTGCCGGTTTCAGGAGGCTCCTTGACTTGGCGTCTCACACCTTCGGGTTCACATTTTTTTTTAATCAGACTTTGAGATTACATTTTTCATTCAATTCTTGAAGTTCTTTTCTTTCTCTTGGCCCTTTACTGGCCCTTGGGCACCCAGCTACACAAGCATGAGGCCACCTGGCGTCGTGCCGGATGCCGCTGCCGCTCTGCGCCGACACCCCTGCCTTCTCTCCTGACGCTCTGTTTTAGATGCTGTGGCTGTTTTGCTTTGTCTGCCTGCAAGCTCGCTGGTCTTTTGTTCTGCACTGTTTGACAGGCTGTGACGTCTAGCTGGTGGTTTTTTAGTTGCAAGTATTTTAGTTTTCGTCTAAGGGGGCTCCGTTTGAGCCATTCTGATGCGGTTACTCAGGGACGCCCCTCACAGTGAGAAGGGCTCGCTAGCTCCCTTGGTCACGTCTGGCTTGCGGTCAGCAGGGCCGTCCATACGTCCTGGGATCAGTTCTACCCATCAGAGCCCGGGTGCGACTGGTAGTTTACAAACTTATCTGTGGAGAAAACCTTGGCTTGTTCAGAAGGACCAATATCTAAGGGACAAACCTTCAGAAGTCGTGGGATCAGTTCTCTCAGTCAAATCCAGGGAGCATATGATCTCTTTTAAGGTTGATTCATTAAAAAAAAAAAGCATGGAAAAGTGGAACACAGCAGAAACTGTTACCAAGCCCACTGTGTGTCATGTGCTGGGGTGTCTGCGGCATCTGGGGACACGTGAGTGTCAGCAAGACCCAGACGGTGTCTTCATGAACTTGGCAGCGTGGTGACGGTAAAGACCTGTGTGAGAGCTGGTTCTTCGCCCTCGTGTGGGTGGAGGGCCTGGTCTGATGTCCTTCTGGGGCACCGGTGGGGGGCCCTGACACACCTGGGCCTCGGCTGCACCCCCACCCAGTAAACAGGGGGCACGAGTGCTGACCGGTGGGGCCGGCCAGCCGATTAAGCCCCTCAAGCCGTGTGAGCGGCGTCTTGCAGGCAGGGCCGCTTTGGGCCAAGAGGCAGGAGAACTGCTCCCTCCTGGTTCAGGTGTTACATTTTGTCGTGGTCACGGACAGCCCCCAGCACCCCCGGGGCAGCACCTGGTGACGCTGGGGGTTTCCACGTGTCAGGTCCTTCCCGCTTCCGGGAGACTGATGCGGAAGCGTGGAGCCTCTCCCCACTATCCTGTAGTTTGTTCGCTAATTAATTTGGGGTTAAGTGTTTTACCTGCTGGCGAAGTTTCAGTATTTTGTGAGACAAAAATTCTAAGTTGAGGGGGAAATATTTTTCTATCGTGGGAAGTTACTTCGGAGGCAATAAAAATGTGTTTTGCTGATGGCAAAATTTGCAAACCTTCGCTCAGTGAGAAGCACACGTGTTTTGCTCAGTGCCGAAGCTGGCACTCAGTCCGACGTGCCCGTCTCTCCACACGGGTGAGTTTTGAGCACCGCACACTCTGCTCGCTGTTTTCCTCTCGGGCTATAATTAGACCAGCAGGAGTGAATATTTTACCAAAAACATAAAGATTCGAGAAGGTAAGCACCCCAGGATTGCAAACCTGAATCTGGAGTCACTTCTCAGTGCACCGCCTCTCCCTTCCCACCCTTGTTCTGTTTTAAAAGTGTGAACTTCTGGGTGGATTTATAGAAGCTAACACCTCCAGCTCTCCGGACGCAAAGTTCATCTGAGCACTTGTGTAAGGGTGTGCGGTGACGTCTCGTGCCAGCCGACCGTCTACCAGCCAGTGGCTTTTCCAACTGGCTCGGGAGGGCAGGCGGGGAACCTTCACCTCACAACTGCCATAACTTCACAGGAGAAACTGAAAGTCTTCATAATCCAAACAGCTGCTGATTAATTTGCCTTTCTCAGTGCTATGAAGTAAGAAAGCAAAAGAAAGGATTAGAAGAATCTGAAGCGAATCTGACAAGAATTTTGCATTTCATTTGTACCCTTCGAACTAATGTCACACCGAAATGAAATAGTTTGCTACGGGGGATGATATGTCTAGCAATGCCGAGTGGTTTTAAGAGGTGGCTGGTATGCTATAGAAATTTAAAAGTAGTATTTTTTTCAGGCCCATCCACAAGACAGCGAACATTTAGGCAGGAGTGCTGGACTTCAGAAGTCACCGCACCCACGACACAGTGTGGAGAGAGAGCCAGCGTGGACTCTGATGACCATGCTCCCTTCTTGGGACCTGCTCAGTGGGGAGGTTTCCTTTCCAAGTAGATTACTAACTCCAGCCGTTGGTCACATTAGAAGCAAAGAAAAATAAGAAGCCTTGTTTTTGATATTTCAGATGATCTGGGAGGTGATCAGAATAGTGTGTGTGTGTGTGTGTGTGTGTGTGTGTGTGTGTGTGCATGCGTTCTCTGGGACGATGTGTCCATGGGCCCAAGTTTCTGGACTCTCACCTTCCAGACCTGCTCTTAGATGTTTACGTGGTCTTTCCATTACTCCTGCCAGGGCTTCTGCTCTTAAAGAGGAACCTCATTAAAAAGAAAAGTCCACATAGCTCAGTCTTTTCAAGATTGTGTGTGTGTGTGTGTGTGTGTTTGAAAATTAGTAGGATGCCAAATCCTTTAAAAAATCTTATATGCAAATTACTTTTGAAGTAAAACAGGGTATTTTTTACCATCAAAGATGAGAGACATTTATACGTTGAATTCCTTGCTTGTTTTCTTTCTTCTATGGCCCCGAGAGTGTCACCAGCCTCTGTTTCCAGCCCACTGTGCAGACACCAAGGACGAGACTCTTAGGGGTCAAAACGTAACTCCCATGACTCCCCTTCCACGTTCAGAACCAACTTTGAACAAAGGCTGGGGCATCAGAGAGGCAGAGGTCTGAGCCGCCTCGTTACCGATAAAGCCAGTTGGAGAATGTGGCCCTTGATCTGGGGGCAAAAGGGCTTGTTGACATATCCCACCTGGGTTGAGGGCTTCTGCACGTGATCCCTGGCGGCTGGCATCCTCAGGCCACCTCCAGGCAGACCCGACTGCGGGGCAGAGAGAGGACAAGCGCCTCCTGGAAGGGCGCACAGAACGTGCCGAGGTCAGCTTCCTCTGCTGACCCATTGGCTAGAAAGTCACTCATTGTGGCCGCAGCAGGAGGGTGGGTCCCGCTGAAATGCCTCCTTGTGGACGCTGCTCCCTCCGGCTGCAGGGCGAGGCGGCCAGACCCTGAACCGCAGCGCGCAGGAGAGGTTTGTGTAGAACCTCAGCCCCCCGGGGGCTGCGCTCCTCTCCGGGCCGCGTTTACTCCTCTGGTCCCAGCAGCCCTGCCTGTGCCTAGTGCCCTGAAGCTGTTAACAGCGCCCCTGGCACCTCAGGCCTGGAACCATGTGGGCGATGCACCATCACTTCTGGGCATGGCGCGCTCGAGGGACCGCGTCTCCCCGGACAGCCTGGCGGTGGCTCCTGCTTGTGCTGTTCTTGGAGCTCGAGCTCGAGATCGTTTTCCAGGCCGCCCATTCGGTGGAATTCCATCTCAGTGAGAACTGGAACTGTTCCCCAGGGTGAACAACACCCACAGTGACCTCAGCCATGGGACACCACCGCTCCCCGAGCGACGTCAAAGGCCTTTCCAGATGGCGTGCGAGGTCCTCTGGACCAGCGTGTTTTCATTTCAGAGATGGTGATTTAAAGTGAGTTTCCTCCTTTCCAGGACCACAGCTGCAGCCTTTATGGACAGGTTTTGTCTTTTATGGCAGGGGGATTATGATGGTATTAAGTCTCCGGATAGCACGGCATCCCGGGGGAGGGGGATATAAGAAATTAACTGACGAGTGGGGCAGAGCAGAGCCCAGGATGACTCTCTGGGTCCCTGGGAGAAGTGATGCCTGCAGCAGGGAGTGGGGAGAGGCCCGGCCCCGCCGGGGGCACACGGCTGCCCTCTGCGCAAACCACACGCTCACCAGCAGGACAGCACGTGCTCTCACACATTGCCCCTGGTGTCTGCAGGAAAACTCAAAAATGTCAGGGATGTGATCCAAGGTCATGGTTTGAGCTTCTTCAGTTAACTGATGAAAACTGGCTGGGCTCTGTCCGGAGCCATTTCTTTATCAGGGCTCCTAACTGAAGGGTTAGCTGGGGATCTGGGCGACTGTTCTTAGTGAGCCCTGGCTCGACCTGCGGTGCTTGCATGTTAGTTTCTACGCAGCATGTGAGAAGCCCTGGGTCTGCCATGAGAAGCCCTGTAACCCTGAGATGCTGGGGGACTGAGGTAAACAATAAGGGTTTGTGTCCCGCACCTTCCTTTAGAACCTACGACACCTTGCCATGCTGCGGAGGTGAGAAGAAAGGGCTTCGATATCAATGAGTTTACTTGTGTGTAATTATACATTTTAGAGCTGGAAGGCCCCTAAAGACGATGTATTCTAAGACTTCTTTTTACTGATGAGGAACAAGATCAGAGCTGCAAAGGAAGAACAGCCGTCAACCAAAGGAAGAGCGAGTGTGAACCGAGGTGGAAGTGGCGTGTTGTGCTGAGGAAACGCAGGAAATTCACTTCGGCTAAAGCCCAGTGTGTGAGGGGAAGAGGGTGGCAAGAGGTCAGTCATCAGAGATGCCCCAGAACCAAACCTGGGGCTGTGAAAGTGCCCGGATTCGGGAGTTTACACTGAAGGTGCCCGAGAGCAGGAGGGGGAGAGGTGAGAAGCTGCGGGAGTGGCAGCATCTGGGGCCGACTGAGCCCAGCTCCCCCGCTGGCCTCACCCCCCTTCGATGGCACAAAAGAACCCTTTAAAAAGAATGTGCCTGCAAGAGAAACAGAAGGTTGGACAGTAAGTTGTCATTGGACCAAAGCTTGTGAGAAATGTCTGGAACCTAGAAAGGAAGCAAAGCCTAGAAGCTGAGAGAGAACCCAGTGGTGGGGGAGGTTGGTCAGCTTTCACATTTAGGGAATGTGTTTTGGGAAAACATTTCCACCTCTTTTCCTATTTCTCCAAATGGTTAAGATCACAGGCGTTGGAGCAAACAGCAGAGAAGCCATCTGCCCTAGTTAATCTAGTTAATCTTGTTTTTCATCATAATGATAACCAAGGGTTACTAGATATTCAAGGAAGACCACCATCATGGCGAAAAAAAAAAAAAAGACAAACCCAGTATGAAGAAAACAGAAATGATTCAGGCAACAGAAGAGAACTGCAAAAAAAGTGAATTGTTGAGCATTTATTATGTGCCAGACATTTTCAAGAGCTCTTCAGGAATTAACTCACTCAGTTCTCAACAACTCTAAGAGATATGGACTATGACTAACCCCACTCTTTAAATGGGGAAGCTGAACAGCAGGGAGGCTAGGCAGTTTGCCCAAAGTCACACAACTAAACAGTGGTGGAGGACATTCAAACACGGGCTGTTTGCCCTAAAGCCTGTGATCCTAACCATTTGGAGAAATAGCAAAAGCTAATTTCCAAGAAGTGAGGACAGTACCCACCCTGCAGAATGAAGGAAGCTGCAAGTACTAGCCTCTGTGAGTAAGACCAGAGCTGGGGACCACGTGGTCACAGCACAGGTTTTCAGAAAAGAGGGAAGCAACTTACCCGCAGAGTAACAGGGGTCCTGCTGGCTCAGAGCTCCCACTCGCGGGGATGCGGAGCCTTTCTCCAGAGTGGGGCCAGCTGGTGACCGAGCACGTCTCCTTCCTCACCTCACTTTGTGCTCAACCCTGAATGCCTCACGCAGAAAAACAGCATTCAAGCTTATAGGGGACAGTAAAGACCAGTTAGACATACAGTGATTCGGGATTGACTGACCAGCTCTGAAAGAATTATGAGACAATAGCACTGAAATGAAAAATAAATCTACAAAATGATGGTGATTATCACAGTGATCAAGGAAGCACACAGAAAGTGAAACAGTATGAAGTATTGCTCATGACCCATAATATAAAGTCACAATCTAGAACCAAGACCAAGGACACTTGTCGAGGGAGGAGCAGCGAGGAGTTGGTGAGTAGGGCAACACATGAAGGCTCCTTCTTGTTTCTGGAGAGAATACAGAAATCAACATACTTAGGTTTGTGTGTAAAAAAAATCTGAGAGCAACTATTTCAGAATTAGCATTAGGATGTCTCACTTCTGGAACACTGGAGAAGGGAAATGGAATAAAGACAAGTTGATCAATACTACCAAAGTCTAGAAAGTAAAAGAAAGAAAAACAAAAATGAAAAAGGAGGAGTCCATAGAAACCAACAGGAAGGAACATTAAATAATAAGTAAGATGGCAGAATTGTGTTCAAACATAATAATGACTGTGAATGAATTTAGTTCTCTCCTTGAAAAATGGTCACTCTTTGAGAATAAACAAGGAAATAAACCCCCACAAACCTCTGTAATAGAACACATTTGAAAATAATAATGAAAATGTTTTCCCCTAAAACTATACGCCAATCTCATGAACAAATCTAAATGCAGCAAGCTAGAAATTGAATCCTAATTTATTAAAAGAAAATCCTTCCTTGATAATGATGTACTGGTCTCAGGAACACAAGGATGGTTCAACACCAGGAAATATACTGTTGTAACCAACTGCAGTAAAAAGATAAAAGCATCGCGTCGATCACGCCAGTTACGTTTTCCGCACTGCAGCACTTTCTTGCTGAGTTATAGGAGTTCTTTATATACTCTGGGTAGTAATCCTCCTTCTGACTCATATTGCAAGTATTTTATCTGTTTGATAATGTCCTATATTTTGAATGTTATTCTTTCAGGACAGTAAATCTCTCATTTTCTGGGTTTTTGTATCTTGTTGAAGATAGGTTTTCCTTTGTGCAGGGTTTTTAAAAAATTTCTCCTATGTTTGTTCCTACTGCCTGTATAATTTTGTTTTGCTACATTGCTGTTTGTAACAGCCAAATACTAGGAAAAACGGAATGCTGGTGAAATCCTGATGCTTTCATACGATGGGATACGCAGCTCGAGTTCAAATGAATAGACAGAGTTACAGGAATGTGATGTGGAAAGAATGCCAAGGTACGTGAACTGGAAAAAGCAAATCACAGGATGGAATGGAATGACTGCACGAACGTAAAATGATGTATTTGTAGAATACAAATGCGCAGAGAATGTCGAAAACGCTACACACCCATGCACAGCAAAACGTGGTTACCTCTGGGAAGGGGAATTCGGTAGGTTTTTCCTCCGACTATTGTGTATTACTTGACATCAAGAAGATAACGTTAGAAGGAAGGGTAAGAAGAGGGAGAAATGAAGACATCTGTCCTGGAGGAACCGCACGCACGTTATCAGCAGCAGGAGGCGGGGAGCAAGGATGCGGTGTGGTCCAGGCACATGCCTGTCCGAGACTCAGCCCGCGTGACCACGAGAGCCCGAGCTGCTGCACCGTCATGTGCAGCTCACGAACACGGTCAGCCCTGGGGAGTCAGCGCAGGGCAGGAACCTGAGCACCGGTGAGAGAGACCTGGTTCAGAAGACCCGGGTTCACATCCTGACTCTCCCTTCTGAATCTCTTCCTTTTTGAGGAGCGGGACGTTGATGCGTGTCTTACTGGGGCTGGAAGGTCAGTGCGAAGCGTTTTCTGGTGTAATGCCCAGTTACTCTGTCTTCTTTTGGATTATAAAATGGAAGTTTCAAAGATTATGGTTCTGAGGTTTTATGGATCTTTTGAGGCTGGGGACGGTGGTGGGAGGAAATTCTTTTTAGTCATTTCCGTCAGGTACACGAAGAGCGTTTACTATGGAAGCCTCTCACTGAGGTCTGCTAGATTAGGTTAATTATTTGCTGTGGATTAAACTGGATGTTAATTATGGGCTCAAATAAGATCCTGGTGTGTTCATCCAACGCCATGTTAAGACTTTCCTTTTTTCTAATGGCTCTGATAGAAAAAGGGGAAGGTTATTCTTGGAGCTTGAAAACGGCAGAAATAGCCACAGCTGGTTTAATTACGAGAGGAAGAGATCAGAGGGAAGAAAAGAGAGGAGGTATATGATCCCATGATATGCTAATTAGAAATTTTCATATATGTTGATTTGCAAAGTACTGGTGGATACGTCGCAGGCACTTTTGCAAAGACCCTGAAGAGGAAAATTGCACTTTTTTTTTTTTTTTTTTGAGTTTCTACTTTCTCTGAAGGTAGCAACTTTTCAAACCACACTAGTCAGGGTGAAACAATGACTTTCTGCAGTTGTCCTGCAGCCAGGCCTTTGCAATCACGGCGACTGAAGTGAAAGTGCTGATTAAGGGCTTGGCAGGAGGGTGACATGCGCGGAATCCTAATGGGGAGGTGGCAGCGACTCAGCCTTTGGGTCGTTTTCTTTGGCGACGGTCGTTAGCAGGTGACAGGGCTGTGGAGGAGGGAAGGGGGTGACCCCAATTATGTTTCGTGGTGCTTGCTTGTCTCTGCAGTTCCACGCCTTACGTACGTAAGTTTGCTTTTTACTGTAGTTATTTGCATATCTGTCTTGCCACCAAGATTCGGAGCTGTGTGAAGGCAGGAGCTAGACGCGGGCCATCAGGTGGTTTCACGACCCCGGCACAGTGCACTGCAGGAAGAGCTGCTGGACAAAGGCTGGCTAGACTGCATTTCAGCGGCCCGGTGCCGTGTCAGTTTACTCCACAGATTCTGGCCTCAGCAGTTGGCGGTAAACCCCGGCGCGGGTGTGGGGCGGGCTTGGTGCCTGGCCCGAGGGAGCTGGAAACGAGCTCCTCTTTAGATCTGTTGACTGATGTTGCAGTTGGCAGAGCGGCTTGCCTGCACTTCCGGTCGGGAGCGGAGGTTGAGTGGTGCCCCAGTCAGTCTGGTGGTTAAAACCCCCCAGGAGGAGGAGTCAGAGGGGCCGAGGTCAGCTCTGGGCTTGGCCGACTCTGAGCTGCACACCTCTCGGTGACGGTAGGTGCTGCTTTCCGGCTACGTCCAAGCTCAGGATGCTTTCGAACCCCCGTGAGTCTTACCTGCTCTCCCAGGGGAGGTGGACTGAGGTCACTGCGCCGTGTTCCGTGGAGGGACCGCTTCTGCTCTTCACCTTGGCAGCAAGGTGGCCTCTGAGCCCTTGATGAGCTTGGGCCAAATGGTCTGCAGGTCTGTTTTCTCTGTTAACCAGTCAGCTGCGGAGCTAGGACCCACGGCACAGATTAGATTCGGAGGCTTGGTCGTCCGTCCGTGCCTGATTAATTTCTTTTGCTCTGGTACTAGTCCAGAGGCAGAGCATTTCGGTTGGTAGAAACGTTAGCTGCCGCCTTCACTGGGGCTGACTGACTGCTGACTGAGTAGAAGGCATTTCTCTGGCCCCCAGTGAGTGGGAACTCCCCTCAGACACCCCCACTGGAAGTATAAGCTTTGTTAGACTCCAGTTGGATGGACACGATCAGGTTTCTTCTTGTTTCTCCTCCCTTTTTAAAATCATATACATTTCTTTAGTATGGTCAGTTACAATGTGTCAGTTTCTGGTGTCCAGCAGCATGTCTTAACTGTTCTCAACAGCTTTTTCAGAATCTTTGTCTCCCCCTCTCCCCTCAGTGAGCCAGGAGGCCTGGTGACACAGCACTGGCTTTGAGTCGGGGGATGGGGTTGAAGGCTGCTCCCATTTCTTCTGCAGCCAATACTTTAATACACAGCTCAGAAAATAACACGTCAGCCCAGATTTCCTCTCTCAGCGCTGGATAACGTCTCAGAACCCGTGGAGGCGCTCGTAACGGCAGGGCATTATCTGTGATTGGTCCCTACTCGCCTCCCCACCATGCGAGCTCATTTCCTCTTCCTTTTCCTCTGCTGGAGTGGTCATGTTTCCTGCTTGCCTGCAAGGCGTCCTTTAGGGCAGGGATCAAATCTTTGTCCTTGTGTTTGAGCTCTGCACTATGAGAGAGCGAGGTAACCAAATAACAGGACTGGATTTCCTGTTAACCTTTAAAAGTTGGGACAAAACAATGAAAAGCCTCATTCAACCCGCTTTTCCCCTAAATGACAAGTTGCCTAATAGCTCTGTTATCTATCAAGCATCTATTCGCCTGGCGAGCTGCTCTGTTGTCTGCTGCGGGCGCCGAAGCCAGAGGTGCTGGAAGGGATGGTCACTACTTTATGTGAAGAAGTAAACATGAAATCTAAACTGGGGTCAACGTATAATAATCATAGCTAACATTCGACAGGTGACTGTGAACGGGGCGCTGGCTGATCCCCTCGTGTGAGACAGCACATGTAACCCCGGGAGTGTCCCTGTGAGGCAGGGCCGTCGTGACTGATTTGCAGTTGAGGCAACTCTGGGTGAGAGAGTGAAGTTACTTGACCTGAGGGTCCACAGACAAAGGGGTACCTGAGCGGGAGTCTCCTTGCTCTGGGCGCACACAGCAAGCCTCTCGCTACGTCACGTTTCCAGGTAGACCGCGAGTGGCTGAAATTTACCCCTGGTGGCTGTTAATGGCTTAACACTCGCTGCCGGGGCACGTTCTCTCGGCAGACGCGGCTGGTATAAGGATTATTCTTCTCATCTTCACGGTAGCTTTTATTTTGACTCTAGAATGTTCGCAAATACATGTGCTTCAGTCAAGGGCTGGGTGATTGTTTTAGCAGAAAAGGGTATGTCGCTTCATGGAAGGAGGGCAGGGATTTGACGCTGGTCTTGAAGAATGGGCAGGATTTGGAATAATTAAAAGGGGAGATGAGGGTGAGTTGAGGTGCCTGCTGCCACATCAGGATGGTCTGGGCAAACTGAGTCTTTCAACATCCTCTTCAAAAGACAGAACGTAGTTTCCTTAAGGGATGGAAAGCGTTGTTCATTTGGCCCATCGCAATGCATTTACTGTAATTTTTATTTGTGGCCCTTTTCAGTGCCACTTAGGAACGCCGGTGGGGGAGTCCATGACGGAGTCAACCTGGCAGACAGGGCGGGTCGTGAGTGGGCTGTGACCCCCGGGGCAGGAGGACTGTCCCAAATCCTGCATGGCAGGAGCCAGAGGCAGACCTGCAGGGGAAGCTCTACCTGCCTCGACAGGTGCTGAGAGTCATGGTCATGCTGAAATATGTCCTCAACACGGTTGTGGACAGATAGTTTGTCTCCCAGCTGCTCGAATAAAGCACAGCATTTAACACCAAGTTGGGCATCTTGGCCCGCCCCCACCAGGATCGAACAATGAAGGCGAGTCCCCAGATCGGAGAGTTCAAATTCTGGAAGCCGAAATCTGGCACGCGTCCACCACGTGCGACATAAAACCATGGCACTGACCTAAGTGGACTCTTTGGAATCTAAGTATACTGGGAAAGTATTGAAGTATTTGGTTCTCACAACTCTCTTTCGGTTAAAAAATATGCAGCTCTCTTAAGGAACTGCAGTGTAGTTCACTGTTTCTAGACCCTGGCTGCACACTCGATTCAACCGGAGAGAGGAGAAGGCCGATTGCCAGGCCCCGGCCCGGACCTGCGAAGACTCTCTGGCTGTGAGCTGGCTCCGGGGCTGCAGACGCGCCGGGGCTACTCCGACTGCGGAGCCAGGGTCGGCGCTTGGGAATTAGGGGGCCTCTGGGAGGGCAGCGCAGTGCGGAGGGAGCACGAAGGCGGCCCCTCGTCCTGGGGCCCGGAACGCCTCTGAGCAAGGGGCAAACGGACCGGGAGCACCCCCCACGCTCGTTACACCTCCTCACCTGGCTTTCACTGCCCGCCCGCAGTGAAACCTATAATTGATGGACTTCTTTGAAGGTGACTCTGTGAATAATGCATATCCGTCCCCCGCCCATCAAGTGACTTCGTCATTCTGAGCGGGTAGGGCCAACGTGAATAGCCGGACTCGAGCTCCTGCTGGACTTGAAGGAGGCCACCCTTCTGTTCACAGTTACCTTATGTCATTGGAAAAGGGCTTCTCCCGGATTCACAACAGACGTTGGCTTGACACATTACGTTACCTTACCCATGTGCTGCTGTGCTGGTGAGAAAAAACAGTCTCTTTTGAAACTGGCTGGAATGATATTCATTCCCCCCCAAGATAAATAGCTTCTTCTGAACGTGTTCATTTTTCAAAGACCAGTCAGCATCAAGGCGCGTGCCCCTGACCTTTAGGTTTGTGGTGTTTGCAGAGTGAGGTGGAGTGGGTGAAGGCAAATCAGAGAAGGCTGTGCCCCAGGACCGACCTCCCCTTGGTCGGAGGAGCTCTCCCATTGTTGCTACCAGGGTTCCCTCTGCTAGAACCTTGGCCTTGAACCTGATCCTGGTGTAGCGAGGTGAAGCTTGGAGGCAGAGCTATTTTTACCTTTACCTCCAGCGCATGTGGAGAACAAGTGCTGGCTGCAAAGACGCAGGGGAGGCGAGGGCTGGTCTTTGTTCTTCGTCCACAGCGTTCGCTCCGATGGCATTGCCCACCCCAGGTGAGGGGCCAGGCTGGGGAGGTGTGTGTGCACGCTGGACAGACGTGCCACTGCCCCCGGCAGCGACGCTACTCCCACCTGTGCAAACGCCGACCTCCGCCGCCACCCTTTGCAGGTGTGGTCACTCCTGCCATTCTTGTCCTGTTCAGGCAGCTAGGAATTCATCACCAGGGCCAAAGGAAATCACAAAGACATAACACCCCCCACCGTGCTTGTCCCCACACAGTGAGGCAACGGTGGCCCCACGGCTGGAACCCTGTCCTAACCCTATTTCTACTCCTAAAACCCAATGTGGACAATGAGGACAGCTGGACTTACGCTGGTGGTCATTCTGTACAGAAGTATTCAATCACTGTGCTGTGTACCCAGAGCTGACACAGTGTTGTAGTCAATTATACCTCAATAAAAAGACAAACAAAACACAGAAAGAGAAAAAGAAATAAGAAAATAGAAGAAAATTGAAAAGCATAAAATACTCTTCCCATCAGATTAAAAAAATTCCTTCTATCCCTAGTTTGCAAAAGCTTTTATCATGATGTTTATTATTAAGTGGACCTTATGTAAATTTGAATAAAAAGAAGAGATGACAGAAAACCATATAATCATTGTGTTTCCAACTACATAAAAGTCTGTGCATGCTCTTAACATACACACAAAGCGTGGAAACACTTACAAGCAAACACCGAGCTATCAGCGCAGATGACGGAGCTTGAGGCCGCCACCCCCAGGAGGTGAGCAGGATCCACAGACAAAGCGGTCCCGACTGAGGTCCAGCGCTCGGGCTGGGAGAAGGCTGAGACGCGGGGGGAGGCGACTTGGAACATTTAGGAAACTGAGGTGATCTTTGCTGAAGAAGTCGGTGGGAAATACTCCTCAGACGTCCGTGGGAGCAGCAGCAGAGAGTCCGAGTCTCTCTCAAGACAAGGGAAGGCCCACCTGCTTTGTTCCTCCCACCAGAAGGCAGATCCATCACTTTTATCTGAAACTGAGCCTCAGTAAGTCTCTTTTTATAATTTCCTCACCTGTTAGGATCGTAGTATTTCACAGGTCATGTTGTCGTTGTGAGGATCAAAGGGACCATATAAATGCTGGCTTTTGTTCTTCCACTAAAACTGTTGAATAAATAGATCCTTTTGCCTTTTTTTTAATGAGCCAAGGCACAACCAGAGGTGGGGCGAGATGACGGCACTGCACAGACACTCAGTTCCCTCCCGTCACAGGAGAGGCCCCGGGACAACGCTGCACGCTGACCGCACCACACAGCCCGCGTTCCAGTCTGCTTCACAGCCAGCATCGCTTGCCCAACTCTCGTAGGCCAGGCTCTGCTGACACATCTGGTAGACCCCTGCTCCACACAGGGGCTCTTTTTTCTTTTTAATTGAAATAGAGTCAGTTACAGGGTGTCACTTTGTGGTGGGCAGCATCGTGTCCCAGTCACACATACACATACATGCATTTGTTTTCATTTTCTTTTTCATTATAAGTTACTACAAGATATTGAATATAGTTCCCTGTGCTAGACAGAAGAAGCTTGTTGTTTATCTGTTTTATACGTAGTAGTCAGTTTCTGCAAATCTTGAGCTCCCCGTTTATCCCTCCCCACCCTCTCCCCCCAGTGACCATAAGTTTGTTTTCCAGGAGCCGTTGATATTTCTAAAGCTTATAGCCTGTAAAGAGATTTTTTTTTTTTTTGCCTTCTTGCCTTTTAACTCTGAATCCATAGTGAAATTTTAAGCATTTATCTCTTTTCTCGTTAAACCATGACCTGGTCAGAAGCACCGAGATCTTACCTCGTGGGGAAAGCTTGTGCAGCCCTGAGATTTCTGGAGCGCGGCAGCCCCGACTTCCTCCCGACCTGCTGGATGGTCTCGGGAGCCCACTCCGCCTTTGGCAGGAAACAGGCAGAAGGTCATCCAGGAGACCTTCCTGCATCCTGGTCTGGGATTCTCCTTAAGTCCGGAATTCCAGAAAAAAAAAATCAGAGTATCTTGTTTCTGTACAGACAGCGCCTAGTTTCACAGACTGAGCGGTATTGTTCCCTTTTCTCTCCAAGATACTGAGTGATCATCTGAACACGTTAGCAGGAGGGCAGGCCTGGCCAGGGGCTTGGATCTTTCTGGCAGAGGCTGAAGCTGGCCTCTCTGCAGGCTGGAGTTGTGAGTAATCTGAGTTCTTCCCAGAGCAGCTGGGGGCTGATTCTGCCACTGGTGAGTCCGCCTCACCGGGGCGATGACTTCCTGTGCGGTCAGCGTGGCGGGGGCGGGAGGCCGCTGAGCGCTGGCCACAGTCCTGTTCCTGGGAGCTGAGGTGCCGTCTTGGGAGAGAGGTGGAGTGAACCCACCAGTGGAGAGTCATGAGCAGAGGAGAGGACTGTGGCTCGGTCAGTGTCTTACCTGAAGCTTTGAACTCAGATGGTGTACTAGGCCCCTTCGCTCTCTTTTCAAAAAGCATTTTTTTGCAAGAACTGTCAGAAGATCGTGGTGGGAGAGGAGAGTGAGGACAGGCCTTGGCGAGCAGGTGACGCTCTTGGGCTCCTGGCCCATCACACCTGCCAGCTGGTCACGCCGAGGAGAAGCTTTGCTGCTAAGATACTGGAGGCAGGGAGCTGCTTGCCTTGCCCATTAGCCCTGTGCACACAGCCTTCTGCCTTTGTTTTTCTTTTTCTTTTTTGACCATTGGTCTGACATGGCATGAGAAGGGACCAGGGGGTGTGGGAAGAGGAATTAATTACCAGATTTGAACAGAAATGGGGCCATCCGTCTTCTATCAGACCAACAAGGCTGCTGCGTGTGCTGTCGGCCCCTGGGCAGTGTGGTCCACGGCCCGTCCGGGAGACGCAGACGCCCGGAAGTGGCGGCTCACCGTGGTGCAGCATCTGGGCTCTCCTGGGGTCCCTGGGCTGGCAGCTGTGGTGCTGTCTTAACGGACCATGGAAGTCAGAATCCTCAACTCCTTGAGCTGTGTCCAATTTCCCTTAAGAAGAGAGACAGCCTGAGGCAAAGCACCACAGGCTTCAGGAGGAAGCAGCTAAGTGGGCGGGGGGATCATTGCATCGGGAAGGAGACGGAGGAGCCGCCACTTCCCTGCCCGAGCCACCGGGGGCTGTGTCAGCGTGAGGGAGGGGACACGAGCCTGTTGTCTCCGAGGAGCTAGCCAAAAAGCCTTCTTCTTTTGCCTCAAATATCCTAAAAATGAAGTCAATGACGAGCTGAGGAGAGAATGAGGGTTTGAGAAGAGATGCCCGTCTGCACTGGATGGTCAAGTTAATTATCCGCTTGACTTTGAGTCTGTGTGTGTGTGTGTGTGTGTGTGTGTGTGTGTGTGTGTTTCAGGTGTAGTTTTAAGACAAAGTGGTACTAAGAACCCATTTATGACCATTCTTGAAGTCAAGGGACTTTATGTACAAATTTGTTCTTTTAACGGGTACCTGAATTGAACGTTAGCTTGTGCATTCTATATTGCTTTTCCAACTTCTGTAGTCCCCAGTAGATCTTTCCCCCGAGATTAAATCAGAATCTATGCATATATAAAGCACACTTACTTCTGAGCCACATTCTACTTTTATTTTGAAAAAATATTACAACATAATCAAACTATATTAAAATGAAAAACGTATTACTGTGAGGTTTATGAATCATATCACGGTGGAATTTGTGGAGTATCCGTCTCTTGGTAAAATCCAGCTTTTCACACCAGTTTCTATTTTGTACACTGTTATTTACATTGTGACATTGTGCTTTCTGTTTTATGGTCTAGCGAGCACCATGCTCCTCCCAGGTGACTTTCAGAGGTAATCTTCTGACCAGTCTCTAGGAAAAGCTGTATGAAACATGCCCAGATAGGTTTAAAGGTATCCTGTCACAAGAAGGCTTTTGAGAAACAAATAAAAAATAGAAAGATGCTAATCCCCTCTCTTTGAATTAATACATATCGCTGAAACTCACGCCAGTGAATGTTTGATTACCCACTGTTCAAGTTATATGATGAATGAAGATATCATTTTCTCTATTAGCCAAGGTGGAATGTGGAATTGGGCGCTATCTCTACAGACTTACAATCGCCATTCTCTCGGGTGCAGGATACTAGCACGTCCTGGGCGCCCCTCGTATCGTAGAGCTGTTCTGAAGGAAAGAGGCATCTTTGGAGTCTCAGCTTAGCATCTGGGGACTTTTAGTGTCGAGGGCATCAGGTGGATTGTCTTTTGGTTGAGTATTCGTCCCGTCGTCTTCCCGCGACCTCCGCAGGTTTGCGTCCCAGCTGTGACGCCCACACCACTAAACAGCCCTCGGCCCCCAAGCACGTCACCCCTCAGGCCCCACTCTGTCCCCACAACCATTCTTACAGTACAAGAACAGTCAGCCTTCTGCTACCCACTCCTTCCTCAAAATCAAGGTCATATTTCAGGGTCCGTCCTCTACAAAACACCGTCCTGTGCCCACATGAACTTAGCTTCTTTTTGATCCCATTCCAGCGGAAACTGGATGTGGCCTCACTGCCTCTCGCGCGCTGTGAGTTCTAAGATGAAGTGGGGAGAATTTCCAGTGCTTCCCCTCCTGTGCCCATTGAGCGTGGCATGTTCAGAAGCCCACGACTCGTGCAGGGCTGTCCTCAGCAGCGATGATTTTCCCGTCCCTTCCCCCACTCCAGTGCCTCCTGTGTGCACACAGGTGAGAACAGGAGTCCAGGCGTGAGCACCTTGGAGGGGCGATGAGTCTCACTGGATTGCCTGAGAGAGGTCGGGAGGGGGGCGGCGCCTCCTTTGGGGTCTGTCCGCTGACTGTGTGCGCTTGCAGCTCTGGCAGGGCGTGACCTTCCCTGCCACGGGCTGGCCCTGCCTCGACTCTCTGGAGAGTGCCCCCGTGCAGCCACAGGCCAGGGCAGAAGGTCAGCTCCCCACGGCTGGGCTGCCTCTCTCTGCTTCTTATCCCACGGCCGCCTCCAATGACAGGCTGCCACTCAGCAGAATTTCTAAACATGGCGTTGGAGAAGTAAGGAAGTCACTGTGGAACACTGAATAATTTAGGATGTTACACCTCAGTCTGGGGGTGCTCATATTCTTAAGAAACATTGAACGTTAGCATCGTTTGGCAATTCCAAAACGGGCATGTGGTGAACCAACAACTTCGCTGCCTTCGTCTGGGTCGTGCTGCGGGTGAAAGGACACCGTAACGTGCGTCTTTGGGGGCGGAGAAGAGAGGACGAGGGACGCGGTGAGAGGTCAGCGCAAACCGTAAGATGCAGCTGTGCCCTGCTGACCTCTCTGAAAGACTGCGGGCTGTGAGGAGAGCACTTGGTTTGGAGCAGACATTGCTCCAACCACCTGCTGTGTGACCTGGCGCAAGTCACCACTTTCTCCGGCCCCAGTCTTTTCTAAACAGTGGGGTTAGAATCGCGCCCGCTCGGGTGAAGCAGTCGCTAACGCTTTTAAGAGCCTGTGATGTGTCAGGCACTGTCCCAGTAGCTTACCATGTATGGACTCCTTTCATCCTCAACCCTACAAAATAAGTGTCACTATTATGCCCATTTTACAGACGTGAAAGCTGAGGCACAGGGGCGAGCACCTTGTAAGTGGCAGGGCAGGAACCCCCAACGTGTTTCACAGGACAGTCGCTCAGGTCAAGTTGCTTCTTTAGCTCTGATGTAAAACACAAGTGTCAGATGTCACAGCGCCAAGTGCAGTGGCAAAACTACCTGCCCCGCACAAGCCAGACTCCACCGGCTAGTGCACAGCTGTGAGCTGAGGGGTTTGATTGGATCCGAGTTCTGTTCAAATCCATGGAATAATGAGCTGCGTGGTGATAGGCACACGGGCTTCCTGAAATGTGGAGCTGGAAGTGGAAAAGCACCCCGCCCCCCGGAGACCAAGCTCAGCCCCTTTCACACTCGGAGCGCGTCTCCCCTGCGCCAGCCAGAGGCGCCGTGGGGCAGAGGCCCTGCCAGTGGGTCCGCACCCTGGCTTTTGCCGCCCCTGGTTCTGTGACAGAAGCTCTGCACACGCTCGCTGTTCCTTGGTTCTGTATTTATACAATGCGGGCAGTAGAGGTCCCTTCCTCACCGGGGGGGGGGGGGGGCGGGCGGAGGTAGAGCGGGTTAGTGTTTATCCAGCCCTTGGGAGAGGACGGCGCAGAGCGGCCTTTCTGTGGGAGTCGGCGGTCGCTCGTCGGCATTCTCCAGAAAAGACCTTCTTTCCAGAATCAGTAGATGCTGTGCCCAAAGCAGGCGGATAGAAACAGGTCTTTCCCTAACAGTGCGTGCATCTTGTTGTGTGTGCGTGCGTGTGTGTGCGTGTGTCTTGTGTGGTGTGTGTGCATGTGTGTGCACGCGCATGTGTGCGAGTGTGTGCACGTGTGTGTCTGTGCGTGGGTGGGTGGGTGTTTGGGCACGGGTGTGTGTGTGTACGTGTGTGTGCGTGGGTGTGGAAGGCAGGTACAGGAGACAGAGTGTGAGAGAGAAAAAAAGAGAATGTGTCCTATGTATGAATTAGGTAAAAATTCAGGGAAAAGAGAGGTGAATTGGCAGGAGAAAACGACCACGCACTCTGGGGAAGACAGGAGACTTCCCTGGAGGGAATCCTGACGGCCCCTGGGCTTGTCCCTGACCTCCCCCCGGGCCGGCCTGGGCCACACCTGGGCACAGGTGTGAGCTGATCAGGAAGACAGGTGCCTGCCACAGGCGACAGACTGGGGAATGCGTATTAGGGTTCCCTCAGATCTATGCGCAGGAGTGGGGTTGCTGGATCACATGCTAAGTCTATTTTTAGTTTTTTAAGGAATCTCCATACAATTTTCCAAAGTGGCTGCACCAAATTTTGCTCCCACTAACAGTTGAATCTGACCACTCGGCCCAAAGGCCTTCCGTGCCCTCCCTGCTGCGCCATGACGTCTCCCTCATCACAGTACCTCTCCGGTGCGTCTTATCATGTCGTTCAGGTTTAAGGCACTGTTGGTTATAACCTATCCTCACTTCAGGAATTTTAAAATGTGGAAAACAATAAGTTCTTTGAGTTGAAATGCACAATGTGACAGTTCACGTTCTGTCTCTCGTTGGGGCACACACTTTGCCAGAGCAGGGGCCTCTCTCCTGGCCCAACCCTCCTCCAGGTGTTCTCCGTCCCGCAGTCCAAGTTCTGAACTGCTGGTCTAATCACACCACTTCCCTGCTTAAAGTGATTACATGGCCCCTCACTCTCGCAGGACAAACTCCAAAATGCCTGCAGGGCACGGTGGCCTCCAGGTCTGAGCTCCTGCCCACTGTCCATCCAGGTCTGGACCGCCCTCTCTGTTCGTTTCTCCGGCAGTAACCACCTTCTTGGGGTCTCAGAGCACAGACTTCTGGCCTCACTGTGCTGGCACTTGGCCTGATGTGTGCCGCCCCCTCGCCCGGCTGACTCCGGCCAATCCCCCACCCTCAGCGCTCACACTCCGCCAAGCTTTCTGCCCTTCCTGGCGGACAGAACTTCGTCCATCATAAAACACCAAGCCAATCACCATTTACTGCAATTATGGAACCTTTGTACAATAGTTTGTCTAGTTAACGTGCACTTACTGAGCACCTAGTGTGTGCCAGACGGTCTTAGGCACTGAGGTCACAGCAGTAAACAAAACCACAAAAATTCCTGCCCTGATGGGTCTTACGCTTCAGTGAAGGTGAACAGACCATAAAAAAGACACATGAGAAATGCGCAGGAGACCACACACCGAGGAGAGCTGCGGGGGAAACCGAGGCAGGAGAGGGCCCGGGAGGCCCAGCGGCTGAGAGGCAAGGCCCAGGGCAGGCTCGGCGAGGACGCGAACAGCTGGGCCAGCGGCAGGCCCCGTGGTCTCAGACTGGCCTCCAGATGCCGCCGTCTTTCCCGCCTGGCTCACCCCTGGTGAGAGCGGCCGGGTGTCGGAGTGGGATCGCCCAGCGCCATCTGCAGGGCCCACATGCGTGGTTCCGGAGCCATTTTTCCACGTCGGGGGTGTCTGAGCTGCTTCTGTGGCCGTAAGCCACCCACTCTTTTAAAACGCGTAGCTGACAGCCAGCACCCACGTCCATTTCAAAGACCGCATTTGCGCACCAGCTGCTGTGATCTCGCAGTCGCCCCCTCGGGCGTTCCCTCCCAGGCCCCCGGGCATGGCTTTGGCGTCCAAAGAGCCCGACTGCAAAGCAGGAGGACATCGTCCCAGGACCCCCCCCCCACACCGGACGGGGACACGAGCAGGACTCATGCCGATGCGGACAGGACAGGGAGCTAGGACTCTGCTGAAAGCAGGTTTTGTTCAAAGTGGGAGAGAACAGCAGAGCCCTGGGTGCCTGGATGCGAAGTCGAGCTGCGGCTGGGTGGGGTGGGGGTCGGGAGACACGCCTCCACCCATTTCTAAACTTTACTCAAGAAGTGGGTTGGTCTGGCTCTCCCTCTCGGCTCGAAGGGGCTCCTGGCCCGCAATGCTCATGTCGGCGCCTCCTGGGCACCATGACTGCTGTTAGCTTCTTTTTCTCCAAAGAAAATGTATGATAGTTGTATGATGCTGTTCAAAACTTCATTCGTTTATTTGTATGTATTTATATTTATCCAACAAGTGACTAGCTCTGCACTGCAGCAACGTCCACAGAGATGGGTAAGTGAGGACTTTGTCCTGTAAACCACTGGCTTCCAAACTTGGCCGTGGATTAGAAAAGACAGTACATATGGTTAATAATAACTTACACACTATGACGTTTATATAATTAAAACATATGAACACCTGTCAGTCAGCAGTTTGGTGAACACCCTTCCAGGAACAGTGCTATTTTGCATACTTTCCCCCTTTATTTCCCTTATCTTGATTCATTGTTTAGTTTTTAAATACATTTCTGATAGAAAGGTAAAAACTTCCTCATTATAAATGTTAAAAATAATATAACATTATGTAAAAACAGACATAGGCATGTATCTGTGTGATCGAAGCTTTATGCTGTACACCAGAAATTGACACCACCCTGTAAACTGATCACACGTCCATCAAAAAAGAATGCAAATTAAAGATATAAATATATACAAGGTTATATATAAATAAATATAAAAACATTTAAAAATATAAAAATACATAATCATAAATATATATAAGGTTATAGTAAATGAATTAAAAATTCTGAAGCCTCAAACAAAGCACAGCGTGGTTAAAGTCTTACTACAACTGGTAGACGCTTAGATGTTGGACTGCTTGGTCTGTATTAAACAGCGCCGTGTCTGGCGTGTCTGCGTGTGCATTTTGAGTGTGTGGCACTGACAGCTCCCCTGGTGAACCAGCCTCACCAGCACTACGCGAGCAGAGGAAAGTATGCTTCCTGTGGGACGTGTGCTGTCCGACAGAGTAGCTGCCCGGCCATGCTTTGTGGAAAGAGACACGTGTGTCCGGGAAAACTTCAAGATGCAGGAAGGCAGGGTGAGAGGATTGATATTGGCTGTCTGTGAAAGCAGCCCCTCTTCCATGTCGCTTTGTCTGCTTCTCTCGTACACGGACGGTATCTGGCCACGCTGGGTGAACGGAAGATGTTGCAGCAGCTACAGTGTCCCAGCTTATTCCATCCCCAGGCCCCCCTCAGGGGGTGGCCTCGCCATTGCTCCAAACATTGTGGGTGAAGCATTTGGAACCTGTGCTTCGGGGGAATGAGTTAGTTTTCAAAATACAGAGTGTGTTTCTAAGTGTTTATTCAAGGAGAACAGAAGAAGGGTGGTGTGTTCTGATTGTCTTTGTAATTTGCGCACATTCCACCTCAATCTGTCGTAACTCAGCGGGACTTGGCTTGCGGGCTCTTTGCTTTGAGCTGCTGGCCTCGGGGGCAGAGCCCGCAGCGTCTGCCGGGCTGAGCACAGATAGCCCGCACCACTCCAGCAGCAACGGGCGATATTTTTAGCCAAACTCGATGGCATCCCCGCCTAATTCCTTTCCCTTCTTGCAGTCAAGACAGTGGAAGAGCTGACTGTAATCTGAGGACACCTCCTCCACAGACACCTCCAGAGAAGCTGAAAGATACGAAGGTGTTTGTTACAAGCAAGGGAAGTTGTGAAACAGCGGCGAACAGGAGATGCGCACCTGCTGACCTCTCCCTCCCTCGGAAGGCGGTGAGCAGGACCGCGGCCGCCACTGAGTGCGGGCGTTAGACTGACTTTTGGGTGGAAAGACCACAAAGGCCGTGCTCAGTGGGTGTTCGATGATCAGACAAAACCCTCGAGAAGCACGAGGGTCTTACCTGGACATTGGTTCAAGGAAGTTCAAAACATCGGGAAACTCTTAGCAACACAGGAGAGACGGACGCCGGTTCCAGCACCGGGGACGCAGCAGCACAGGAGAGACGGACGCCTGCACTGATGTCAGGGTGTGCACCCAAAGTGATCACGGGGGAGACAGAGATGAACAACCGCTTGGCGCGTTGTCTTCCCCAGCGATTTGGTGCTGATTTTACAGTGTATCGTGGGATGTGAACTGTGTTTTACTCAGTAGGGCAACTGTCATTGTAGGAAAGAGAGTAAGTCATTTGACTTGAACATTTAAAATTTGTGTAACATGAGTGATTTTTCTTACTTGCTTTGTGCTGGTGTCCACAGTGGCACAAGCGACTTTTCCACCCACACTATTTCTAGTGCGATGGCAACATACGTGATGTAAAATAAACATTCTGAAGTGGTGTAGTCTCCTAACGGCCTAAGAACAGGCCCTTCACTAAAGCCATAGGTGGGTGGAAGTAATTGATGAGTAATATGTCTGAGAACTTTTTATGATTTGGGGGATGTAAAACTGGGGCAAATACACCAGCTGCAAAAGCAAAAGTCCCAGGGAACACAACTGCCCGTTAACCACGTCTTTTGTTTGTCACTAACGGATAAAGGACAGTGGGGATGACTCCCCGGGATGATTAGAGGAGTGAAACATGTAAGGGAAGCTTCCGGGAACTGTTAGGGTTTATGTATATAAACGTATACTTCATTCTGTCCCACGTGATGGTCACTATCAATCAGGTTCCGTTTATTAAACACATAGACGTAGATCTTGCTTCAAATTAATGTGCAAGGTCTGACAGCAACCGTGAGCCAGTCTTGCTACAGCTGAGCGCGTGAACACACTGCAGTGTGCTTATTTCTGCTCTAAGACCTAGTTATGTATTTCAGTGTGCTTTTGCAGTCTCTTCCTAATACATTTTATTACGGTGCTCTAGTCCACAGAAAGTCTAAAATGATTAAGAAATTTTACTCAAGAGGAGAGAAATCACAGTCACTTTCTGGAA
This sequence comes from Camelus ferus, assembly GCF_009834535.1. NCBI lineage: Eukaryota > Metazoa > Chordata > Mammalia > Artiodactyla > Camelidae > Camelus > Camelus ferus. The sequence goes on from NC_045730.1 coordinate 26,071,728, forward strand.
GATTTCCTTTAACTCAGTTTAATATGTTTATGAGAAAAGGCAATTGGAAACCATGTTTCACATAAACATGAGATAATCATTTAGCCAGCTGCTTTCCTGCCAGCGCAAAGAAGCATGCATTTCGCCTGCCGGTTGTAGACACGTCTTCTCCAGGACTCTGATGAACTGTTTGACTTTTCCCTTAGTGGTCACGATTATAGTCAGGAAGTCTGGTGTTAGTCTGAATCTCCTTCTCAGCTAGGGAACCAGTTTAGTTTCTAGAAAATTAGATTCTTCTACTTACAGAGTTTTGACTAGGAGATAGCTATATATGTGTTTTCTTTTAATAATCTTATCCAGGAAACTGGGGTGTACTTTTTCCTTAGTGATTTAAGTCCATCTTTAGCTCAAGGAAAATTTCCCTTGTTTCTTTGACCGTGAAATCTCCGTCATTTTAACACTCTTCCCCTTTGTGGCACTTGGTGAACCCTTTCGTCCTAGTAACTCAAGTCTGTCTTCAGTTTAAGAGATTTTCTTTTTCTTTTTCTGATGATTTCTCTCCATTCTCTCCTCCTGATACCTCTGACACCTACACTGCACCTTCTGGATCTGTATTTCTTCTGTCTTAAGCCCTTTGCCACACTTTCTACCCTGTTTTCTTTTTAAGTCAGGGAAGAGTTGCTCAAGATGACGTTCCACTGGAGTGGGATTCCTGGTTCACGTGGTAAGTCTAATTTTAGTCTTTTGAGGAATCTCCACACTGTTTTCTGTAGTGGCTGCACCAAACTGCATTCCCACCAGCAGTGTAGGAGGGTTCCCCTTTCTCCACAGCCTCTCCAGCATTTGTCATTTGTGGATTTTTGAATGATGGCCATTCTGACTGGTGTGAGGTGATACCTCATTGTAGTTTTGATTTGCATTTCTCTCATAATTAGTGATATTGAGCATTTTTTCTTGTGCCTATTGATCATTTGTATTTCTTCCTTGGAGAATTGCTTGTTTAGGTCTTCTGCCCATTTTTGGATTGGGTTGTTTATGCTGAATCACTACGCTGTACACCAGAGATTAACACAACATCGTAAACCAACCCTATGTCAGTAAAAAAAAGTTTTTAATAAAAAAAATTTAAAAATAATAAAAGATGTAATTTCAAGTTACCAGTGCAGTTACTTGGAGCGTCTGCTACTCAGTGTCATCCGTTTATTGACTTTTAAGTTTAGCAAGTACATTTCTAGATTCCAAGGGGCCTTTCTGGTTCTGAACGGCTCCTTTTGCAGCCTGCTCTTCTTTTTTGGATGTGATAGTCCCTGAAGTCAAGTTTCACTTTTTTTTCTTTTAAATGTTACATCCTGTGTCTATATTGTCTGTTTTTATTTGCTTGTTTTTAGGGGTCATTTTAATTGCTTGTCTAGTTTGCTTATTCTCTTTCACGCGGCTGATTTTCCACAAATGACCACAGGGGTCTGGTTTGCCCACATTTATCAATCAGCGGTTAGGCTGATCAGTACCAGGGGCCACTGGGAGTTGTGCACGGCACCATTGAATTTCCCTTGAAGATGGAGGTTGACTTTGGGGACCTGCATTTCATTCATTCAACAAATATTTCTTGCATATGATAAATCTGTGAGCTACTGCGAACTAAGGACTGTTCTGTGGACTTGGGAAGTGGTGGTTTAAACAATAGACAATAATCCCTGCCAAGGGGGAAGGATATTCTAGTGGGGGGACTGAGACAAAACAAATAATAAATAAATTCTGTGATGTATTACAGGGGATAAGCACTAGGGAAGAACGGAGCAGAGTAGGGAGGGCTGGAGGTGTGGGCAGGGAAGGGAGGCTGGACTGTAACTGAACACAGGGGTCAGCATGGGGCTCACTGAGGGGACGACGCCTGAGCAGGAACCCCACCTGGAGCAGGGGCGGCAGCAGCCAGGAAGGTATCAGGGAACAACAGGAATGACGAGATGGATGCCGAACCGCGTCTGGGATGTCCCAGGAGCAGCAAGGAGGGCTGTGCCTGCAGTGATGTTAGTGAGGGAGGAGACTTGTGGGTGGAAATGACTCAGGTCTGAACCATTTGGGATCTTGTGGGCCTTGGTTTTTAGTCTGAGCCATCAGAAGGTTTTGAGTGAAACCGTGGACTGATCTGGTTAAGTTGAAGAGGATCCCACCGGCTGCAACGTTGAGAATAACAGCAGGACGGCAGGTGCGGGGCCGGGACAGCAGCCGGAGGCTGTGGCGATGACCGGGGCAGCAGCAGCCATGAGGAGACGAGGGGGCAGTGGACCTCCACCTCCTCACGTGCTTGGGGACCCTGGGGGTTGGGGTGTATTACGCGTGGGGTGTGGGAGAAAGACGGCAGCAGAGGGTGACACCAGATTTCAGGCCGGAGAGCCTGAACGGGGGAGAGCTATGACTGAGACAGGAATGCTGGGGTGTAGCAGGTTTTCGGGAGAAACCAGGAGTTCCATTTCGCACACGTTATATTTGGAATATTTGCTTGGCATCCAAATACAGATGCCGCCAAGGCGTTTGGGTACGTACGTGTGAGGGCGGGAGACACCCAGGGTAAAGATGCCAGCCTGAGAGTCATGGGCGTACAGCAGTATTCAGAGCTGTGAGCTCACCAGAAACGGCCGTGCAGCCGGAGAAGTGCCGGCTGTGTGCCTGCAGGGGCTTCCTGGACCGGGAGGGCGGTGCGTCTGTGCCCAGGGTGCTGGGGGGCAGTGCACTGACAGCGGGACCCCTCTGGCGAGGCAGCAGAAGGAAGCGCCCCTGCAGGAGGACCGTGTGGGAGATGTGTTTGCCGTCTCTGGCAGCTTACTGCTCACTGGGGGCAGGTGTTGGAAAAGCCTCAAGGTAAGCGCAGGACTGGCTCCTGCATCCATGCTAGGGGTCCACTGTGACAGGCATCACTTCACTGAGAGGAGCTCTTTTGCCAGTAGACACACAACACATGCCACGGCTGCTCCCTGGGTGCACAGAGTATAGCAGAGCACAGCCAGCCCCTAAGGCTGCAGAATGTTCCTCAAAGCCTCAAAGCAGGGAGTGTTGCTGGAGTTTAGTTAAGAAAACGCATTTATTTATTACTTTTTTTGAGGTATAGTCAGTTTACAATGTTGTGTTAATTTCTGGTGTACAGCACAATTCTTCAGTCATACATGGATGTACATACATTCATTTTCATATTCTTTTTTACCGTAAGCTACTACAAGATATTGAATATATTTCTGTGTACTATAAAATATAAACATATTTATCTATTTTATACATACCAGTCAGTATTTGCAAATCTCAAACTCTCAATTTATCCCTCCCCTCCTTCCTCCCCGTAACCATAAGTTTGTCTTCTGTGTCTGTGAGTCTGTTTCTGTTTTGTAAATTAGTTTGTTTGTCTTTTTTTTTTTTAGATTCCACATATAAGTGATATCATACAGTATTTTTCTTTCTCTTTCTGACTTATTTCACTTAGGATGACAATCTTCAGGCCCATCTATGTTGCTGCAAATGGCGTTATTTTATCATCTTTATGGCTGAGTAGTATTCCATTGTATAAATATACCACAACTTCTTTATCCAGTCATCTGTCAATGGACATTTAGGCTGTTTCCATGTCTTGACTACTGTAAATAGTGCTGCTGTGAACATTGGGGTGTCTTTTTGAATTAAGTTTCCTCCTGGAAATATGCCCAGGAGCGGGATTGCTGGGTCACATGGTAAGTCTATTCCTAGTCTTTTGAGGAATCTCCACACTGTTTTCCACAGTGGCTGCCCCAAACTGCATTCCCACCACAGTGTAGGAGGGTTCCCTTTTCTCCACAGCCTCTCCAGCATTTGTCATTTGTGGACTTTTGAAGGATGGCCATTCTGACTGGTGTGAGGTGATACCTCGTTGTAGTTTTGATTTGCATTTCTCTGATAGTTAGTGATATTGAGCAGAAAATGCATTTATTTAACTTATCCAGAGGTCCCCTCTGACCTGAATTGGGTGTTAAGCCGCTCGTCTGTAACTAGGGGTTCTGCAATATGATCCTTTTGTTTTCATTTTATAGAAATTATACAGTTTCTGGGTCATCAATATGGTCTTGCTCCATGTATGTTTTCTAGTGCTGTAATGTGCGTGCATGCGTGCGTGTGCGTGTGCGTGCGTGCGTGCGTGGGTGTGCGTGTGCGTGCGTGCGTGCGTGTGTGTGTGCGTGTGCGTGTGCGTGTGCGTGCGTGTGTGCGTGCGTGCGTGTGCGTGCGTGTGTGTGTGTGCGTGCGTGTGTGCGTGCGTGCGTGCGTGCGTGTGTGCGTGTGTGTGTGCGTGTGTGTGTGGGCATGCGTGTGCGCGTGCGTGTGCGTGTGCGTGTGCGTGCGTGTGTGTGCGTGTGCGTGTGCGTGCGTGCGTGCGTGCGTGTGTGCGTGCGTGCACATGAGAGGTACCAGTCAACGGGGTTCAGGAAGAGTTGAAAGGTGAATGTGGATCTGTCTTGAAGTAGAAGCCATTTACAAAGTTTCATTGTGTTTCAAGAAAAGATATGTTTAAATTACTTAAACTTTTTTTTTTCTCTCTGAAGGCACAAGAGGTTATAAAATTACCAATCATAAAAGATCCAAGTAAATATTTAAAATGTAAAATATATTTTACTTTTAGTCCTAGAAGTTACATTGTTAATAAAAATACCAACAAACGAAAAGTCTCAGGAGTCATTAGAGCCACAATTGTGTAAATAACTTGCTTCAAATGGTGTCAAAGGAAGAGGCGCCTTCATTAGGCGCAGCTCCAGCAGCAGGAGAGCCCCAGGCGTGGCAACAGCTGTGTCTGGAGACTGAACTGCTGTCCTTAGAAGGGCTGCAGTTCAATGAAACTATTAGGTGAAATTTTCATTTGCACAGAGGTGTTTCTTCTTACAATTGACTAATATGGTTTATGTTGGGAGTCTATGACCAATTCTGCGCTTCATGTTATAAAATGAAAAAGCAGTTAAAATACAAAATTTAGAAAAACAACACACTTGACCACAGGGACATTCTGAAATTGAGCGCACTGTTTGTGCTGTGATAGAGGCAATGAAGCTGGAATGGGAACTAGGCACGAGCCTTCACGCATACTAAGCAGGAGAAAAAGGTGACATGGCCAGTCCCCAGCCTCTGGGCTTTGATGCTAAATAACGGTACTCAATTTTTATTCGAAGGGCTTTCCATAATTAACAACTCTACTCTTTCCAAAGTCGGTTTAGGGAATAAAGTTGAGTTACTTCCCAAGCATTTTTGGAGGAGGCTCCTGATAAGACAGAAATGGAAGATCTACAACATGCATGTATTTAATACAGCAAATTCCGCAGAGCGCACTGCACTGGCATTTCTGTGCCTGAACCACGCGGTCAGCTCTAAAATGGAAACACTGACGCTGTTTTCAGTTTTGACTAGGCATTTTAAAATGACCAGCAGGATCTTTGGCACTTCAGTAATGAGTCCCCTGAAAAGGATTCAAATCTAGGCTTTAAGCTCAATTTCCAGAATATAGAAACAGCTCATATGACTTAATAACAAAAAAGCAAACAACCCAATCCAAAAATGGGCAGAAGGCTTAAACAAGCATTTGTCCGAAGAGACATACAAATGGCCAACAGGCACATGGAAAATGCTCAGTATCACTAGTTATCAGAGAAATATAGATCAAAACTACAATGAGGTATCACCTCACACCAGTTAGAATGGCCATCGTTAAAAAGTCCACAAACAATAAGTGCTGGAGAGGCTGTGGAGAAAAGGGAACCCTCCTACACTGCTGGTGGGAATGCAGTTTGGTCCAGCCACTGTGGAAAGCAGTATGGAGGTTCCTCAAAAAATAAAAAAAGACTTACCATCTGATCCAGCAATCCCAGTCCTGAGCATACATCCAGAGGGAACTTTAATTTGAGAAGACACCTGCACCCCAATGTTCACAGCAGCACTATTTACAACAGCCAAGACATGGGAACAGCCTAAATGTCCATCAACAGATGACTGGATAAAGAAGTTGTGGTATATTTATACAATGGAATACTACTCAGCCATAAAAAAGAACAAAATAATGACATTTGCAGCAACATGGATAGAACTGGAGATCATCATTCTAAATGAAGTAAGCCAGAAAGCGAAAGAAAAATACCGTATGATATCACTTATATGTAAGAAAAATGAGACAAGTGAACTTATTTACAAAACAGAAATAGTGTCATGGACACAGAAAACAAACTTATGGCTACTATGGGGGTGAAGGGGAGGTGGAGGGATAAATTGGGAGTTTGGGATCAGCAGATACACACTACTGTACATAAAATAGATGAACAGCAAGGTCCTGCTGTGCAGCACAGGGAACTACATTCAACACCTTGCCATAGCCCATGATGACAAAGAACAAGAAGAACAGTATGTATGTGTGACTGAGTCACTGTGCACCACAAGTAAACACAGCATTGTAAGCTGACAATGCTTTCCCTAAAACAAAAATCAGCACCAAATCTCGACCTCCAGTGTTTTCCCTGTTATACAGGAGCCTTAGTGATGCTGTGCTGGCTGCGTCCCTTTGACACCCTCCTCCCCCAGCCTGCTCTCCTCTGCCTTGCTCGTACCGGGCAGGCTGCCCCGGAGGACCGCACTGCCTGGCATCTCTGCCCCAGCTGCGAGGAGCTACGGGAGAGAGCCAGCCGGAGGTGGGGACACAGGAGCCAGCTGGTCCTGCCTCCTGTTTGGAAGCAGCTGGGCTCCTTCGTGGTGGCAGCTCCTGCCTGTGCCTGGCCAGAGCTCCAGCCCCAGGGGTCTGGTCCCGTCACCACCACCCACCTCTGCCCCTTCTGCCCTGAGGCCGCTAACAGCTTCCCACAGGTAGACCTTTCTGGGTGCCTCAGTGTCCTGGGACCCTTAACCCTGCACACACCTCTGGAATTGTCTCATGAAAATCTCTTCAGCTGAGTCATTGGAGTGGAATCCTCTTTCTGCAGTGACCCTGGCCTCCAGGCGCACCGACACTGATGTCGTGTGACAGACAACAGCATGATGTAGTTCACAGCACTCACCCCACGTCAAGCCCGTGGGCACGACAGAGACTTGAGTCTACCTGTGGTGGCTCTGGCAGCACCCAACGATGAGGCCTTAGTTGTTACCACGATTACAAGGTGCTGCCCTGTAGCTCTGCCTTTGGCGGCTAGATGGACAAGGGTGCCAGAGAGAATGATTCCCTGCGCAGGCAGCAGCCTCAAGAAAAAAGGGTGAGCTGGGACCTCCTGACCAGTAATCCAGCTACCTGGCTTCCGCCCAGACCCCATGAAAGGAAGCGAATTTGTCTGTTTCACTTTCTGACTGCCTTCCCAGGATGCATCGTTAGGTAACAGAGGACGGCCGTGAAATAAAGGTCCTTCACCAGAGGCGGAGTCATGCAGAGACACCAACACCGAAGGGCAATGAGGCTGCACGCAGCGGTGTGCACACCCGCCGGAAGCCGGGGGCAGAGACGCCTGGCTCTGGGGTGCTGGTGCAGGGGAGTCTCCCGCGCTTCCTGGCGCCTTCTTCCTAGCTCCTGGGGGGCTCAGTCTACAGTTGCCCTCGCAGACAAACTCTCCATCCTGGACTTCTCCCCGTGTGGACCGACAGGGTTCACTCCCTGGGAGCCCTGGTTGGCAGCTTTCTCTTAGATTTGGCTCGGGAGAGCCAATAATTCACAGTTGGCTTTCCTGCTACAATTTTAGTCAGAGCAGCTCTTGTCACATCTCTTTTAGAGTCATGCTAATGTCATCAGAGCAGAAGCAAGCTTAGTAGCATTTATACCTAGGAGTTGAGCAATGGATGCATTTCTGATAATATATATAGAAAAACCTAAAACCAAATAAAGCCAAGAACAAACCTGAGGCAACCCTCTCAGTAGCTGAGGACACACTTCCCACTGGCTTGTTGAAAAAGTCTTTGTAAATGTCCAAAGACAGCAGAAGTCTGCCTTGCAGACAGCGGTGCTGCGTGTCAAGTTTCGAAGCTAAATCCAAATGAGCTCTTTCCCCGGTTTATAAAAAGACAAACTCTGTGACCTTTTGGATTTATACTCTTTTTCTTTTTTTCCATCTCCTTTAATCTAGCCTTTCCCCTTAGTCTAGGGTTCTATTTTAATATAACACACTGTGAAAAAGTGCACTGTTACTGCTAAATAGAATTATATAACAACTTTATATAAATATGAGTGCAATTATTTAATTAAGATGTTAAAATTTTATTATTTTATTTTAAAATACGTAGGTAAATATTTGCAATAGAGAGAAACAGAATTGGAAAAATATGAGCAGAACACCCTGGAGGACTGGCTAAGAAAGAAAAGGAAAAAAACCCCCAAAACGCAAAGCAAACAGGATGTGAGTCTTTGGGCAGCAAAGCCGAAGGAGAAGGAGCAGAGAGAACGGCCAGCATCAGCATAAGACAATTAACTCCTCTCTTTCCTCAGTAAAACCAGCAGAGATTTAATGGTGCTGAATCATGGGTTTCCAACGCGGCTGCACTGCCCTGCAGTGAAAGACTGGGTCACGGATTCTCGGGAGGTGGTGACAATAGCCGTTAGCAGATCAAAAACTGGGGAGGTGAACTGATTGCAGCAAAGAGGGCAGTGCCATAGCAATGCGGGGCATTTCGACAAGGCTGTTTAAACAATCAGTTCTGACTTAACTGTATGAAAATGACCCTGTCAAAGAGGAAAGTCATGCTTTAAAGTTATAGCCTTCAGTCTCCCCCCACCCACCAAGACCGTGGGGACTGTTTATTCATTTCTGTATTGTTCCAACTACTGTTTTGTTTCTTTTAGTTTAAGCACATTTTATTAATTTTAAAGATATTTAAAACTATCATTATTTTTACCACTATGAATTAGTAACACGATCATAATATAATAACATATTCAGAAAAGACAATAAAGATTTTTTTTAACCCAAACCCAGAAACATGCCACTGACTGTTTCTCAGCTGGGACGAGTTAAGTTGGTTTCGCACCTCAGACCCATGCTGAACATACCAGTGGTGGCATTAAAAAGCGATGAATTTTGATATTGTATGATAAACTGTGACCAGATATGGAAGATCTGCATAAGTGAGTAAATGGGTATTTTCCAAATGACCAGTGCGTCACAGTGTGTGAGCACAAACTCATTCATGATTACAGTTCCACTGAAAAGCGCAAAGCAGGCAGCAGACTTCAGAGAGAACGAGACGCTCCCTGAGGCGGTTCCAGATTCTGCATTTCAGCCGCTTTTCAGGACGCGCCTGCTTGCTGGTTGTGCTGAGAATCAAAGGCGAGTATCCACAATTATCCAAAAAAGATGACTAAAATACTACTGTCTTTTCCAATAACAACACAAAATGTGTTTTTAGAGTTTATCGACTATAGCGCTGTTATGAAGGCGTTTCATGTAGCACGCAGCTCACCCTCCCAGCACGCCCGTTCAGCGGTTTAGGTGTGTTCGCGGTGTGCGCGGCTGTTGCTGCCACCGGTTCTAGAACATCGTCCTCACCCTGGGAAGACAGCCCTTATCCGCCAGCCCCTTTCGCCAGCCTTCAGCCCCGCAGCTCTGCGCAGCCACAAGTCCAAGGTTTCTCTCTCCAGGTTTGCCTGTTCTGGACATTTCATATGAATGGAATTATATAATGTGTGGTTTTCCGTAACTGGCTTCTCGCAGTCAAACAATGTTTCCAGGATTCATCCGTGTTACAGCACGTGCCGGTACGGCACGACTTCGTAGTCAGACAGCGCAGCACGTCTGTCCGGGTGGGCCACACGCCGTTCAAACACTGGTAGGCTGATGGACGTCTGGGTTGTTCCCAGCTGCTGGCTGCTGGGAGCGATGCGCCACGACCACGAGCGTGCACGTTTCTGTGTGGACGTGGTTTTATTTCTCTTGGGTACACGTAGGAGTGAGGTCGTTAGGCTGCACGTTGACCCCGTGTTTGCCCGTCTGAGCGGCCCCCAGGCTGCTTTCCGGTGCGGCCCCTGTTCTGAGCTCCCGCCGCGGCGGGAGAGGGCTTCCTCCGCGTCCTCTGCGACGCTCCACCGTCGGTGTTTTGGCTGCCGCGCCTCGTGAGGACACGGCCGTGTTGCTGCTGCTCTGATTTGCTCCTCTCGTGGCTGGTGCTGTTGAGCCTTCTTTCCTGTGCCTGCTGGTCATTTGTGTGTCTTTTTTGGAGACATTTGTGTTCAGGTACTTTGCCCATTTTTACGTGAGTTATTCGTCTTCTTATGACTGAGTTGTAGGAGTTCTTGATTCGTTTTAGATGTAAATCCCTGACCAGATATAGAGTTTGCAAATATTTTCTCCCCTGCTGTCACCAGACACGCCTTTACCTCTTTCCTCGTGGTCTCCTTTAATTCTTTGAGCATCGCTGTGACGGCTGCTTTGAGTCTTTGTCAGTCGCTACGGCATTTGGTTTCTCCCCGTCCAGAGGTCACACTTACCCGTTTCTTTGCCCATGGGCACATTTTTGGCATTCTCGATATGACACTGTAGGCATTCTTGGTACTGGCTAACCACCGCCGCCCCCATGGGGCTTTGGGTCGTGTTCATTTTATTGACTTGTGTTCGTTGTGGCGACGTCTGTGCCTCCCCTTCAGTGTGAAGCCCCGGGGCTCAGCCCAGGCGTGTCCGCGTCATGCAGGGCTGGCAGTGTTTTGGGCAGGGCTCTCTGTCTCCTGTGATGTCCACATCCTGCTCTCTGGCCAGTATTTGAGACACACTCTGGCTACATGAAGCCTCCTCCCCACAGCTTTTTTTACCCAAAGCCACTCCCGCAAACTGCTTAGTCTGCGGTTTAACCTCGATGGCAAATGAATGCAGCAGCCTCCTCCCCGCCACTCGTCACTGCAGCTTCCACTGCTTGTGAGAGTGGCCTGAGGCGTGGACTTGTCTGCACCTGTTTCAGAGGAAGTCAGCTCTCTGGGAAGAGATTAGAAGCCGTTCCAGGGCCTCTTCTCCCCCCAGGCAAAGTCGCTGAGCGACAATTCGGGGCCGAGGCCAAGGCTGGGCCTCCCTCTGGGTGACCCAGGCTCTGGGCAGCGGGGCCGGAGACTCGTGCCTCGCTGGATCCTCTCTGAGTGGAGCCTCCCTCTTTCCAGCTGAGACAAGGGCAACCGGGACGCGGTGTGCGACACACACGTGTAGAATTACGTATGTCAATAACTGGTATGACACGTCCATATAAAGAAACGTAACAAGTAACCAATGTAAGGTGCAGTTACTGGTTTTGGCAGTTACTGATCTGGGGAGTGGGCCGCACGCTGTCCCGCCAGAAGTGGAGCCTCATTTTTAAAGTGGATCTGCCCCCCGACGGGCGGTGAGTCCTGCCCGCCTGAGCCAGAGCCAGAGCCGCTTCGCGGGTGGGCTGTGCTGCTGGGAGAGGTGGCACTGCCGCCTTCTTGTGCAGCTGAGTGGCGTGTGGCCCGAGGTCGTTCCCTCCACTTAACTGTTCCTGAACAGGAGGGGGAAGTCCGAGAAGTGGTGATGTGTGGCTTTCACGCCGTAACAGCCCTGCAGAGGAAGAGGAGGCAGTTGGGGGCGAGCGGCGGGCGCCCCGCCCTGGGGCTGAGGCGTGGGTCCGCCCGCCCTCCGACCGCCTCTGGTCTGTCCTCGACCCGCACCTGTGTGCCGAGGCCCTCTTTACAGGCTGAAGGTCTGAGACGGGTAAGGAAGCCGAGCGCCCGGTGGCTTTGCACGTACGCCACTGACGCGAAAGCTTGGAGTACTATATCCCTTCAGCTTGTGTCAGGACGTTGAGGACGGGAGGGCCCTGTGGTCCTCTCAAAGAGCCTGGCATCGAAATGGCCGCAGTAGAAACACAAGGTCAAAGAGGGCACAGGCATGTCCCACGGAGTGGGTGTTCTGGGGGGCCCCTGGGTGTGGGAGGCCCGGGTGAGGGAGGGGAAGGACCGCGCTGCTCCGTGCGCCTTGCGAAGGGGCCAGCCTCCGGGAACCCAGGCGAGTCTGGGAAGATGAGGAAACTGAGGCTCGTGTCCGCAGGACCACATGCGTGCTGGGTGGGTGCCTTTTGTGAGCTCATGTCACCCAGGAGTTCTCAGAGCTTGTTTTGAGTCCACACTGAATATTACAAGATGGTGGTATCTTGGATCTCTGTTAATAAGATCTTTTTATGTAACTTTTTACAAATTTTAAATATTTCCAGGAGGGCTGGAAAAGGAGACCATCACGTAGACCATGGCAGTATTCCACGGAAATGCGTGCTGTGAAGAGTCACTGAAAAAATGCGATGGAGTGAAACAAAATTACTCTGTTTACATATTGCAAAAGTGAAATAAAATAAAATGCCCGTCCTCTGCCCACGTCAGTACCTCGGTCCAGCTCTCAGCAGCTCCCGGGAGCACCTGTCCTCGCGCGTGGATGCATCAGGGGCGTCTCCTCAGCTTTCGCGCAGTCGCTCAGCTTTCCAGCCTGAGCGAAGGCGAGCCCTCTGTCTTGCTCTTTCCTTCCTCCTCCCCAAGATTGTCTCTGTTACTCGACCGGACCACCCCGAGAACCCACGCGTTGTCCCCATACCCGGACGGCACACGTCCTCCGTTCAAAGGCAGCACAGCCCCTGCTTGTGACCAGAGTGGTGGCCTGCTGGCTGGTCCAGCTGCAGTGGCCCCCGACACAGCCACTCCTCCCACAGCGATGGCCGACACCTCCTCCCGCCCTCTGTGCATGGCTGGAGTCATCTCAGTTCCCCCCACTCACTTCCGTTAGGTCAGAGCTGCCCCTGGGCACCGCGGCGGCCCCCCCAGCCACCGGCAGGGCGGTTGCTTTGTCCACCAGAGGCCAGGTCCTCTCCCTGGAGCCTCAGTTCCAGCTCCTTCCTGAGTTTTCTAATTGCTCCTTCCAGGGAATGGGGTGGTGATGCTGCCACGGGGGAGGAGGTGGGGTGTGGCTGCCACCGCGGTAGTGTTACTGTGAAAGGGAAATTTGAACAATAAAAAAACCAACAAATAAATAAACAAATAACTTCAAAAGTTGAAAAAAGTGTTTTCTTGGCGGTTTTAACTGCACAATAGGGGAGGCAGACGGGTGCTCTTCCGGCTGTGGGAGGGACGCGTCGGTGTCTGTTTAGAGAGACGGGTTCTCCTCAGACAGCCCACAGACCGAGGTGGGCGCGCTCCCCACTCACCGTCCAGTATGTGCAGACACACACCTGCCCCTACGCGTGCACACACACACACGTGCCTGGACATACGTGTGCGTGTCTGTGTGTTAGCAAAGGCCAACAGCATCTGTTAAGTGACTGGTACTTACTGGACAGCTAAATATCCCCATGGCCTTGTCCATTATGTTTCTTCAGGACCCACAGGACAGGTACTGTATAGAGAAAGGCTATTCACAATTGGGGGTTTGAGACTTGCAAATATTACTACTGTGTATAAAAAAGATAAACAACACGGACCTCCTGCACAGCACAGGGAACTGTATTCAATGCCTCGTAGAAACCTGTAGTGAAAAAGTATGAAAACAAACGTGTGTGTGTTCACGCATGACTGGAACGTGGTGCTGGCCACCAGACACAGACACGCTGCAACTGACTGTACGTCATTAAAAAAAAGAAAGAAAGAAGAAGGAAGGCTGTCCAGCACTTTGCACTCTGCCTCCAGCAAGTCACGGGCGACTGTGCGAGTAAAGGGAGGAGCTGACACGGCTGCAGTCCACTCAAGACTCGTTTGTCGAATCACAAGGCCTTGTGTTGGCGGCGGATCTTCCAAAACACGAGGGGATTCGAGGGGTCATTTTAGTGACTAGTTCGTGGTGAGCCGTCGAACGTTCTCCAAGGCACCGTCCTCTCAGTGGCCACCTGTGGACCTATTTTCATTTTTAAATCGTGTGTGTGCAGCGTACACTTCGTGAGGAAGGACATTCAGAGAGGGATTTGAGCAGCACGAAGGGGGTTCCGGCATTTACTCAGGATAAGACCAGATGTTTTCCCAGGAGTCTTGCGTTCCTAACCACAGGCCCGATCGGAGCGTTAGGTCTCAAAACCTAAACACACCGGGCTTAATGCAAATTAAATTAGAACGGGAGAAGTAATTACCCGGGGCTGACGACGGCCCAGCGCAGGAGCGGGATGACGGCCCCTCACACGGGGAGCTGCTGCAGGGCTGCTGTTAGCGAGGTGCGCTCCTCTGACACGCGTTTCCTGGCTCGCGGGGCAGGGCGGCAGGGCTGAGCCCGCGACGGCTTCCCGGGCTTCCCGTCCGCTTATTCCTAAAGGTGCACTTGAGAAAGCAGCTGGAGGGGCTTAAGGAGCAACTTCCTTAACAAAAGCTGCCTGACCGGGGACGCGGCCTAACGCAGCCACAGAATAAGCGGTGCCCTGTGTGCTGAAAATAGCTCTGCTGGGTGGGAGGGCAGGTGGATGCCATGCTGATGAAATGTAGGGCGGCCTGCTCCAACAGGTCACGTCGTGAGCTGAAAATACTTTCTGCCTTCCTCTCTCTTTTGGCTTTTCTGTTTGTTTGTTTCCATAGGAATTTGGCTGAGGAAGGGAGACTGAGGAGAGGGAAGCTGACGATTTACGGCATTTGCCGAACGTTGATTCATTTATTTATCTGACCAGGCACTGATCTCACATCCTGAAGATTTACTGCTCAGGCGCACAGGGTGGAGGACACGCCAGGGCGCTCCGGGGGGACGCGCGGGGGTGCTGAAGCCCAAGGCAAGGTCTCATTCCCATGTAAATCACGCTGGTTCTTGACATTGTTTTGGGCTGTGGGAGACCGGGTTTTGTTTGGGTTATATGTGAACGGACTGTATCGTAATAACAAGCCAGTCTACGACAGGATTAAACTTCATCTCCAAGAAGGCATGAGTCCTTAGACTCCGAGCTGCAGAGTTTTAGAGCTGGAAAGGGGCCTGGTTTAAGCTCCTGATGTTACAAATAAGAAACGAAGCGACTTGCCCAAGCTCATACAGCCGGTCAGCAGCTCTCCCCAGATAGAGCAGCGGCTGCTGGCCCCTTGAGAGATCGCCTTCTCGCCGGATCATGGAGAGCACCGCTTCTGAGAGCTGAGATTTCTTTGGCTTCTGTCCTGGTTTGGACAGTTTTTCTTGGACAGCCCTGGACAGTACTAGCTTCCTGGAATCTCTCAGCAGGAGGGCAGAGCCGCAGAGCACATCCTCTGCTGGTGCAACAGACGTAGCGCAATTTTCCAAAAGGTGTTCTGTCCAGCTGGCAACACGGCCGGCGCCGGAACTCGTGGAGGCGGATACGCTCCTAAAATGTGAGCTCGTAGGTGCCTCGGTGGGGAGTCACCAGGAAGAGCAACCGCACACTTTCCTGCTGAAATCTGCTGCTCTTCCCCAGTGGCCACGAGGAGGCTGAGCGCCGGAGAGACCAGCGGGCAAGTCCGCCCCACTTATTCCGTATTCAACAGGTCCTTGTGGACAGCTTTCTGTGTACCTGACACCCATTTTTACCGCGTGAGTTGACTAAGAATCAAGGCGGAAATGAGGGGGAGTTTATTTTCCAGAGCAACAGAATCTTCGAGCAGGAAGGAACATGTAAGATCACCTCTGCTTGGGAAGCCGAGTGACACAGACCCGAGTCCTCTTACCCAGGAGGTGGGGCTGGAACTCAAGTGTCGACAGTTTAGTGGGGCTCCTCCCACCACACCGGCGTCTTCCTCGCTTGATGTCTTCCTGGGGGAAACTGATTTCACAAGTGAGGATTTTAAAAGTTTAGAAGAAGTTCTGTCGACTTGGGCTTCCTTTGGATACATCTAGGAAGTCGCGTTCACACGTGGCTGGCTAGACGTGCTTTCCAGACTGGAAGCCTGCCTCGTTCCTCCCCTAAAAGGGAAAAAACTGTAATAGTTTGTATCCATTTGGTGTTAAGATAAGGAAGGCAAGGATAGCAGCTTGTAAACACACTGCCAAAGAGACGGAGAAATAAACCACGACTGGTGTGAGCCGGCTTCTCAAGGGGAATTAAGTGCAGAGCCTGTCTCTTCAGGACTTTCCCACCGGACTTGGCCACTGAACACACGTGGAAAAGTCCCTCAACACGGGACTGTGGGCTGGGACCCAGTGGCCCCCTTCTCCTAACCCCTGCTTCACGATGGGGACGGTGAGGACTAAGAGAGTGGCTGGCCCGAGGTCACACGGCCTTTCAGTGGTTTAAAGGCAAAGCTATTGATTCAGACGTCGCGTGTCCGCTCAGCTGTCCGCCCATGCTGCCCTTCAATGACCGGCTATTCCAAGATTCTCAAAAGTATGATCCACCTCAACGTCTTGACATGGAAATTTTATTCCTGGACCCAAAGAACTGGGCCACAGCCGTGTTGTTAGAAGGTAAGTCTGAAGGCTGAAATCCATGGATTCAAGTTCCAGACTGACTGTCCTTGTATTCAATCGGGCTGCCTTCCCTGAAAAATCCAAACTTTTAAGTAGCTGTGTGTATGTTTAATTGCTGTTTAGAATTTAGTCAGCTCCCTCCACGGAGAATCTAAATCCCAGCAGGTATCTGGACCAAAGTACAATCTTTGCCTAATCTAAGCTTTCACTTAAAGCTTTCTATAAAATATGAATTTGTGAATGGGAGTTGATGGCCAGAGGCTGGGGAGTTACAGGATATTGAATGAGCTGTCACATTGCCATAACCTGATTTAGATCCGCAGAGGCAACTGTGACCGGAATTTTCTGGGCTGAAACGATGATGGGAGAGTTATACATAGCGAGGTTATGGCAGATTCGCCTTGGGAGTGACTGTAAGGGCAACGGATTGTGACGGGAGGTGAAATGTACGTGCGCGTGACGGCGTGCTTCCAGGGAAGGACGTTGCTGGGGCAAAGGGGGAGATTTATTTGGAATTTTAAGGGCATCGAAAATTTCAGAATCAGAACACCTTGTAGCAGGTGCATTGAATCTTAAATCATGAATTAAAAAAATCCAGTCACACGGCAGTCATCGCAGTAGCATTAGCTGAGGAGTTGATTTAAGTGATACGTCTTAGAACTTTTTAGGAGTAAAAGCTTACGTTGCCAATTCTGTGGGCAAACTTTGGCCAAGGCTCCACATTTCCAGAGGAAGTCCGACCGCTGGTTAGTAGGTGCCGGGCACCTGAACCACCCGCGGCGCAGCTCAGACCCCCGCCTGTGAGCGGGGAAGTGATCGCCGGGAACTTCGCGACCTCCCCAGCTTGTCTTCCTCCTGTGCCCTGGCTCTGAGGGGCGCACAGCCGCCCGCCCCACACCCGCCCCCGGGGTCACTGCTTCTGCCCGATGCTGCCTCACTGGGTCATCCTGATGGGAGGAGGCCGCTGCCCGGTTCTGGGGCCCCCTCACCTGCCCCCAGTTCCTGCGTTCTGATGCTGCACCTTTGCCCCTTCCTCAGGCTGGGGGGTCGTGGTTTAAATCACTTTTGTCTTGTAACACACGTGTAAATCACGCCCTGGAAATACGATGTCACTGCAGTCATTTCCTCATTAATAAGTCAGGCTTCTGAGCTGCTGCTTCAGATAAGCCAGCTGACAAAAGAGCTACCATCACCTTGCGGTCAGCCTCCTCCCGCTGGGGCTGGGGTGCAAAGACCGGACCAAAGGCCGATCACGGAAACAGAAGATTTAAGCTTTTGTTCCCCAAATTCTCAAATTGTACTGTTTCATCAGCACCTCAGCTACCTGGCTGAATGTGACTGTTTCATTTTTTTTAATTCATAATTCATGATACAATGTTTCTTCTACATGTTTCTCTGATCTGAAATTATCTATGTTCTTAAAATTCCAAGTTTAACTCTTCATTTTTGTTCCCAGAATTATTCCATTCTTCTCAACTCTATGGTCAAAAGAAACTCTTGGGAAAGCAAAGACTAAAAACCAAAAAAACAAAAAGACCGGAGATACAAATCCAGTGAGATGTCAAACACATTCAGGTCCAGACTGTCCACCCTAAGCCTCGTGAGTTACAGTGCCCACAGCTGCTTTTGACTGAGCTTTATTGGCAGCCAGAGCCAGGGCCAGGGCCAGGGCCAGCCTGCGGTCTCCTGTGGTGTCTGGTCTGACAATTAAGCACATACATATATCAGTGAGGAGGTTTAATTTGATTAGGTTTTATTCATTCACGTTCGTCTATGCATTCACAAATTTACTGAATCCCTAGCAGGGCTGGTGCAGGAGAGTCTCTGCTTGAGGAGTCTGTAGTCCAGCAGGACCACAAGCCAACACCAACCATAATGAGATGTAACAATTGAGATTACCAATAAGGAACTATTTCTTCAGTTCTCATCAATTTATTTATGTCGCTGGGGAAGAAAAATGGAAAACGTGGGAATTACTCAGCTTAAGAACGACTGTACCTCAACAGCTCAGTCAGCCACGTGGAACCCCAAACGTATTTTCTTCCACGTTAGGTCACAGAAATTGCAGCTGAAGGACTTTTTTTCTACATTGCCACGTACATTTAAGTCCTGGTGGCCGTGAAGAGGGGAAGGGTAAGAAAGCAGAAAGCAGGGTAAGAAGGAGGACAGCGGGGCATGAAATGGTGGCAATAACTCAGCCTGACCCCCGGCACATCCCCTTCCGTCTCTGAGCCTCAGGTTCCTTGCTGCACAGGAGATAGCACTCCGCCGCCCTCCGGAGCATGCCGCAGCTGCCGGGGGTCCAGCCCCTCTTTCTCGAGCAGGACCTTTCTGCAGCTGCTCCATTTTCCAGTGCCCTAATTTACAGACTTCCAAACTTCTCCACCCACATTCGCTGAAGTTAGCCATTCCCAAATGACCTGCCTTTCCTCTCCAGCCCCTCAGAACTCCGGTTAACTCAGGCTGCTGGCTCTCAGCTGGCTCTCAGGAGGCAAGCAACCCGATTGAACCCACTCACACCAACGCATGAAGGGCTTGACCGTCTCTGAACTCCCCTAGAGTTAGTTGCATTAAAAAAAAAAAATGCTTATTATCCAAAAAAGCATGTCTCAGTGAGGCGATCTCAGCCAGCGAGCCAAAGTGAAGTCAAAACTCCGCGCACAGTTGGGGAAAGATATTTTTGGGCCGGGGAAGGTCAGCTCATTCTGTGCACCTGTCCCTGGTCAGCTCCACACGGCATTTCCTTTTTCACAGTCTCGTTCCTTTCTTTACTTCTGAACTTCCAATTTCTCTAAAGCTTTCTGCCCACCTGGAATGGCTTTTTTGGCTGTAGCACCAGGGGTTCCAAAGGTGAGGAGACGAAGGAAGGAAGGGGCGTTTGCACACGCTGCTCATTTTTCTGAGTCATTTATAGGTAGGGCTCTGATTCTGCGGTAATGGCTCTGGGATGGTGGACATGTGAGTTTGGAGAGAAATGTTCTTTGGCAGTGAAAGTCCACATTCAGGGAACTTCTAAAGACTCTCCAGTGGCCCCAGGAGTACGTTTTGTAAGACTGATTGACTTACAGATATTTGTACCAAACTGTCAACATTTTGTATGTGAGCTGGCATAGATCTTGGAGATTTATTTTGTCCTCATTCCTTGTTTTAAATACAAGAAAGCCACAACCCAGAGAAGTAAACGTGAGCAGCCCCTGTAACGGCTCCTGTGCCCTCACTTCCTTTGGCTCTTGGCACAGCTGTGAGGACACACGTGGACCCTCGGTGGTGAGGTCTGTCCATGGTGCTTCCCCAAAAACAGGTTCCTCCCCCGAGACGGCAAAGCAGAGGACCAGCTACAGGGCAGGCTGTCTGCCGCGCGAGAAGCCTCCGCACTTCCAAGCTCAGATTGTCAACAGGGGCGTCTGGTAACACCACTGGCTGCCGCTCATGGTTGGAAGCAGTTGTTGGAAGCGGTGGAAATGGCACCAGAGCAGCAGTTGGGGGTGTCGCCCCATTTTGGGCAGCGCAGTTGCAGTATACCACGACCCCTGACATTCCTCGTTCATACACTAATTAGGGAAGACATTTAATCTGAAGAAAAGGCTAAGGATCCTCGACTCTTTTGGTCACAGCGCGGGCGGGGAGTGTCAAACAGGGTGATCTACGTCGAAATGTCTCATAAACTGGAAGTGTCTGCAAATGGCTGACCGTTTACGCACGGCTTTTCACTCCACCCTTCCTCCATCAAACTTGACTCTGTCTTCCTTCCAGCTGGCACAGTTCTCAGGATGTCAGTCCCCTCACAGAAGTTCAGATTTTTATGGCTGGAACTTAAATGCACTGCCAGGGGGAGTGTGGAGGGTCAGAATCAATGCTCGGTGGATTTCTCGTTATCAGCTCCTTCAGATTGCTCTGAAAAGTGCAGGTCAGTGGGCAGATGCCCTCGTGCCTGCTGGGGATATCTGACCCTGAAAGTAGTGAGAAAATTAAATTAAGATTTTTACTGTGCCCCCAGCAAAAACAGTTACCGAGCCAGTCAAGTGTTAGTGTGTCTGAAGCCTGCAGTCATAATTGTGTTACTAGGCAAGTTCTTAGAACGAGTGTCTTCTTCTTAATAAAGTGTTTTAATTATATTGCATAATTCTTGATCTCCCATGGAAAATGCTTCGTTTCTCCCAGTGAATCTTTGAATTTCCACTGCTCTCTTGCTTGGCATTTTAATTTAATCAAACACTAGTCATTGCAAAGAAACTCAAGAAGAACAAAGTCATTTTCTTTGCTCTGCTCTTCAGCATTCCAGTACTTGATCCGTGCAAATTCCATACATAAACAATGACAACTTCCCCATTATTTGAAAAGTATATAGATATGTGACCCAGTCAATTATGGAAACGATCCAAGAGTGCATTCATTTTGGAGTTACCCACTTAATAACAGAGAGCATATTAACTTTATTTTTAATGTATCTGTTTAGAGATTTAAAACTAAATTACAGCCATTTGTCTAATATTTTTGTGAAACATGTTTCAAGGCTTTCTGTAAGTACTTCAAAATGTCTCTAGGGATCTTGAGGATGCCTGTTACCAAAACTGCCACAAACATTTGTAACAAGTCACAGAACAGGAATCTTCTTGCTGCAGGGTAGGGTTTGCCAGTCGGATGTAGGTATGGATGGGCAGGAAATGGGAAATTAGATCACGGACGGATAATCCTCCAGAGCCCAGAACCCCGGCAAAGACAAGGTAACGGTGACGTGTGTACAACAGCCATGGACCAGGAACTTCCTGGGGACAGAGTGACACAGAGCCTGGCAGGTGGAAGAGGTCAGCTGTCAGAGACGTGAAAATGGAGCAGTCATGGTCAATGAGGGGAGTGGTTGGCCACACCTGTGGTCACACGATTCTGGCCACACCACATCACTGAAATTTAACTCAACTTGGGCTACTTTGCAAATTTAATACATGCTGTGGAGCTTCTCCCAAAACATGTTTTTCTGCAATTTGAGGGCACTCCTGGCTCACTGATGGAACGCCCCAAGCTCCTAAGTGTCCATGGACCCCAACATAAAAACTTTCCTCACCGTTTTTAGTTAGGAGATCTGTGTCTTGCAGGCATGCTCATGGCTGAAGGCTAATTATCATACACTGAGTTTACCTGATCCTTAAGATAAATCTGAAAGCTCCCAGGTTTCTGGTTCCCCTACTAACTAGGGATTTTCATAACCTCTTGCTGCTCCTTTCACTTATCTGAAAAACCCAAAGCAATGCAAAATTGCTTAATTTCCACAAATTTGTGAATTTCCAGCTTTCTTCCTGTTACTGATTTCTAGTTTCATACCATTGTGGTTGGAAAAGACCCTTGGTATGACTTCAGTCTTCTTAAATTTGCTAAGACTGGTTTTTGACCTGTCATATGCTCTGCCATGGAGAACGTTCCATGTGCTCCTGAGAGGATGGGGACTCTGCTGTTGCTATTTGGAATGTCCTGCGTACGTCTTCTAGGTCCGTTTGGTGTAAAGTATGATTCACGTCCAGTCTTTTCTCGTTGATTTTCGGTTTGAATGTCTATGCGCTGCTGAAAGTGGGGTTTTGCAGTCGCCTACTGTTATATATATCTTTCTATTTCCCCCTTCAGATCTGTTAGTTTTTGCTGAATACATTTAAGAGCTAAGGTGTTGGGTGCTTATATATTTGATTGCTATGTCTTCATGATGAATGGACCCCTTTTCATTATATAATGACCTCCTTTGTCTCTTATTACACTTTTTGGATTAAATCTGCTTTGATATAAGCATAGCTACCCCATCCTCCTTTAGTTTCCATTTGCATGGGGTATCTTTTACTGTCCCCTCATTTTGTGTCCATGTGTGTCCTTAAAGCTGAAGTGTGTCCCTTGTAGGCAGCATACAGTTGGTTTTCGGTTTTTAATCCATCCAGTCACTCTGCATCTCTTGACTGGAGAATTTAATCCATTTACATTTAGAGTAGTTATTGATAGGTAAAGACTTACAAATGCCATCTTACTGTTTTCTGGCTGTTTTGGAGTTCTTGGTTCCTTTCTTCTTCTCTTGCTGCCTTCCTTCATGAATTGATGGATTTCTGTACTGATATGCTTTGAGTCCTTTCTCTTTATGCTCTTTTGTAATCTGCTATAGGTTTTCACATCATTGTTACTGCCTCTTTAGTGGCAGGAGCTGGTTCAGACAGGCACGTAGAGATGGAGACCAGAGTAGGCAGCAAGGGCGAGGCCCAACTCTGAGTGCACTCATAGAGGGAGGGGAGTGACAGAGAGAGAGAGAAAGCCAATGTGGTAAAATTGATGAATCTCAATGTGTCAACAATTGATAAATCTCAGTGAATGGCATTTTTCAACTCTTTAAGTTTGAAATGACTTCAGAGTGCTATTAGTTAAAATATGTTAGCTGCTATTTGGAAAAAAAAAAAGTAAAAAACAAAACAAAACAAACGGATGAAGAAGCACCTCCAGGGACCACTGGATTCCATGTGACACTACATTCACCTGAGTAAGAGGAACATTTTGTTTTTTCCCAAATATCTCTCAGGAAGAGTGGTTGTTCCAGGATCCAAACCTAAACCTATCAAATTCCATAGCCTATGGGGTTTTTAAAATTAATTTTCACAATCAAATACATTGTTTGTTATGTTCCTTATTTAAAGATTCAGGTGCCAAATTCTAGTCTACTCAGAACTAGGAAGAGATGTCTTTCTCCTGCTGAGTCATGGTAGCTTTACCAGCTGATGCCCCTGAAGACATCCTCCTTCGGGATTTCAGTCCCAAGCACAGCCCGGGGTCAGGCCCACTCAGTTAAGTCCCGCTCTGTTTCTTAGAAAGTGTGTAAATTATCTAATCCTTTTAAACTCCACATCCCACATCTGGATTAAGTGAGACAGTGCATGCAGAGCATTGAATAGATACAACCACTCAAAAAATACAACCTAATATTTTCATAACATTTTGTTAATAATTACTTAGTTTAGGCTTGATGTCATTGTTAATCTCTCTTATCTATGCCTTTTGATGAACAAAATTTGGGGGGGGTTTGTGTTTTTTTTTCTTTTCAAATTAGTCACCAATGGCATTTGTTCAGATAGGCTAGGTTATATTGTAACAAAATCCCTGAAATTTCCGTGGCTTTAGCAGAAAAGACAAAACCCCTGTGTAGCCCTGTTCTGTCCTATGTCCCAGGGGACGTGGTCTCCACCCCTTGTCGCTGGCAGCTGCTGTGGCCGGGAGGAGAGGACCCCAGGAATCCCACGTGGGACGTCCCTCGCCCCCACCAGGAAGGGCTCGGGCCATTTCCGTGGCCTGCACTCAGCCAGGGGCTGCAGAGACTGCCTTCCACAGGCCCCAGAGCGGACGAGGACGGCTGTGACCATCCCGGGAGTGCCCCATGTTACTTATTTGCTGTCTTCTTAATCTAGCTTTAATGTAGTTTTGGTCTTTGTGTGTGTTTGTAAACCACTCCAAATCTTTATCATGAAAAAGTGCCTGTGGAAAATGACCTCCTAAGATTTTTATAGGGAAATTGGATTTGCTCACCCTTTTGCTATTTATGCCTCATAGCATGATGTTATTGGAGGATAATTCTTTGACACTTCGAGAATTTACATCTATTGTGCCTTGTTAGTTTCAAGGGATTTATGCCTGCAGAATGTCGTTGTCTTCCAGAACTATTCCACCAAAAACTCTTCCTCCTGACACTCAGTTATTAGCACTGTTTACATTCTCTGTGGAAGTAAATATTTCTGGATGTAAACTTAATCGGGAAGATTAATTACATAGAGCAATGATGATAACGCAGGCTTTCTTAAAACCATTACACCAGACACTTGCGTATTTGTCAAAATCCAACCTATTTGAAGTGCGGTTGGTCACCGTGGAAAACAAACGGGCGTAAAGCCCTCGAAGAGAGCTGGTTGTACAACTTACACGCGAATAGTGCCAACAATAACTAGGAAACCCTCCCAAGTTTATGATTTCAAAAATGGAAGTAATGTGGCTCAGTTTGAAAAGGGATTCAGAACAT
The DNA here is from genome assembly GCF_009834535.1 of Camelus ferus. Classification (NCBI taxonomy): domain Eukaryota; kingdom Metazoa; phylum Chordata; class Mammalia; order Artiodactyla; family Camelidae; genus Camelus; species Camelus ferus. The sequence continues at coordinate 26,096,055 of NC_045730.1, forward strand.
CAAATACTTAATCTCCTTTTTTTGAGAATTGGTCTGTAAACATGATGACTCTCGGATTTCTTACTTTTGATCCCATGGGGTCAGAAACATAAGGGACGTCCTATTTCTCAGGATATTTTGACATTTCAGTTTCAAATCCTCCTGAGAAACAGACACGGTGGAAGCGGATGAAGACAAAGGGCTGTATTGTTGTGACTTTTAAAAAAATCTTTCTATTAAATACGAGAGTGACTCGATCGTGCACTCGAGCTGAATTTGGGTGCTCAGGGCATTAAGTGGCGGGAAGGTGGGGCCGCCACCTCCCACACCGGCGCGGTGCCTCTTTCCTCAGAGGGGACTGGGCGAAGGGAGGGGGCGTGGCATGGAACCCCCAAGCCGCACCTGCGGTGCCGTCTGCTTCTGAAGTGGCTCTGAGCTGCTCTGTGCTCCCTGCCTGGGGTCCCCTCCAGGTTCAGGCTCCCCACCGTGCTGCTCCCCTTGTCCCCTGTGGACCTGCCCCAGGCGAGCGTCCTCCCCGGGGCTGAGAGGTGCTGGACAGACGCTCGCCGGCGGCCTCCACAGCCTCTCCCCGGGCCCCTGGGAGCTCCGCGTCCCAGGGGGCAAAGTCCCACATCCGTCTGCAGTCCCTGCGGCCAGGCTCGCCCTGCCTCTGCCTCCCAGCCGTGCTCCGCCTCCTCGTCTCCTGCGAGCTGGCCTTCTGCCCCGGCCCTCGAGGTCCGTGCTGGGGGTAGGGCAGAGGGGAGAGGAGGATAAAGGTGAACGCTTCACTATTTCGGTGACGACTCCGTGAGCTAGCGGCCACACGCAGTGAAATCGAGAACGTTGGCAAACATATTCCTCCTCCATTTCCACAGAACTTGCCTGTTCGTCTAATCAGGTCGGGCTGCGCAGGTCATTTAGGACATGTTTGCAACTGGGACAGGTTCCGTCTGGAAGCAGGCGGCTCCGTGGAAAGGGACCTTCGCGACTGGAGGGAAGACTGGTGCTCGTGTGTGACGTGCTGCTCTGACTCCTGACCTGGTTTCGTGCCTCCTCTTCCTACAGGCACAGCTGTGCGTCTTCAGCTGGAGCTGGAGCACTCGGTATCCTTCTCACGGGTTGCCGTGCGTGCTCGGGCAGGCTGGTCTACAGGAGCCCTGGACTGTGAATTGCTCAGTCACTGCCCGTTTAATTGGTTTCATCCCGGTCTCTTAAAAAAGTGACCATCCTGAAGGGCACGTCCAGCATGGTTATTTGTAGATAGTGCAGTGGGATGATTAACCGGTGGGAAGCAGGACGCCTGGGACCGCCGCGGTACCACCGCCGCTCGTCGTATCTCCTAATTGTGCGACGCTGCGCTTCCTCTTCCGAGGCGTGCTTGTCTCAGATCCCTGCGCGCGCCGTCAGCAGCTCCTGGGAGGGACTGCGGCTCACACCTTCCTCTGCCTTAGCATCTGCGACCATGTTTTATATTTGGCTGAATCTCAATAAATATTTTATGGATGAATTAATGGTTACCTTGTAAAAGTGTCTACTCAGCCATAGCAACTGGCTTGTCTCCATGGGCTGGGCATATCCTAGGGGTGTCAGAGCCCGAGAGTCTCAAAAGGGGAGTTTAAATAGTTTGTTTCTTGATGGTCTTGTCCTTGGCATTTAATCTTAGGTTTTCGGCCTGACTACAGAAGCCATAAGGATTAGTTTCAAATAATCCTGACAGTTGAGAGCAGGAAGGATCTCAGACGATGGGCCAAGGGTCCAGATTCAGAGCTGGAGGACCTGGGAGGGTGAGCCTGGTCCCAAGGCTCAGACTCACCGTGTCCAGGAGATGAAGAGCCTGGACCCATCCCTTCCTTCCTGGGGCTCTTGCCTCCAGTGGGCGCTAACGCAGCTGAGCCTGCCTCCTCTCCTTTTAGTATTGACTCTGTGGTGGCTTTTTACTGGAGATAGCTAAAAATAATATAATTTCAGGTTTGTATTTTAAAAGTATACTAATCAAAATCCCAGGCATATGACAAAATATCCGTGTGGTCGGGAGTGTGTGTGAGTATCAGTGTGAGAGTCCAGAACTCAGGGTCCCGTTCACCCTAACCCTCTGTGCGAAAAAGCCAGGAGGTCCTACCTGCCTCCAGATTGTGAGGAATAGGAAGGAGTACATCTGAAGGAAGTACCTCAGCTTTAGAAATTAATCTTATCATCCGTAGGAAGAATGTTACATGTTTAGTGTATGTGGCAATTTAACTCTGTAATTTCTCCTTTTTGTTTATTTCTAAACCAAAACCCTGTACTAAGTAGCTCTCACCTGGGGCATCTGCCCACAGCCCTGACCTGTTTTCTCCATGCGAGCTGGCAGACGAGGACAGCTGACCCCTAACAGGAGTCGTTCTTTGTTTCTTAAGTTATTTTGATTATTTAAGTGTGGCTAATGTTGGCAAATATAAAGCTCATTTAGAACTGAGAATTTCTCCCTTCTTGATTTCTTGATCGGTTTTATTATAGAAAAAGGTGGAAATGACCTGAAATAATATATCAATATATCAATACCAGATACCAATTCCACAACATGTGGCAAGTTTAACCTTGAAAATAAAATTTAAAGAAGTTCTCAGTACGTGCATTTTCTTTTTCACAAACTCCTTTTAATCGCAGGTCGATCTTAGTTTCCATATTTCCTGTCTATTTTTGCTACTCTATTTAGAGTTCTAAGTTTCAACCTCCCTGCAAGAAATACACTAGAGTTCTTCTTGGGAGAATTGTGGAAGGGGTGTAAACATTGGCTTATGTTTCTTCTTTTCTGGGATTAGTGGGTTTTTTCCTGTTGTCATCTCTTTGGGGACAGTCAAGTACTGGGCTAAATTTTCATTATTATTCAAAAAGAAGGATTTTTTAATTGATAAAAAGCCTAACTTGCCCTCAACAAAATGAGTTTTGCTAATTAAAAGGCTCTCATTTGAAGTCATTGTTAACACCTGTCGAATACCAACCAAACATCTGAGTGTTTACCCTTGTGTTTCGTGTTTGTCCTGTTTCCTCTGAAGGAATGGATGATAGTACTGTGGTTGCTCTGTGTGCAAAGTGCCACATTCCTAGGAAGAGTGCTGTTCATCAGCGGAGCCTGAAAACATGTGGGAGAACTCAGGGGAAGAATGAGTTAAAACCAAAAGAAAAAAAAAAAAAAGAAAATCCTGCCCCCCCCATAAGTTTTAAACCAAGTTAAAAATAATATTTAGTCGTCTGAATACTGGTAAATTATTATTCAGTGACCTAACTGAAACTTTAGAGTAAATCAGTGAGAATTAACACAATTACTCATATAACTACAGTGTAAACTAAGATGATGATAATTTTAAAAATCAAATCTAATTGACAGTTGTCACTGAATCTTGTTCCTTCAATGGCAGGCTAGCCTGTATTATGCTGCTTAATTCACTCTAAATTAAAAGTAAACTCCTATTCCCCAAAGATAAAATTATTTATAGTGCAAGTAAGGATTATTCTATTTCCTGAGATGTGTGGGATTTCTCCTACACAGTTCTGATGCCTTCTGGGAGAAGATCCCCAGAGCACCATGGCAGAAATCTTTTCCAGGTCCAAACCGCCCCTTATCACCAGGGAATACATGTGCTCAGGCATCCATCCCATTGCTTCCTTAAATGGGTCATGTGAGCAAGAAATCGGGTTGTGTTAGTAACCGTTAAAAGATGTATATGCTGAGTGTTCTGGTACTGAGTTTGGAATCTGCAGATACTAATTACTGTGTATAAAATAGATAAACAGCAAAGTCCTACTGTGTAACACAGGGAACCATATTCAGGACCTTGTAGTAACCTATAACGAAAAAGACTGTGAAAAGGAATATACGTATGTTTATGTATCACTGAAACATTATGCTGTACAACAGAAATTGACACGTTGTGAAATGACTACTCTTCAATAATAAAAAATCTTTTAAAGATACTGAAAATAGAATTAAATATTAAAAAAGTTCAAGCAAAAAAAAGATACTTACGTTGAATATACTGATCAAGAGACAATGTTCCCAAATAGTAAAACAAAAATATTATTAAAATATTTTAGATACAAAGGTTAATAAATATATTATAAATCATGTATTTCATAAACATGTGGCAGGTTCTGTAGATTTGTGAAAAATCTTACCATGAAGACTTTTCACTGCCAGGAGCAAACGCGAGGTGGTTTGTTTCATGAAAAACGTAATTTTAGGCACAAGGCTGGATGGCTTTAAAGACACTCTCCACATGGTCCCTCACAATGTCTGAGATGGTCAGACCTGAAACCCAGGGTGTGAGCGCTGTGTTCTGTAAATGAGGCTTAGAGAAAATGCTTGGGGTGTTTCTATTAGCATCGCTCACCTTTACTGACCCGCGTGCTGGGTGTTCCCTTGAGCACTGCACACTTCACTGTTTCTTACAAAGGCGCTGAGGTCGTTAGTACTGTCTCCATTTTACAGGCAACACTAGCTGAGGCACAGGGAAGTTCAGCGACTCGCTATCTGTCTCAGAGTCACCTGGGAGATCCAGGACTCCAGACGGAGCGACTGGGCTCAGGGTGAGGTCACCACGGGGCTTTCTGTCTGTGGAGCAGGGTAGTTACTTCCGGAGGCAGTGGAGGCCAGGGAGGGAGGGGCGGTGGGTGCAGCTAAAGCAAAGCACAAACGGGGAGCTTCCTCCAGGTAATGTTCAGCCTTTCTTTTCTACAGCATAGAGGAATTCATCCTGCTTCTTTACTTGGAAATATAGACCCTGAGTGGGAACACATCCTTTATGACCCCAATTTAGCAACAGCCTCAAGCTGTTCCTAACTTCAGATTCCTGCGTGACTGACTCAAACTGACAGTGATGAACAAATCTGGGCTGACACTTTACCAAAATTCGGGTTATTTATCTCATTAATATTTTTCTTTAGGCAAAATATATTTGTTATGCCCTTTCTATTTATAAAATGGAAATTGAGTCAGAGGACCCTCTGTGACAGGCAGCAGAGCAGCAGAAGACAGGTGGTTTAGATGCCCTTAAGAGGACGCCTTAGCACAGTTTGAAAAGTGCAGTCTCTTTGTCAAAAGATGTAAGTCTGATTCGGGCGGTGCTCCCTGTTACCACTTTGGTCCTCTGCACAGAAGTGGCCTGCATTTCTAAAGCAGGGCTCCTGCCACGCGCGCCACAGTCCCACACGCAGCTCCTGAGAGCGGGGATGTGACCAAGCTGCCGCACTGGCTTCCTTTCTGCTGACCAGGCTTCTCGAGGTGTGAGATTGAAGCTGCAGTCCAGCCCCGAAGCAGAGGTCTGGGCTGCTGGCGCCACAGCTGTTTGTTCTTCTTTCAATAACTCCCTTCATGGGCCACCTTATGGAGAATCTTGTCAATAAGCCATGACTGGTGATCTGTCCCTTCCATCAGGAGGATTCAAATATACTGAAAATCCAAAGATGAACCCTGAATATACCTTTAACAAAGTCCGAACATCGTTTAACAAGCACCCTCACGGCAGGCTTGGTGCTTCACCCGAGGTGTGGGCTCGCCCATCCTGGTCTGAGTGGGTCCGAGTGCGGAAGGATTTGAGGGAGAGTCGATTTTTTTAAAAAAGGTAATCATTCTCGAAAAGGAACATTCTTGAAAGAGGAAGTTTGTGGTGAGGCTTTATGACAAGTTTAGGTGTCCAGATGTCTCCTGTGACAAATGTCAAATTTATCTCCATTACCTCTGATGAGTTAGCAAGAGCATTTTGTAGATCCGAAGACATGACCTCAGCTTCATCTGGTTTACAGGTAAATGCTGGTAAGCAGAGGCCCGGGGACTGCTGTTCTGAAGCACTTCCTCCCCAGGCCCAACACGATTCCTTGGCTTCTCCCCGACTGCAGCCTTTGAGAACTGAAGAAGGTAATTATCATCCTCGGAGACGCCATGCTCAGAGGACCCGCAGGGCCCTTGTGACGTGGGTCGTGTCTTTGGGCATTTTAACCAAGCCCAGGAGGAGGCTGGTGACATCCTTAATTCACGGGTTGGGTCAGGCACGCTCCTGGGCCCTTGGTGTTACGTCCGCCTGCCCCGTGCTTGCTTCTCTGTTGTTCACAGTGTCAACTGAAATAAGATGCACAACCTAAAAGTTGAGACTTTATTCAGTAGACTTTCTGAGTACTCGAGCCCCCGGAGGCAGCCTCTCAAATCCCACTAAGAGACTGTCCGCCCAGGCAAGGGCGGAGTCAGGATATATAGAAGTTTTTGCAACAAAGACTAGGTAGTCAGAACATCAAAAGATTACTGTTAATGGAAGAAAACCAGACATCTCAGGTTAAGGAATTTAGCCCTCTTCTATGGATGGGCAAGTCTGGGCCCACTGAGATCACGCCATTGATGCACACCGAGCTCTCTAGGGCCAGTGTCCTATCTTCCACATCCTGAGTCCCCGCAGGGGTCATGGCTGGGGGTGGCAGCAGATGCTGGGGCACCTGCTGGTCTGCATCCTGAGTTCCCTCCGCTCACCGTCCGGGGCGGCAGTAGCGGCGATGACTTGATGGCCGCAGCGTCCTTTATGCACTGATGTGGCTGCAATACTTATCATTCACAACAGCCACACACACATCACAGCACCGGCCGCACTGGCTCTGGTGTGTCAGTCGGTGTCTCAGTAGGTGGTGGACCAGGTGGGGGCGTGTTCAGTTGCAAGGTGAGGTGCTAAGGCTCTGTGGCTGAGAGAGGCCGAGGCTCTGCTCCAGGGCTGAGAGGAAGGGAGGGGAGGAGCTGGGGGCAGAGGAGGGAAGGCAGGGCCTCTGGCGGGGTTGGGGGGCTCGCAGGTAGGAGTGTGGGGTCAGCGGGCCTTGTGTGGGGGAGGGGAAGGGATGGGCAAAGCTTAGAGCAGTGACTGCCTTGACTACCAGGTTAAAATGTGGCTTTGCAAGCTGGCGAAGTGTGACCCCATGCAGAGCCGACCCTGGGAGGCTCAGCTTCACTTCCGGTGACCCTCCCAGGACACAAGGCCTGCAGGCGGTTAAAATAAATTCCAAATTACAAGCAGAGTAACTGTCAGAAAAAAAATCCTCATTTACAAAATGGAATGAAAAAATAATTCCTTCTACCATGGTACCAAGGCCTCAAATTTGTGACCTGCAAATTCCTTTTTCAAAAAGCACTTGCGTTTATTCTGAGTCCATAGGGGATGCCAGGCCTGTGCTAAGAGTGTGTGACCACGGAGGAAAGCAGTGAGTTAATTCTCCTCCCGGAGGCCTAGTGAGCAAGCCTTCCTAAGGGGAGGACCCTTGCAGAGCCCAGGGTTGGGCGGATGTGTCTCCCATTGGGCAAAAGCAGTAGATCTGGCTCAGAAAGCTGCGTGGCTGCAGACGCCGAGGAAACTCAGTGCCTGCAACTGGAGAGAGATATCAAGCATTCCTTTCCATGACTTCTTTATATGGAAATAAACTGGCCGACCAACCCATTGAACTAGGGTCCCAGTAAATAGCCTGTATCTTCAGTCGCATGGAGGAGATGCTCTTTGAAAAGTTACATCTGACCAGATTTTACATTCTCTGTTGTATCCAAATGCGCAAAAGGGAGGTTAAAATTCTAACTGGAAATGCTTTCTGTAAAATTCCTCCTCAGTGATAAAATTAGGTAACCGTATTCTTTTCACAGACCATTTTTCCTTCAAGATCACACAAGGGTTTTCAGATGCGATGTCTTCACTGTCAAGTGTAAATCTTTGGTGCCGGACTGAAGACAAGACTACAGCGAATGAGAAGAATGTGCAGATAATAACCACCCACAAGAAGACAAAGGGATTCGCCTTGAACTGAAAAGATTAAAGAGACTAGACTCATTTAATCCTAAGAGAATGGTTATTTAATGACAATCTTCATATGTACATATGCATGGTTGCCACACAGGAAATGGCCAGTAACTGTTTTGTGCCTTTATGTGAAAAAAGTAAAAGGAAGCAGTGAAACCGAGCAGCAGCAGAAAGGATTGAGTTCAGACTTGAAGCAGGACCTTGAGTGAGGGCTGACTGCGTGCGGAGGGGTCGGAGTGCCTTCTCCAGAGGCGGGACGAGGCGGGGCAGGCCGCTGTCTGCTGGCCTGCTTCAGACGTGGTCTTGTCTGACGGCAGCGCCGATTCAGTAAACTCAAATATTTGCTCAGGCTTCTGGTACTTTAGTTTATTCTATTTTATGTTATTTTGGCATTTAAATTTGTGAAACAATACTAGATAGCATTAGAGCATGGGAAACACAGAGTCAGCGAGAACCACTAATAAATTTACTTTTGTATATGGCTGGTCTGAGAAATTCTCTTCCATTTATACGAGGCAGGTAACCCCTCAGATAAGTGGCATTTTCAGATTTTCTTTTGAAATGATTTTTTAAAAATGATATCCTAAAAGAAATTGGGAGAAAGATGAATTAACTAGTTGGCATGATTGACTCCTTAAAATAAATAATATTTCAAAATAGAATTTTGGATAGTAATCGTTATTACTACAATGGAATGCTTGGGATAAAATTTAGAGTAACATGTAAGTAGATGACAAGGCATTTTTTAATGACTTGTTTTTAGAGCAGTTTCAGATTTGCAGGAAAACTGTGAGGCTAGCACAGAGGGCTCCCAGGCACCTGGAACCCAGTTTCCTCTAGTAATGATGTCCTACCTAAGTTTGGTGCATTTATTACAATGAACCAATCAACACTGATGTATTAGTGTTATCTAAAGACCATCTTATTCAGATTTTCTCAGTTTTCATCTAATGTTCTTTTTCTGTCCCAGAATCCCATCCAGGACGCCGCGTCACGCCAGGTTGTCGTGTCTCCTTAGGCAACCCTTGGCTGTGACAGTTTCTCACTTTCCCTGTTGAGATGATCTTGACAGTTTTGAGGAGCACAGGTCAGGTATTTTGGAGGCTGCTTCTCAAATGGGGTTTGTCTGTTAGTTTTCTCATGATTAGCCCAGGGTTACAGCTCTTGGGAGGACGGTCACAGGGTAAGGTGCCATTTCGCCACCTCACATCCTGGCGCATGCTGTCAATCTGACTAATCACGGTCACGTTGACCTCCGTCACCTGGCTGAGGTCAAGTCTGTCGTGTTCGTCCGCCGCAGAGTTCCTCTTCTTTTCTTTCCCCCTTTGGCGGGAAGTCACGACGCGCCTTCAGTAGCAGGATGTGACGCGCTGCCTCCTCCGGAGCAGGGTGTCCGTGTAAATTGCTTGGAATTCTGCCTGGGAGGTATGTTTCTTCTATCTCATTTATTTATTAAATCATGTATTTCTATCAAAATGGACTCAGATATTCATTTTACACTTTGAGTTATAATCCAAAAGCGGGAACAGTCTGAACAGCTTCTGCTCAGGTTGGGGAGCTGTGGCCGTTGGAGCTCTGCAGGCTGGCTTCCTGCGTCTTTGATGTTCCCTGGCCCTGAGTTTACTCTGGACGCCCCTTACTTTATGGCAGTTCAGGATACTCGACTCATCTTATGTTTCCTGCCTCGGTCCTAGAACCAGAAACTTCTGCAAGTATCGCTGGTTCCTTTTATCGGAAAATGGTACTCGGAAGCAGGCTGGGTACCAGGTGTGCTCACTGCACTGTGCACTGTCGCTCCAGGGCCCCGAGGTGACAGAGGAAGGAAACATGTCTGTGTACTAACTGCTGGTGCCCGTGTACTTACAAATATTCGTGTACAGGGCCATGTGTGTCTATATTCAGGTAAATATGACTTCACTCCTATGTCTCTGACTCTGGGCTGTTGGCACGTGGATCGTTACAACCTCCTCCCTCAGCTCACCTGTAGACTCCGGCCCTGTGGGGGCACTGGCTCCCACCGCCACCGCTCACTGATTCACCGTTCAGCGCTAGTGCACACGCGTGGTGGTGTCAGCTGTGAGCCGGGCCCGGTGGGAAACCCCCATGAGAGCCCAGGGCTGAGGGGCCGCTCCCTCGGCCTCCCGTCTCACCCAGCCCACGCGCTTCCAGAGTCACTGGGGTCGGTGCCTCTGCCCCCAGCCCCCTCACTGAAGTCGTTTCATTCATTTGTAACTGTTAGATTCTTCCCCCCCGCATTTCATATTCTATCCTGGTATCTGCCAAACTTCTGAGCAATTTTTAAAAATTAGACGCATTAAGGTCACACTTAGTGCTGTAAACATCTATGGGCTTTGATAAGCACCACGTTCTAGAATTACATTATCACACAGAACCCTTCCACTGGCCTGGAGTGTTCCCGGGGGGTCACCTTCTCAGACCTTCACCTCTTCCTCCAACTCACGGCACCTGCTGGTCTTCTGACCGTTGCTGTAGTTTTGCCTTTTTTGAAATGCAGTTGAATTGAAATAACATGGCATGCTCCTTTTCCAGACTGGCCTCTTTTGTTCACCATATGAGTTTAAGACTCCTCCCTGTGTTTTCATGACTTGCGACCTCAGTTATCTCTACAGCTGAGCCGTGCTCCCTACACGGAGGCCAGAGTTAGCTGATCCATTCACCCGCTGAAGAACACCCTGGTTGCTCCCGGTTTTGGTGACTGGGAAGAAAGCTGCTGCAACAATCATGTGCAGGGTTTTGTGTGGATTCTTTGTATATTTTGGACACGAGCCCTTTGTCAGATGCATGCTTTACAGCTCTTTCCTCCCAGCGTGCGACAGCGAGCTCACTGCCAAGCTCACGGGCACCTGCGTTTTCTCCTATGTTCTCTTCCCGAAGCTTTGCTGTTCTGCATTGTCTTCCACCTCTATGATCCGTCTGGAGTTAATTTTTGCGAAAGGCATGAGATCTATGTGTAGGTTTTTTTTGTTTTTTGATTTTTTTTTTTTTTTTTGCACAATTATTGCAGAACCACCTGTTGAAAACCAACAGGTTTACTTCTATAATCCTGCTCAGTAAACACACGTTTCTACTTCTTAGAACCCAGTTACCATTTCAGAAGAGAAAGACATCTTGGCAGAAGAGGATTCCTTCTGGTCAACTGGCTGGGGCCTTCCGCTCTCAGCTGCTCCTTCCAGGCGCCCGGGAGCGGCAGCCGGGGCCGTGCCGGCCGGGGGAGCGCGTGCCACACTCTGAGTCCGGCTGGTCGGGTGCCTCTGGGCTGTCGGGGCCGCGTTAACTTTCAGTGTTGACTAGTCCAGGAGGGTGTGTTGAGTTAGTAAAGGAGGCGGCTCAGGGAGCAACCCGGAGCCTGGGGAGCGGGGTAAACCCCCGCCGCCCTCTCCCGCACTTGGACGGCGCGGCTGACGGCTCTCGGGGCCGCTGGGGGGGAGCTCACCCCTGCAGTCAGACGGGGTCCCAGACTTTGAGTCTGGGAAGCGGCCTGTGCTCAAGGCAAAGATCCAGGTTTCATCCTGCTTGAGCGGAAGGGCACGATTAGAGGAGAAAAATGGCTGCACTGGGAACAGAAGACAGAACTGCGCTTCACCTGGGTCTGCCTCGCAGTTAATCGCTTCTCAGGAGGGACAGTAAGCCTTTCTGCCCGGCAGACAGGCTCGCGCTGTTTCAGCCCAGCGTGGGCTGCGGAATGGAGTCGATGATTAGATTTTTGCATTAGTCATAGAAAGACAAGGTGCGTATTATTTTCCCCTGCGTTTCCTCATGAAATATAAACTATCCTTCCACGGGGTATTTGCTTAACCAGGTCATAGGAATTCTTAATTTCGAAAGAGGAGGAAACGGCTTCTGAGAACCAGGACCAGCACATCTGAGACCTCTGCAGGTGCTTCTCGTCCACAGGAGACACCTGTCTCCCTGCCCTTCAGCAGCATCTTCGCTCTTCAGCTCGGAAACGAAGTCTGTGACAAAGCATTACTATGAAATTTTGGTTTCAGAAGAAGACTGCATTTGTATAGACAGTAAAAGTGCCATTAGTTTGTCTTTAATAAGCTTCAAACATAATCATCCAAATGATGTTCTGCAAAAATAATTGGAACAAAATTATTCAATACATTTTTAGGTGTTTGCTTATATTTAAACTTGTCAAAATTCATAACTTAAAAGTATTATGGATTCAAGGAATGTTCCACACTGTCCTCAACTCTTGCTTTCAGACTGATTTTTACATGTGGAAGTGTTTTAAGAAAAATTAAAAAGGGCTTACCAAGAAGGCTTTCCTAACTCTGATAAAACTCTGAAATGCGCGCACTCTTGTCACGTGTGTGACTGAAAGGTGAAAAGGGCCCTCCTTGTTTCTGATATATTTTTAAAAATCTCATGTCGGTTGCATTTTGTTTGTTCTGTGTTCACTACTTTTGGTGCCCGGGATGTGAGTGCGTGTGACCCAGTTTCCTTGCAATCTGCACCTTTTGGTTGGCTGTTTCTGAATGCAGTTACCAAGAGCTGAGAAGTTTTCTAAGGGGATCTTGTTGGAGAAAGATGTCCATCTCATAGAAAGTAGGGAAATGCCTCCTTTACAGAAGGTATGGGCCCATCTTGAGATTCACAAAGCATTAACATCTCTGTAAAAATCTATAAAGCGTTCATAGACGAAGCTGTTTTTGGTTAGAAGCCCATTAAGTCTTGATTTCTACGCACCCTTTGAGATGCTTGCAATGTAGTTGTTGGTCTCGTATTAACACACAAACTTCACTTACTGTGTGCCAGGTACCTTCAGAGCATCACTGCTTATCGCTCAAGACAATTCTGAGACTGAAATGGCTGGAGTTTCACTTACAAATTAATAATAATCTCCTGTAACGCACTTCAGGCTGTCTCTTAATTTCCTTTCCAAGTAGGCATGTGGTTTTAAACTCAGCTCCCTGTCAGTCTTGACAGGCAGTATTCACGTGACTCGAGTGTGTCCCGGCTCCTGACCTCAGAGAGGACATCAGAGGGGCAGTGCCGTGGACCGCTGGAGCAGGGCCGCTCTTCAGAGCCTGGCTGAATTTCGGTGTTTGTCCAGCTTGCTCATCAGAGACCGCTGTTTCCAGCTGCACTGCAAGCTGTCCCAGAGTTTAATTCCCTGCTTATTTTTTTTTTTAGTAATCGTCCAACCAAGCACCTCAGTAACGTGCCAAAGTATGAGGGAGACTTCACACCTCAGCTGGTTCACATCTGCAGGGAGAGAAAGCAACTGGCAGCTGAATCCAGCCTCACAAACCCCCCGGCTTGTCAGCCTCCCGGGGACTGCGGGGCAGACCCGGAACCGCCGAGAGAGAAGTAGGTATGAAATGACACCCGAATGCAGTATGCTACATGTTCATCCATTAGTCTGTTGACACTATGTTTAGAGAGAGGTTTTATACAGCTCATGGATTAAATCAAAGCTTTCTACAAAGCACCTAGGCAGAAGGATGACGCGTGTGCGGCACTGACGCTGTGTGGTGCGTTCACCTTCGCCGGGCAACACGAGGAAACACCTTCACCATGTGTACAGTCGTTACCCCTGTCGTTGCGTTAGCTTTCCAAAGACATCAGATTCAATGGCAGAGTCTTAACTGACATGAGTATTTAAGGGTATCCTTAAATAAAAAGTGCTGCCAGAAGAACATAAAGATCTATCAAGCACTCAGCACACAACAGGCACTAGTCTAGAATTTGAAGGTGCATCGGGGGACAAGACAGGACAGGCAGAGTCTTGGCTTCTGTGGAGTTTGGGCTCCTTCCTCGCTCTCCCTCCCTCTCCCCCTCTGTATGAGGTTAGTAACCTGATGAGCACGTCTTTTGTATAAAATTAGACTGTGGTAAGCGCTGCCCAGAGAATTAAAACTGGATTGCTTGACGGGGAGCGACACCGTCTCCTCTACGGACTGAGGAGGGAACCCCTGGCCTCGTGCAGGCCGCACGCTGCGCGGTCTACTGCAGGCTGGGTGGTCGGGGAGGGGGTCTGTGGGCACATTCAAGCCCATTGAGACACGAAGAAGCCAGGAGCGTGAGGGTCTGCACCTGGATCTAGAAGAGCGTTCGGGGTGGGAGCAACAACTAGTCTACGAGTCCCAAGGCCAGCGTGAACTTGGGGGAGAGCAGATGAGAAGCAGAAGTGTGTGCAGAGAGCAGGTGATGGTGGGAGTGACAGGGCAGGAAGAGGAGAGGGAGGAGACGCCATGCAGACACTCACTGGGGTGTGTGTTTGACACCAGGCGAAGCATTTTGCCCCCAGGAACTTCTGTCATCTTCCTCGCAGCCTGTGCAGTGGGCACTTGCCCCATCCCCGTTCGTGTGAAGATGAGGGACCCTGACTCAGAGTGTCACAGCTGGGCTCGGGGCGCATGGGGCCGCGTCCGCAGACCCTCAGGGCACGAGCGTGGACTCCATCGGAGGTGTGTGGAGGGGTTGTTCTGGAAGGCTTTACAAAGGAGGGCCATTTGATCTGCCCTACACTGCAAACGGACGGTCGGGGGAAGGAGGCAGACAAGTGTGGCTGCAGAAGGACTTCTTGGGAGGCAATGGTGGAGTCAGGTTTGGGGTCATGGGGTCCGGTCCCAGCACGGCCATGGTCGCAGTGCATGTGTGACTGGGTTTGGGGTGTGTTTTGGAACAAAGCCAGCAAGATTTGCCGACGGAGTCAGTGTGAAGGTAAGGGAGAGAATCAAAGACAACTCCTAGCTGTTTGATTTAAGTAAGAAGAGTATGATGAACGTCCGCGATGATCGTGGTAATTGTACATGGCGGGCATTTGGTGTTGCCTGAGTGTGCCGGACCCTGTTGAAAGCACCTGTACCCGTGCTGTGTTGAGTCCTCAGTGCACCTCTGCGCAGGTGCGTTACTACCTCTCGACCTCACAGATGCAGACGCTGGCGTGCTGAGGGAGTGAATGGCTTGCCCAAGGTCGCACAGCTGGTTAAGTGATGACCCAGTCCGCTCGGCCGTGCAATCTGTCCGCGTAAACACCGTCCTCTGTGGACCCTCCTTTGCTAGCAGGGGGCTGGGCTTTTCCTCTGGGGAGGGAGGAATTCAAGAGTCCCGCTGTGGGCTATGATAACCTGGCGAGAGCCTAGAAAACCCACGTGAAGATGAAATCAAGCAACTGGAAAGAGGGATTTGAAGTTCTGCTGAGAAGTGAGGACCAGTGACCCAGGTCTGGACGTTATGAGCGCGTAGATGGTGCCCACAGCCGTGAATCTGGATTGTACAGCCTGTGACAACAACCGCTGACACGTCAGGGCCCCTTCCACGGGCCAGGCGCGGCTGCGAGGGCCTCGCGCACACTGGCTGACTCAGGTCTTCACAGCAATGGCCTGAGTCAGGGCTGTTATCTAACTACTGTCATCCTCATTTTCTTTGGTAGGTTAGGAAACTGAGGTTCCAGGGCCTTATGCCCAAGGTCAGTCAGCCAGGAAAGGTGACTTTCAGTGTGCCAACCGAGGTAATTTAAGTTTCATGCTTAGAATATAGTAAGTACTCAGAAATGTGAGGTACTATTAGTGGTGGTAACTGCCGTCATCTCTGTGGTGATGTTTTTACGTGTTTTGGCAGAGCCCAGCTCAGGACCCAACAGATGAGCCGTGAACTGTGTGAAAGTCTCAAGCTGGTGAAGAAAAAGCAACAACAACAAAAAAGAATTCATCTTTCACTATGAAAAGAACCCACGGATGTGCACCTTGGAAAAAGGGTCATTCTGAGACAGAAGAAGCAGGATTTGGTAAAAATGATGGTTTAGGACCAGACTGCTCTGTGCTGCGGCCCCGCACAGTTGCACACTCACAGGCAGATGAGTGGAATGAAAGCATTTTCTCGATTCTTACAGTCCAGACCATTGTCTCGCCTTCCTCTGCGCCCAAGAAGGGATTCTGGATGCAGGGCTCTCGCTGACTTTTCCTTAAGCCCCATGGTGCCACGACCGCCTTCAGCGGAGGTGGGATTTTAGAATTGGAAAAAACAGTTTCCCTCGAGGGTCGAAGTCAGTTTAGCCTGGGAAGTTACGTGGTGTGCTGGTGACAAAGGACACTTTTCCGGAGCCTTGTTTCTCCGTCTCCCTTTTCTCCCCGAAGAGGCGTTTCTGTTTCTCAGTCCGTCTGGCCCGAGTGTGATGGTGTCCCTGCAGGTGCTCCGTGCTGACACCAGACAGATTTCCCTGGGTGGCAGGGCTGAGGGACCCCCTTTCCTGAGTCATCCAGAACAAGACAGGCTGTAACACCCACTGGGGATATAGCCTGTGAGAAACAAGGTTGCCTAATGACTTGTTGCACCTCCGTTTTCTGCTTTTCCACAAACGGCTGGTACTATGACCGTCATGGTTACGGACGCCATCTTTTTTATATACATCATACTTACTGTTTGGTTCGGATTTCTCAGGGGGTGAGAATGATAGTTTTTTCAAAAAAAAATCTTGCTTGGATGCTTTGGGATTTTGCAGCTCAGGGTTCACGTGGCAGAGGTGGCATCAGCCTTCTGGCCCACTGTGGATGCGCTGACGCCGGTGAGCCGGAGACGGGAAGGGGCGCGAACGCACCTCCCAGAAGGGCAGGTCGGTGTCAGCTGCGGTATCCACTGAGGTTACAGGTTCAGGTCTGTACGGAGGAGAGTCTTCATTGCTTTAATTAAAATTTCTCTTTACTGAAATAATACTCATTTATTTTAAAATTTCTATTTTAAAACACATTTAAAAATCAATACCTTGTGACTTTACTACAATAAATAAATTTTTAAAAATGAAAAAAATAAAAAGTGAAAACTGTTCAAAACTCAAACAGTCCTTCAAAGCTTGTCTTTCAAAACAGCTGTCTTCTGTCCACCCCTTCCAGCCCCAGAATCTTCCTTCCCAGAGACAACCGTCTTCATGTCCATCTGATTCTGCCTGGGCCTCGTATTCCTGGATACATGTTATGGAAGATGATCAGCTGATCTACACAAACTCTTCACTGCAAGAGGATGTCCATTCCCCATCTTCCCAGCAGAAGTACATTATGTTGAAAACTGTGCTTAAATTAACATTCAGTGTTTACAGTCGTGACTGGGTGGAGATTGTTCCAGGCTGAGGCATGCATCCGGGCTTGTGGGCTGTGATGATATCTGATGTCTATGATTTTCGTCTTAGAATTAAAGTGTCTTTTAAAAAACCCAGTTGATTATGTTTTGTTTCTTTTATAGCTTTCATAAAAAACTTCAGGCATTCAGACTGTTTCAGGTATTGAGAATAATGGAGCAAATATCCATGTATCCCTCACACCATTTAAGAAGTAAAACCTTATAAACACCGCTGAAGCCATGGATATGCTGTTTTTTGATCACGTTTCCTTCCCTGCCCACTGGAGGAACACACTATGAAATTCTGGGTTATTTGCTAGTCCCATGAAGCATGTGCAGTTTTCCTCCACATGTGTACCTCCCCCAGCAGGATATTACCTGTTTCTGACTTTGTATGATTGCATCATACTGCATGCAATTTTGTAAGTCTTGCTTTCCCCCCGTCAGTGGGTTTTGAGATTTCTAACGCGTGTGGCTCTAACAAGTTCATTTCATTACATAAATATCCCATCTTGTATTGATCTACACACACAATGTGTTTATTCTCATTTCTCTGATTGGCATTTAGTTTATACTCAAAAGTTAACTATAAAAATATTGCTACAAGAGTTCTAGTACATGCCTCCTTGACTGCAAAGACAGGAATCTTACAGTATTTACACCTAGAAATGGAACCGATGCGTCATTATCGACTAAAACCTCCTCCTTCAGCTGTGACAGACAATCCTAGTGGCCCTGCCGAGCAGTTAAGGCAGTTTACAACCGCACTATCACTATGAGAAGGCTCCAACTGCTTTTTTTTTCAGGATTAAAGGCATTTCTTATTTCTTTAAATTGAAGTATAGCCAGTTTACAATGTTGTGTCAGTTTCCGGTGTACAGCACAAAGCTTCAGTCATACACACACATACAGATATTCATGTCCATATTCTTTTTCATTACAGGTTACTATAAGATATTGCATATAGTTCCCTGTGGTATACAGAATACACTTGTTGTTTATCTGTTCTACGTATAGTAGTTAGGATCTGCAAATCTCAAGCTCCCACTGTATCCTTTCCCACACTTTCCCCCTCCTGGCAACGTATGGATTCAATCTATGAACACAGAATAAAAAAGAAATAGAAAACCTTAACAGATCAATAACCAATAAGGAAATTGAATACATGATGAAAATCTTCCAACCTAAAAGAGCCCAGAAGCACGTGCCTTCCCGGATGAACTCTCCCAAACATTAACAGACGAATTAAATACTAATCTCTCGTAAACTCTCAAAAATAGGAGGGAAAACTCTCAAACTCTTTTTACGAGGCCAGCATCACACTGATGTCACCCTGACAAACCTAAAGTCATCAAATCCACGAAAGTGGAGCCTGGCATGGTGTTTGCCAGGGGCTCGAGGAGAGGGAAAAGGGGGCGTCCTTGTCAAGGAGCACCAGATCTCACTCATACGAGAGGAGTAAGTCCCAGAGCTCTGCACAGCGCAGCATCTCTAGTTAACAACACTGAGTCGTGCACTCAAGAACTTACTGTGGGTAGAGCTTGTGTTATGTCTTCTTATCACAAAATGCTAATACTAATGATGTTGATAATGATAGTAGAAGAAAGAAGAGGAGGAGGAGGAAGAAATGGAGGTGGGGGAGGGGAAAAGGAGGGCGGGAGGAGACTTTGGGGGTGATGGAGGGCTCTGTGGCGTAGACTGTGGTGTGTGTCATCTCCAAACTCGTCAAACTGTGTATATTAATTGTGCACAAATTTTTCTTTATCAAAAAATAAAAGGAAATGGAATTTCTTTTGAAACATGCTTTCCTATAATAGCGTTATAATTAAGGGTGTGTGTGTGTAATAATAATAGTAAATATATTGTGCTAAGGTCGTTTTCCATTTGATTTTCTGGCCACTTAATAGGTTTTTGCTCATTCTATTTAAGACAGGGAGCACAAAAAATACATTATTTTCATATATTTAAATATGAGCAGAATTAAGTTCATTATACAAAGTGAAAAGCATTGGCAGGCAGCTGTGTTTGGTAATCTTTGTTTATAATAAAGATACTGGTCAGTACCGTTGTTGTTTGGGGAGAATATCCTTTAGGAATAATATGAAAAACACCTCTGTTCAAAAGCTGATCTGTCTGAATGTCTTTGATACATTTAAACATCTCGAATAGATCAATCAAAATAGAAAAGTGTCAAAAAAGTAGTGGAGAGAGATCGGCTGGGTTCTTCACAGCCGGAGCTGTGAAGCAAACCCCGGGACTGCACCGCCAGGCTCCCGCTTCTGTCTCACAGAGGCAGGCAGGTAGAACAGTTGCAGTGCTCTAGGTGAAGGTCTCTGCGTGCAGGTGCTCAGCAGAAATGGGCCCTCTAATCACACATGGATCTGCCGGGGCAGCTCCGCTTGGACAGTCCGAGCCCGGCGTGTGGGCAGCAGACTCCATCAGCTGCGGCCAGGGGAAGATGGGTGGGGAGGCTTCACCAGAGCTCCTTGAGTATATATTTCAGCCTCATAAGCGACATTTAAGTAACTCCTTATTATGAAAACTTGAGATCTTGGGAAAAAGCAATTTCTTCTTTCTTGCCCAGTGAATTGCACAAGTGGACTCCCCTGCCCTCTGGACCGTGACATTCGATCCAAGTGGGCGATTCTCATGGTCTGAGCCTCTAGAGTTAGAAACAGAGACGTCTCTTTCTCTCACTGGTGGTCTGTGGGTGTTCCAGTCCACAATTCCAGTCAATGCCACAAATGCAAGAAGGAGAACATGACTGGCAAGCAGCATTTCATAAATTACACCAGGATTGCTCAGTAAGAAAAAAATTAATACTTAGTAGGAAAAACTGAGACGGTGAGAAATGAGGATGGAGATAAATAAATATTTTGAGCCTCATGAAGGAAAAGATAAATCAATTTTTGAAAAAGCAGTCTGAGTACATAATGTTAGCAAAAAGAGTTAACAGGCGGTGGGTGAGATTCTACAAATATGAAAGAAAAAACGTGTCTGTGGAGGAATTTTAGCTCTGTTGAGCAATTTCACAGCGTTCTTCATCTTCAAAGGATTTTGCATGTTAACTAATTAATCCTTCCAACACCCTTGTGACGTAAACAAGGGCTGAAGTGGGTCTCAGACGACTGGTCTACCACTCTCGCTGGTTGAGGAAGAGCATGAAGCCAGTTCCTCAGGAGGAAGCTCCCCCCGGGAGGGGTTTCACACAGGATGGCATGTGTGTGGCACGTGTGTTCTTCCCAAAATTGTTCACAGAACTAAAGAGCAAATGATAGATTTTTAAAGAAAGAATCTAGCGCTCCTGGAGCTCAGTTAATGCCAGACTAGTGTGGAATTCTCAGACAACCCAAATGTAAGCTGTAAACGCTAGCAGCAGGCAGGAGTTTGCTTTCAGGCACGTAGCCGATGCATTGTTTAGACACTCGGCACCGAGACTGTCGGGTACTTCAGGGGCTTAAAGGAAGGCACACTTGCTGGGGGGGGTCATTCTCTGCCCAGGTCTGCAGCACGTCCTCTGCACACTCTTTCTCGTTATCCAAACACTAGGACAAGCATGTGGGGCCCAATTAAATGAGGGATCTGACAAGTCTAAGCTCTTATGCACCAACCTCTTGTTTCTGAAACTTGTAACTGAGGCTGTGGTTAGTTTTGTAAGATCCGAGCCTGCCCCCTTTCTCTCCGCCTGCCGTGTCATCCTGTGGTACCTGCCTACTGTTACCCTGTTGTGACAGTGGCATGTGTTTCCCCGAACTTGCCGGAGAAGATAGGAAAGCTGTGACCACCCTGGAATGACAGCAGCCGTGCCATGCTGTTGGCAGCCCGAGGTGGCGGTAGCAGGGAGTCACGACATCCACTCACAGCAACAGCCGTTGTGGGATGAGAGCCGTGCGTCTCCCCAGTTACAAAGCTGCTAACACGTGCACTGCTTCGTCCCCTTTCTTGAAGATAAAGCCATGGGGGCACTGTTAGCCTTACTGTCATGTGCTTAGCGTTGTTACTGAGGCCTTTCTCAGAGAAACATGCCACAGATAGTAAACGGCTAAACATTTCCAAAGGGATGCCTGCCTGCCTTTCCTGCGTCACGGCTGCGGAATCTTCCTTCCAGCAGGCCCAGACTGGAGGGTGCAACACCGTTGCGTCCTTACCCTGACCTCCCTCTGTGTCAGCTCCGCTATAGTAGGTGAATTTCTCCCTCTTCCCTTCCTCCCTTCTCTCTTTCCCCCCAAATAAGCCCAGATTTTCTTCGCAATCCATAATTTCCTTAACAGTGTATCTGGGTAGCGGAAGTCATGGCCATTATTGTCCTGGGTTTTCAAATACGGAGCAAAGTTGTTGAGACTGTTGATTTAGTCAATCAATTGCCAAACATTTCTTGAGTTCTTACTACACTAGTCACCATGATAGTCACTAGCGATACTAGAGAGAAGTTCCTGCCGAGGCGGCTGGCACTGGAGCGCCCAGCGCAGAGGACAGCCGTCCTCCCCGTTCGGTCGCAGAACTCAGCCATTAGACTGCGTTTCAGTCACTTAGACGCGTTCTGTCGTTTCAAATTTCTTCCTGCATTTTTGTTGTGTTGCACTGTCACAGCCTGGGGTCATTTCCCTTTATTTAGCTGCTTGGAAGACTGTTTTGCAGCTAGAGAATTCTACCTTGTTTCCTTTCTCTCACCTTAAAGATGTTCCACCATCTTTGTGAGTCCATATTCTGTTGAGACATCAGCTGTGCGTCTTTATTACTCCTTTGAAGATCTTATTTTTCTTGTGTGTTTTTAATATTTTCTTTTGTCTCTAATGTTCAGTCATTTTTCTTTGATGTGACCAGCTGTGGGTATTTGTGTGTGTGTGTGTGTGTGTGTGTGTGTGTGTGTGGTTATCCTGCTTGAGGTCCACAGGTTTTCTAAGATCTGTATCTTGGTTTTTGTCAGTTTTTGGAAATCCATTATCTATTCAAAATTTTTTCCTTTCTTCCCTCTTTCTCTTCTGAGCCTTACATATATTGTAGCTTTTATCCATGTCATGTAGAAAGATAGACGCAGATAGGTGAACATGTAGACGTATACACAGAAGGAGAGGCGCGGAGGTGCGCGAAGACACACAGCTGCTTCTGTGGTTCCCTTTCTTTTGCGCTGCAGTTTATCCTGCAAACGCAATTGTTCTCATTTTCCTCCTGGCGAGTTCGCCAGTCCCTTCGTGTGCTGTACTGATCTCCTGTTAAGCCCGTCTTTCAAAGTCTAAATTTCAGTTTATTGCATTTTCAACTCTAGAATTTTTATTTATTCACTAATAGATTCCGATTCTTTAGTAAAGCGTTCTATTCTAGCATCCATTTTTTGAAAAAAACTAAATATAGCTGTTTCAAAGTCCGTCTTTGATGACGTCAATACCTTGGTTAAATAAGAGTTTATTTCTAGTGCTTCTGCCTGGCCAGGAGTCCTGGTATGCCTAGTAACTTTAATTAAACGACAGTCATTGGGTGGGTGAGCTTGAAAGGAACCTTGTCTTCCAAGAAGGCTTACTCTAGTCGGTGTTAGAACCACACAGAGGGTTCAGGTGGCGTTAATCTGACTGGACTTACTCAAGGCTGGTTGTGGTTTCTGTACGGCTAGGACTGTCCCTGGCTGTGCACACTCAGAGGGTGTAAACTTCCACAGTTCCCACTGAGATTCCGCAGCGTTTGCTAGCATCCCTCTCCACTGTTGTTCCCGGACTCCAATTTCTGTATCTTTAGCATGGTGCTCTTAGTCAGTGGAAAATGAGCATTTCCTAAGATTTTAAAGTCCTTTTCCCCCAGAAGTGTCATTATCAGGACTACAATGGTGTAGGTGAAGGGAGCCCCACTGGGAAGTTAGAGTAACAGTCTGGTTGGGAGTTGACGGAGCCTGAGGCATGGAACTGGTAGCGGGACGTGTACACGGAAGAACGCACGTGGTGGCTCTCGGGAAACAAGCGCGGGTGAGCCGGCTTGCTGGTTACGGGAAGCGTGATGTGCCAAACTTCTCCAAGATTTTGGGTGTCTAGAATTGAGATATATTCCACGGACCACAGGAAAAATGACATTGTAACTTAGATTAAAAGAGCATTTAGAGATGGAAATACATATTTGAGGGTAATTCACTCATACGGGACAATTAAAGACTTGGAGGAACACCCAGAGAGGGAAGAGAAGAGGGTCACGTACATCATGGGATCAACCTGCTGACAGATGACTTCTCTGTTCACTTAACCAGTATGCACTCCTTAACGTATAAGGCACAATTCCATCAAAAGAAAACACTTTGCTTTGAAGTGTAGACGTTTAGTATACACGGTGGACTGGAGGTGAACTAAAACTTGAAATAATTGTATGATTTCTAGTCTTTCTTGTTCTCTTGTGCCGGGTGCTTGTACTCACATAAAAATTCTGTCAGTGGGTATTTTTCTTTCTCT
This sequence comes from Camelus ferus, assembly GCF_009834535.1. NCBI lineage: Eukaryota > Metazoa > Chordata > Mammalia > Artiodactyla > Camelidae > Camelus > Camelus ferus. The sequence continues at coordinate 26,119,342 of NC_045730.1, forward strand.
TTCTGGCTTACTTCACCTAGAATGACAATCTCCAGGTCCATCCATGTTGCTGCATGTGGCATCGTTTTATTCTTTTTTTTTTTTATCACTGAGTAGTATTCCATTGTATAAATACACCACTTCTTTATCCAGTCATCTGTTGATGGACACTTAGGTTGCTTCCATGTCTTGGCTATTGAAATAGTGCTGCTATGAACACCGGAGTGCAGTTGTTTTTTTAGTTAGCATTCCCTCCAGGTATATGCCCAAGAGTGGGATTGCTAGATCATATGGTAAGTCTATTTTTAGTTTTTTGAGGAATCTCCATCCTGTTTTCCACAGTGGCTGCACCAAACCACATTCCCACCAGCAGTGTAGGAGGGTTCCCCTTTCTCCGCAGCCTCTCCAGCATTTGTCATTTGTGGATTTTTGAATGGTGGCCATTCTGACTGGTGTGAGGTGACACCTCACTGTAGTTTTGATTTGCATTTCTCTGATAATTAGTGATACTGAGCAGTCTAAGTGAGATAAGCCAGAAAGAGAAAGAAAAATACATATGATATCATTTATATGTGGAATCTAAAAAAAGGAAAAGAATAAAGAGGACACTAAAGAACTTATCTACAAAACAAATACAGACTTGCAGACATAGTAAACAGTCTTACGGTTACTGGGGAAAGGGGGTGGGAAGGAATAAATTTGAGAATTTGACATTTGTGAACGTTAACCACTATAAATAAAAACAGACCAAAAATAGTCTTCTTTCATAGAGCACAGGGAACGATATTCAATATCTTGTAATAACCTTTAATGAAAAAGTATGAAAATGAATATATGTATAAATATGCATGATGCTGCACACCAGAAACTGACACACTGTAACTGACTGTACTTCAATTAAAAATATTTTAAAAAATTAAAAAATTTTTTAAATTTACAAAATTGAAAATAAATACATAAATTCTACCAGCGGGTGTATGGAGACTATCGGTCCTCCATTCTTAATGAAAGATGTAGTTAACTCTTCAGCCCTTTCAGGGTTGAAATGACAAAAGCAGCTTGCTGAGAAGTATGCATGGGCTTCTTAGATCCAGGCTAGCTCAGGGCACAGGAGGCGAGCAAAGGGAAATCCTCGGTGTCGGAAGTAAACACACTGTGTCAGAACGCCCTGCGCAGCCAGCGGTACACGGTGAGATGTGGAGGCTCGCTTTGGCCGCTCCTGGAAAGTGCCGGGACCAGAGGTTAACAACGTAACAGTCCTCTGGCCTTTCTGACAAGGAAGGCTTGCAGACAGGCAGCGCTGCCCCGGCCCACCAGCTGACGCCAGGACGAGCGCGCGGCGAACGCCTCTGTGTCGGTGTTCAGGCTACGCGTGCGCCTCGGCTGTCAGTTACAGTGACAGAGAAGCTAGCCTTAGAGATCTTGGCACTTCAGTGGTTGAGAGCACACTGGAACTGAAAGGAGACCACACCCTGAATTAAAAGCAGAGGAGGTGACTGGGCCTCCTGGTAAGATTTCAGAATTCTGCAGCTGACACTGACAGTTGGTGTTTGGGGGAGAAACACCGATGGGGAAGCGGGGACTTGAAACACACACACTGCGACTGCCGTCTGCACAGCGAATGTAAACGTATGCCCCTTGATAAGAGCGTAGATTTATGGGTGTTTAACTTCCCTTAACAGCTGCGTCTCTAAAACCCAGCCGGGCCGTTCATACTTGAAGATTAGACTTTAAAAAATCCTTCTCAACTTCGCTATTTCTCCGCTCTCCATTTAGCTCCCATCAGTAGCTGAATGTGAACGCTCTTATGCATCCCAAAGCTGGAAGGGGCAGAGGCAGCCTGAATGACAGTCAGCCGGGAAGTGTTGGCCCCTTTGCGTCTTTTGTTTTCTGCCGTCACAGGCTGGCAGGTTTTGCCATCAGTCCAGAGCGGTGACTCTCACCTTGGAGCACAGGATTCACTGTGGAGTAAAAAGTGCAGGTGGCAGCGTCCCGCCCAGAGGTTCTGGTGTAATTGTTCTGAGTTGCAGCTTGGATTTTTAAATCTCCCCAGATAGTTATAAAATGCAACCTCGAAGAAATCTCAGGAAATTCAATTCCCTGGAGTAACTCTTCTAACTAACTTCTTAGAAAACCTTGCCTGGATTTTCATCTCATAAATAACACTTAATCTTCACGGCTCTATACATAGGTATTGGCTATACTCATTCAAATATGAATTCAGTGTGCTTTGGGGAGTGGGCGCATGAAAAACACATACCCTATTTTACCTGTATTACAGGCAAACTTGCCAGATTTAGCAAATAAAAACAGAGAATGCACAGCTACATTTGAATTTTGGATAAACAGAGAATAATTTTTAGCATAAGTATGTCGCAAGCAATATTTAGGACATGCTTATACTGGAAAATTATTTGTTGTTTATCTGAAATTCAAATGAAGCTGGTGTCCTGCTTTTTGTTTGGCAGCCCTAATTACAGGACACGCAGAAAATGTTTAGTTGCTCTATTTTAATCAAAGCGTTTTTGCTGACTTGTAACCAATCACCTATGAAACCGTTTTATATCACTCTGATCACAGTGGAGACGGAGTACAGCAATCTAGCCAGTGTGGCTGCACCGTTTAACCCGATTCACTGAGCCTCGTGGCCTGCTTGCTCATTTAGGAGAACTGCTTTGTCTCAGCTATTTATAGAAGAGATCAATTTTAATTTCCTTTACCCCTTGAGTACACAGTTTGCCACTCCTCCACCAGAGATTTTTCAGCTCGCTGACGCAGTGCCGGGCTAACGGGGGGTGGGGTGGGGGCTCCCTTCTCCCCCAGCACAAGTCTGAACCGTCTTAATCTGGAGACCAATTTTCTCTACAGCCCCCTAAGGAGGGAACTTGTTGATTTTGGCAGTGTTTACCTTTCCTACAAACAAATCCAACATTTTCCAGACTGGCTGGCTCTTAAAAATCACATGAGAGCTGGGGAAAAACTGCCTTCAGTCTGCGTCAGAAGCCCCCACCCCCATATTCTAGGAGGAGCTTGGTGCCCCTCAGGCGGCTGGAAGACACTCTGCGGAGTCAGGATTGCTTGGAGTCTGGGGAGGAGGCTGTGGAGTGTCCTGAGGCAGGTTCTTTTCTAGAAGGAGGCTGGAAGAATCTGTCAGATGAAAAGGATGAAACGTTCCAGCCTTGTTAACTAGTATCTATGAAAGAGATGAACAGCAAGTTTCTTCTGTCGAGTGCAGGGAACTCTGGTCAGTACCTTGCAGAAACCTGTCACGAAGAAGAACACGAAAACGAGTGTGTGTACGTGTATGTGTGACTCAAACATGAGGCTGGACCCCAGAAATGGACCCATTGTAACTGACTATAATTCGATTAAAAATAATAAAATCATATGAACTTTTAGATGGAGAAAAGGGGAAGGGCCTGATTTAATGTTTATTATCCCATAAAGATAAAATGTGTAACCGTGTCGTGTTAGACAGAGCGACGGCACGGAGGACGCCGCATGCTTCATGTTGCTGGCCTTCACTTCAGTGTCACGGCTCATCTTGCTTCTGGCAGCTTGAAGGGAAGGGTGCTGGGCCTTCGTGCCCCTCCTTCCCGCCCCCCCAGGCGTCTCCAGCCGTCCCCCCCGCCCCGTCCCTCAGGCCAACTTCCATTCAGCAGCAAGTGTCAGCAGGAGTAAACCTTCTCACACGCGGGCCTAAGTGGAGGCCGGTGGCACCACGATCGAGGCAGTCCGGCTTATGATTCGCAGAAAGGGGGTGCAACACCTGAGCACTCGCACCTCCTCGCGTGCGCCCTGTAGCCATGCACATTCTCAGTCAGCTGCGTGTCCTCCTAGGCCTGTGAGCGACGTGCTGGAGGTCGAGATTCTGTGTCCCACAACCGTCTGGACCTGGAGGGTGTAATTCGCAGTCAGCCCCCCTCGAAACACTCCAGTGTCATCTCTGGTGAAGTGAGAGCCATTTCCCTGTTTAACAAATGACATTTTCTCCAAGTAATAATGTCATTGCTTTTGTGTTTAAAACCTGAAGTGTCGGTGTCTCCGGCTCGGAGCTCCTCCTCGGGCCACCGCGCGCAGCCCGCGTCCCGCATCCCCTCCAGCGCCGCCCGCCTCCCCCGGGGCCCTTCCTCCTCCTGCGGGCGTCTCTTCAGGCGTCCGGCCGCAGCGCGCTTCGCCCCAATTGTTTCCTGTCTCTCTTCCTTTTCCTCTTCCTCGTTAATTTTTTTTTTTTTTCAGATTCAGACCCTTCTGTGAAACATCTCTGACAGCCCAGACTAATTTGGGGTGTGCTAAGATTCCTCCTGTTTCTGTTCTCGCCCCAGCTCTCTCATTTTGCACTGAAACGGCTACTCCTTTCTCCTCCGAGTGTCTCCTTTGTTGGGCGAATTCCGTTCCTTCCTCAGCACCTCCTCTTTGCTCAGAGGAGTTGCGAACAATGAAATTTACTGTTCTGATTCTCTGGCTGATTTCTGCCGTCTGGCCAGGCCCTGGCACTGCTCTGCTTCTGTCACCTAGGTTAGATTGATGACAGGAGGAGGAAGGTGACAGCTTCGCAGTTCACTGCTCGGGCTGTTCTAATGTTGGAACCAAGCCTGCAACACTGATTTAATGCTTCAGAATGAACTTGAATCTTGGCCAAACTCACCAATTATTTGGCTCAGAGGCACAAACCTGAGCCGCGTTTAGCCTGCACTCCTGTCCCCGGGGTCCTGGAGGGGGCTCTCCAGGGAGAGCAGAGCTGGCCTGCGCCCAGGGCTCCAGGCAGCTGCCGGCCCTGGTCCGGGGAGAAGGCGGAGGTGGCAGCGGGGAAAAGAAAGGTGCCCAGTGTCCTTTTCTGCTTTCACGGAACCCCTCCTCCCAGTCTCCCTCTAAACAAAGCCTGATCTGCACTGGAAGCTTCAGATTTGTAGTTTTTAAACGACTGGTACTAAGCTCTTCAGTCTGCTCCATGGTTCTGGCCGTTCTTTGAAACCCAGTACTCGGTACCGGCCTGAGCTTTTGTGCTTGCCGGACAATAAATGCTTCGGTATCACAGATGAAAACAGAAGCGGTGTTGCCGTAACCGCTCCTGAAACCATCCTGTGGCCTCTCCTACGCGTTTAGCAACGTAGAATTTAGCCTCAGCGCTCGGGTCCCACGGCACCCCAGCCCCAAGTTCTGTCGTGCTGTCCTGTGTGACAGCACTCCCCCGGGAAGACACCCGTGGCGCCTGTCAGGGAGCTGACCCAGAAGGCACACGCGGGCCCTGCCAACTCGGGGAGCCCCTCTCGTGGATTCACGTCTGAAGCCACAGACCTACTTGCTGCCAAATAAGTCAGTGGGGACACTGGCATCTTGGCAGCAGTTTTCCTGTGGAAGAAAAACAAGAGCTTCCCGACGCAAATACAGCAGACTGGGGCCCACGTCAGGCAGCCCTGCAGACTCGCGCTGCAGTGAGCTGGTCCCGGTCCATTCCTCATCATCAGCTTTGCAAACCTTGATCAAAGGTTTGAGAAGGTCTGCCCCTCCCTCCCCGCTCCCACCTTCACTGCCTTTGTTCCAACAGAATGACACTGATTTAGGACCCCCCAGGTTCACAAGCTGCTTCTTAGGCAAATCAAAATCAATCCTGAGCCGATTTTACGATCTATAGGTGCCTAAACAAGTTGGACAAAACCCATGAGCTTCCGTAGGAGTCAGCTTCTCCACAGGCACTTTGAGCCGCCGACGCTGGCTATTTGAAGCGAATAGCCTTGTATTTTGAAGGTTGAAAAAGTCTGGCCAAATCTGGGGGAAAGTTAAGCATCAATTAAAAAAATTAGTGAAAATGTTGAACTCACTTAAAAAAACATGTTTTGATTGCGAGGTAAAGAAACCTTTATACGTTATATACATAATGCACAAAATAATGCCTCATAGGGGCGACAAGGAGACACTTAGGCTCCGAGAACTCCGGTTTGTTCGTTAGGAGGTGTCTGTCAGCTAGCCACGTTTATTTGACGGGTGTTCTAGGGACGTCAGCGCCGGACACGTCGGTGGGATCATGTCCCTCCCACGCTTTCATGCAGCGTTCTAAACGCTGCCTTGTTTTATTAGATTCTGTAAAACGTGCCGTTTACCATGGTGCTTGCTGTCTCCACAGCCATTGTCTGACTGGGTTTCCACACATATTAGCTTCTCTCTCTTCCTGGAGAATATCCCTTAGAATTTCCTTTGTGAATCTGTGTTTTAGAAACATTAGCATTTTTGTTTGTTTGGAAAATGTCATCGTTATTTTTTCTTTGAAGATTTTTCTTCTTCCTTAGTTTCCGCATTATCTGGCTTTTGGTTTCTTCACTTAAATCTTTTGACTTACTCAACCTTCACTGACTTTTGTTCTTTAAACGACCTATTGCAATTCAAATTTTCAGTGATTATAGCCATCATTTTTGAAATTCCTGTGTCATTTCTAGACTTTCAGACCCATTTTATCCTTTATAAAGATAACCATCTTTCAATTTTGGCCACACCTTCAATATACTACTTTATTTTTCTATAAAGTGTTAGACATACTTATTTCATATTTAATAACTGACCAGTGAAGAATCTATAGTATTTCTGGAACCGTTGTGTTGTTTCTGCTGATTCTTTTTCATAGTATTTTCAATGAATTAAGTGATTTTTAAAAATGCATTTAACCATTTCAATTGTATTTGTGAGATCTGAAGGCCAGGGTTTAGGGTGTTAAAGAGAATTTGGGTGTGTATCAGCCAAGTGCTACACAAAGAACTTGTATATTAAGTTCTTAGCCTGAAATCTGGGGGGGCTACGGAGCTGGTGTAAAGTCTGGCCTCAAACCTCTGTGAGTAGACGCTGCAGCTCCTCCCCCGACAGCCAGACCAGGGCTGAGCTGGTTGCACCTCTGCCGCTCTGGGGACAGGCTCTGTGGCTGTTGTCCTTCTGGGGGTTCCACTGCGCTGTGAGAGTCCTCTTTGGTGGTCCCGGCTTTGTGCGGGAGTCTCGATCAGATGTTGCCTCTTAAGGAGGTCCTACGCTTTCCTGTCTTCACTTCAAGCCCATTAGCCCTAAAGGTCTAGGAGCACCAGGGGCTGGCAGGCCCCTCAGGGTGACTGTCGGTTCAGGAGCTTGCTGCTGCTGCTGCTCCTTCTCGTTATGTCCTTAAAGTTTTTTCCCCGTTGTTTTTCACCCTCCGAGAGTTCTCTTCACTTTTTTGCTCTTTGTCGTGTCAGAAGATGTTCAACAAATTTCCCGCCAGCATTTTTAGGTATTTCTTAGAGAAAGCGTCTCTTTGTGTATCTGCTTAATGAAATGTAAGCATGTCTCAAATAAAAATAGAGAGGCAGGAAATTCTGTCACCACCCCTTTAAGTTCTCTTACTTTCCTCCGTGGCCAAACATCTTGAAATAGTCGTCTTTGACCATCATTTCAATTTCCTTGCTCTCTCCCATTAACAGAGCTCACCTGCAGTGAGACCGTCTTCCACTTCTGCGTCGGAAGCAGATGCTTGCAGAGAAATTGGCAAGCCTTTGCTTTATTACCAGGCACTCCTGGGATCCACACCTGCAGAAGGGAAGGGGCAGAAGCAGATGCCGCGGGAGTGGGGGGGGCTAAGCGCGGTGCGGTCTCAGGACCACCTCAGCCAACCCTGGAAGGAGTTCTGAGGATGCGCCACACCCTTACAGCTGTGAGCAGCTGGCTCCAGAGGACCAGGACTTTATATCGATCAGTCATTGGATGCAGGTTGACATGGGAATAGGGACATAGCCTCAGGCGAAGTGGCTTTTTCTGCAGCTGAAGCAAACTCCAAAGGGGATTGATAACTGAGGGCCGTGTGCTGGCAGCCCTCCCAGCAGCTGGAGTGAGAAGTCCTTTATAGCTGAAGGGGGTCTGGGTGCATCACTGAGTCCCCCACACAACACCTACTATAGCTGAACCGTTTCCAATCTAGCTCCTGGCCCCAACACTCTCAGCACCGTCACGAATGACGTCCACGTCCCTTAAGCTAAAGGAGATTTTTATTTATTTAGCTACAGAGCATCCAAAGATTAAAAAAAATTGTGGATTCTGTAGCACTTCAGTGTTTATTGCGGGAAAATCCGCATGTAAGTGCGCCCACCGTGCTCAAACCTGTGCTGCTCAGGGGCCCACTGTGACTAACAAGCAACAACGGAGTGAGTAGGAAAACAGGCGGAAGGTCTAAGCAGGCATTTCCCCTACGAGCAGCACAGCGGCCAAACACCCCGGGGCTGCTCAGCCTCACTGACAACGACGGAAATGCAAACGAGACAGCGTTGTTTTTTAATTGAAGTACAGTCAGTTACAACGTGTCCGTTCCTGGTGTCCGGCATCAGGTCCCAGTCATGCATTCATATACATACATTCATTTTCATGTTCTTTTTCATTAAAGGTTATTACAAGACATTAACTATAGTTCCCTGTGCTGTACAGAAGAAATTTGGTTTTTTATCTGTTTTTTTATAGTGGCTAACATTTGCAAATCTCAAACTCCCAAATATATCCTTTCCCAGTCCCTTTTCTCAGTAACCATAAGACTGTCTGTGTCTGCAAGTCAGTATCTGATTTGTAGATGAGTTCATTAGTGACCTCTTTTTCTTTTCTTTTTTTTTAGATTCCACATATGAGTGATATCATATAGTATTTTTCTTTCTCTTTCTGGCTTACTTCACCTAGAATGATGATCTCCAGATCCATCCATGTTGCTGCAAGTGGAATTAGTTTATTCATTTTTATGGCTGAATAGTATTCCATTGTATAAATATACCACAGTTTCTTTATCCAGTCATCTATTGATGGACATTTAGGTTGTTTCCATGTCTTGGCTATTGTAAATAGTGCTGCTATGAACACTGGGGTGCATGTAGCTTTTTGCATTAGAGTTCCCTCTGGATAGATACCCAGGAGTGGGACTGCTAGATCATATGATAAGTCTATTTTTAGTTTTTTGAGACATCTCCATACTGTTTTCCACAATGGCTGCACCAAACTGCATTCCCACCAGCAGTGTAGGAGGGTTCCCTTTTCTCCACACCCTCACCAGCATTTACTGTTTGTGGATTTTTGAATGATGGCCATTCTGACTGGTGTCAGGTGATAACTCATTGCAGTTTTGATTTGCATTTCTCTGATAATTAGCGATACTGAGCATTTTTTCATATGCCTACTGGTCATTTATAGGCCTCAATTTTACTTCCGAGTAACAAAAATGGAACTGTCTGACAAAGTGAAATGTGGGACAGAATGCATGACAAGAATTCCTTCAGTACTGGTGGTGGGAGTTTATAAACTGGTGCAACCACTTGGAAAACAATGCAGGGCTGAATTTTGCATTCTTGATAATCTATCAGTTTCACCCCGAAGCTCAAATTCCCCAAGGAAAACTTTGCCAGATGTGCGCCACGAAACACGCACAAAACAGCACTAACTGTAAACAAACAAACAAAAACCCCAAAACTGGAAATCACTCAGGTGTCATTGACAGACAGCATATAAATTGTGGTACCTTTCACAGCGGAATACTTTCAGGGACAAGCGAGAGCATGGATAATTAGTAGTGTCATTCTGTTGAATCAATAAAGCAAGTCTCAAAAACAACATACGCTTTGATGACATTTTGTGAAACCCAAAACTAGGTGAAACTAAACAGTGTATTTTTTAGGCAGCAAATATATGCAATAATTCCCCTAAATTAAAAAGGGAGTAATCAATATAAAATCATATGTTTATTATTTTAAAGAGAAGGCAGGTCTGACCGAGACTTCCGGTCTTCCTGAACAAAGCTGCGCGGTGGCGGCAGGACCAGCTCCCGAGGCAGTAACCCCTCTGCAAACAGGAGGGTTTCCACCCATCTGCCTGATCAAACATCGCATTCAGAAGGCAGTGACTCTGCGTCTGGGTAAATAGACCCAGTTATTTCAGTAAACCATCATTTTTACCATGCATCATGTTGCCTACGACTTAAGATTTAAATGAAAATGACCAATAACTAAATAATATAAACTGTTAAATGATTTCTCCCTTTCATTTTTGTCAAATAAAAGTTGGGACTGACTTGACAGATGTATGATAGTGAAAATCACGTGCACACACACAGACAGACACACAGACACAGATACAGACACACAGATACAGACACACAGACACAGACGGACAGACACACAGACACAGACAGACAGTGACACACACACAGGCACTGGGTATTCAAAGTGGGAATTTAAAACAATCAAGTAGTCATGAAAATTTCATGTAAGTAAATAAGGCAAGAAAAACAACTGAAACGTTTATGCTGAATGGAATTGGGATTGTATTTTAACGCTGATGTTAACTTAGTCAAGAGGGCATAAGAATGAAGGTGTTGGAAAGAAAGTGGGTAACTGAGAAGAGTGTGATTAAAATCTGATTCCAGATGTGTCTGTGTCCACGATGATGCAGTGAGGTAAGATTAGCCTGTATAAAGCACCCATCAGGAACGATTTCAGTACAGATTCTAGACAGTAGATTCAGTACAGTAGAGAATTCTTGGGGCCAGGTGACGAGTTCTTTTACTGTTGATTGACAGTAAATACACTTTGATTTATTCTTCAAAGGAAGTGGCACAGAGTTTTATTACAGGACCCCCTTTCACCGTAAGAACATTTCACATTATTTACCTTCAAACTAAAACAAAACAAATTCTTTTCTTGGATAATGGGTGAACAATGGCTGATTTGAATTAAAATTTATTTAAATGCCATTTTAAAAGACAGTGCATTTCGGGGCAGGGGAGGGTACAGCTCAGTGGTGGAGCCATGCTCAGCACACACAAGCTCCCAGGTTCGATCCCCAGCACCTCCTCGAAAAATAGATAAATAAGTAACCCTAATTAACGTCCCCCCCAAAAGACAATGCATTTCAATGTAAATCTTAAATCTTGTTTGTCATTTCAGAAAATTATCCCACATCACATAAAGATAATTTTGAGTAATAAGATTTGGTCCCATTTGGACGTCACACATTGTGAGGACCCCGACTCACATCATCGGCATGTAAATGTCATTTTCTGATAGCTTCTAAGTAACGTCAGAATAACGACTGAGGAGTGCCCCAAATCCTGCCCGGCTAGGGACGTATTGGAGCGGGAGGGGGTCCCATACCGGTGACCTGAGGACAGAATCCAGCCCCTCCCCCACAAAAGGAAAATAAAAGCCGTCAGACAGGCACCCTCGCCGGCCTCAGGCTCACTAATTTATGTCACCCTGAGGGCGTGTAAGGTTTGTGCCTCCTGGTGTTTGGAGCCGCTGCGGAGGAAATTCATTCAGGTGTCTCTCAGGTCCCTCGTGCCACACAGTTGACTCCAGGGGTCTTCAGTGTGAGGCTCTCTGACACATGGATCAGATTCTAATTCAGAGACTGGGAAATACTCATTCAAACTCTTTCTCTTGATGAAAGATTTAAAAAAAAAATCACCACAGATACTTTAACACACATCGAATTAAGTGTCTCCAAGGTCAAATTTTTCACCCAGCCGTGGTTCCCTGCAGCAGCCTTCATGGGAAGTTAATGCGCCCGTAAGGTTTGCCTTGACTTGGGACATTCAGCCCTAAGAACACAGGTAGCAAGCAAGCCAACTTGGGGTCAACGCAGCTGTTTGCCCAGGACTCATCCTTTTACCACCTTCCCATTGCCTTCCCATTCTCATCAAGAAAAATATCAGTGGCATCTGAGCGCCAGCCCTCTGGTCGGCATCTCCCCCGACTGCACCACAGTAGGTCTACGGAGTGCATTTCCACTTAAATCCAGCGAGACCAGAACTCGTTAGCCTTTTAGAACATCCAGGGCTTTGACCACCTGAGCAGATGCGCTGCACGGCGTCACGGGTGGCGCTCTGCGGAGCTGTTCTTGCTGGGTGACGCGGTGGCTCCTGCAGGACAGGGTTTCCACAGGCTCGGTGCACGACGACTCGTGCCTCAGCCACCTGCAGACCGCTCCCTCTCCGCGCAGACGCCTGCCGGCTCTTCCAGCCAGTGGTGCTGCTTCAGTTTTCAGTATTCAGCATTTCAATATTTTTCAATATTGCCATCAAGCAAATCTAGATTGACAAATAACTCCCATAAATATGCTTCTTGTTAAAATTAAAAACAGATAAATGATAAACATTCCAATGAACATATCTTCACAGAGAAAAATCACTATAAATATAGTGAAAAATCTAAAATATAATGTGAGTTAATTACCTAAGAACCTAAAGTCTCTCAACCAATTCAGTTATGGCGTTTGGGCTCCTGAAACTGCGTTACTTGGCAATGTCATTTGAGGGGAGTAACTTTTTTCTTCTTCAGTTGTGCTGTCCCTTTTCATCAAAAAGAGACATTTTCTCACATCTGAAGAATAAGACGTTCCCTAATTTTCTCTCATTTTGTAAGCATCATCCTCCAGGGTAATCGTGAACCTGGTCATCAAACAAGCCTCAAGCACTGAAAACATTTTTGTTTGATTTGCACGCTTTTTGACAGAGTCAAGACCCTCTCTTGTTTAGCTGTAAAGAACCTGTTGATTTTCTTTCAAAATGTCCATGATTTTTGCAAAAATGACAGTTTCATAGAGCTGTGGCGCTGCTGCACCTTCACGGTAACACGGCTTGTGTCCCGCACCAGCTTGGAAGCTCCTCGCACGCTGGGCGGACGCTCTCAGGTGCGCTGTGGCCCCTTCCCAGGGGGCCGATCCAGACACTGTCCTGCCCTTGAAACTTGTCATCTTTACCTGCCAATCCTATTCTCACTTGAAACTAAGCTTTAAAAATTATTTCACTTTAAAGATGCCAAGCGCGGGATGACACAGCAATCACAAACCTGAGGGTTTTCAGAAGGTTTGAGTCACCAAAGGTCATCTTGCGGTGAGATGTGAACTACACTCAGTGAGTATGTACTTTGTTGTTCAATTAAGAAGTTGGTGTGTGGGACCCAGGGTGATTTTCTGACATGTCATAAAAGGCATTAAAATGAAGAACACTTATTTTAAATTCACACTTGTGGTTCTCCACCCAGTTTCTAAGAACTCAGAAGTGTCAGTGTGTCTGCTCCAGCTTTAGCTGTGCAATCAGCCGCCAGCTTTTCAGACCACTCTCTCCATAGAGAATCTTTTTACTTTTCCAACTTTCAGATGAACAAGCATTTCACACTGGCTGGAACTAAAAAGTGGGAATTTTGCAGAAATGCATTTGATACAGTGTTTTGAAATTTCAAACACTTAAAATGCTGCTTCTCGGCAGCCACGGTGAGACTGAGTCGCATCGCGCCCGACGACGGGCACCCCGGGCTGTGAGCAGAGCCCTCGGGAGCTGCGTGCCCCGTGCCGGGAGCGTGGGCAGGCGGGACGGTGTGGCCGCTCGTCCGGATGCTGCTCTGCTGCGTCCTTGTTGTGCGATGCAGGCAGCGCACTTCGGCCCTCCGAGCCTCGTGGGCTTATTTTTTAGAGATTAAACAAGACACCGTGTGAAGTAGGGAGCCATCTCCCTGGCATACAGTAGGTGCTCAATACATTTAAGTGATCGGTATATGAGTAAATTATTGGAAATTGGTCATTCTTTGAAAAGTTAAAATAACTGCTATGTTCCAACTTAATACATTAAATTGTGACAGCCACTAAATTAAACCGAGGCTGGTGGCACCATTTGGCAACCGACGGCCTCAGGTTTTGCTTTGGAGTTGGTGTCTTTCTTTTTCTGGGGTTCCAACAGTTTCTAAGTCACAGCCTGCACTCAGAGCCACATTTACCCACTTGTGGGAAAGCAGGTTAGTTCTCTTGCAAGAAGTGAAGTTTTGCAGCTTGTGAAACCCCCCAGTCAGAGGTGCTGACAGCCTGAGTGGGCAAAGGAAAGCCCTCTGTGCAAAGGCGGCTGTTTGATTTGGCCGCGGCATCTTCCCTCTGGAAGTGTCACGACAGACAAATGACGGTGTGTCTGCACTCAGGTTCTGTTGTACCCCGTCTCACAGCTGGCACGAGATGGCACCTCCAATCCGTGTGTGCTCTGGGTTACAGCCCCAGATGTCAAAATAAAAAGCGGCGGGGAGGGCAGGCAGCCCTGCTGGACAGCGCCTCTCTCTGACCCGCCCTCCCTCCGGACTGGCCAGTCCTCGCCCAGCAGCGACATTCTCAGGGGTGAGGGCGCCGGCCCGGCATGTGTGAGCGGAGCTGGGGCTTGTGCGGGTCCTTAACGAGCTGTCAAGAGTCCCGAGAGCATTTCAGGAAAAAAGGAATGTATGCGACTGTCACGTGTTTCGTGAATGATCGCCCTATAAGAACATACTGAAATCTTCGTGATCCTCACGGGTGAGCGGGGAGAAGTTTTCTCCTGTACTTTCTGTTATTCCCACCAGCAAAGGGAGCAGCGTGGAGACCATCCCAAGGAGCCGGTAATGCCAGTGTTACTTTCATTCGGCTTTGCATTGCTGTTTGTGGTTTTCTTTGGGCTGCAGACTTTTTTTCAGGTGAGATTAAAAGAAAAAGTGGCTTCCATTTCCTGGCTTGGCCGCTGCCCTGGCTGGACTGTAGGGGCCACAAAGTGCTCAGACCCCTCTGAAGCCCAGCCTGCAAGAAAGTCGCAGTGACTCACGGCCGGGACGGCGCCGGCAACCGAGGTTGGCTGGTCCTCTCAGCGCCGACTTCCCCAAGGCTTCAGTCTGTCATCTGTTCAGTGGGAGGACAGTGGGGCCCCCCAGGGCTTGAGTGGGAACGGAGTGAGCACACGCAGCGCACTCCGACGAGGGCCGGACCCGGGGCCACGTGGCTCTTCCTGCGGTGTGCATCCTCAAGGCGACCCCGTGAGGTCGCTGAGGTCCCTGACACCGCCCCACACCCCTCACAGATGAGGACAGTGAGGGAGGAAGCGGAGGAAGGGCGGGGAGTGACTTGCCCAGAGCCACAGCTGTAGCGACAGGGCCGGGTGTGGGGCCGGGTGGCCTGAGCCCCGACTCGGCCCGCTCAGGTTGTTTCGGTTTCTCCATTTCACTGCGCAAACCTTGTAATCCCAGGAATTAATGATTTATAATTATTTATATGCCGTACGATTAAAGCCTGTGGGTGTCTGCGACTGGCTGACTGTGTGGATTCGGTCAAGTCATTCTTTGTCCTTTCAGTTCTTTTTACATTGAAGTTGACAGCGCTGTGTCAGTCTCTGGCGCACAGCACAGCCGTTCACTCAGACACACACACACGTTCTTTTTCACAACAGGTTAGTGCCAGCAGACGCTGAATATGGCTCTCTGCGCTGTACGGCAGTCCTTGCTGTTGCCTGTCCTACATACGGCATTTCGTCTCTGCCCACCTCGAGCTCCCAGTTTGTCCCTGCCCACCCCCTTGCCCCCGGGGACATAAGTCTGTTTTCTGTGTCTGTGAGTCCATTTCTGTTTCGTAGATAAGTTCATCAGTGTCTTCTGTTTTCCTTGTTTAGATTCCATGCGTGAGTGATATCGCATGGCATTTTTCTCTTTCTGTGGAGCCTTACTTTAATTGCTCCATCCGTCTTCCAGTTCTTTCTAACCCCAAATTCACGACGGATGCGCGTTAGCCCAGACGGCGGCTCCGGGGGGCAGATGAGAGAAAGCCGGACACACGCGCTTTTCCACGGGAATGGCACGGCCTTGGAGCCAAGCTGCAGGACGTTTACTCCGTTCACAGCGCGGCTACGGGGAGAGCCCTGCATGGCCTAGGACTCCCGGGAAGCAGGTGAGACGCCCTGCAGAAACGCACGTGCTGAAACCAGGCAGCCAGCCTCAGTCTGGGGAAAGCTGTAGCCACCCTGGGCTCCCGGAATCGCAGCCCGGTCTCACACTTGTCTTCTAAGCAGCAACTTCCCAGAAGCAGGAGGTGGCATGTTTACACACAAGCATACAGTAGTTCCTCGCCTATTTGAGAGCGGATATCTGGTTAAATAAGGCAGGCTTATAAATCTTCGTAAAATCAGCTGAGCTTGTCCCTTCTCCCTCTGGCTCTGCTCCGCGCCCCGCCCGCCGTGTGTCAGTCACAGCCACTTCCTTCCCTGAGCAGCGCTGTCTCTAGAAATACGCCCCGTCCACATGGACCGTTCAGGAAGTAGGACAAATGTGAGCCATGGAAAGTAGTTTTCTCTTCTTGTGATGGAATCAGAGGATAAAAGTAGCAAAAAAAGAAAAAGGAAAAAAACAGCTTATCGTTCGCATGGCCTGGTTTTGTCCTTTTAAACGACCGCAGCCTGTAGCCCTGCGTCCTTTTGCAAGAGGCCATCCCAAGGTCAAGACCACTGAGATCTCCCAGCAACAAACCTTCAGGAAGGAGACACTCAAGAGGGCAATTTGCTAACGGAGCAGAAACTGGTGACGGTTACGGGAGGGAAAACAGAAAGTGAGGGCTGGTCCCTGCTCACCGGCCGGACAGGTGAACGTGAGGAGGGGGCAGGGATGAGCAGTCAGCGCGGCTGGAGGCTGGTGAGTCCTGGGGCAACCAGCCTCTGCCCTGACCCCTCCCCGCCTCCCGCGGGCTCCGCTGCGCTGCTGGGCGGACGAACCCTGCCGACCTCCTGCCAGAGTCCTGTTTCATTCCCGACAGACCCGGGAACATCCTTGCTGGATGAGCAGCGGTCCCAAGCCTGTTGGGTTTCCCTGAGCTGCCGTGACTTTGACCGACCTGTGCGAAGAGGCAGGAGGGCTGGGGCCCAGATCTCAGTGTTAACAGCTGAGCCTTGCCGGCCCCCAGTCTGAGGGTACGGGCGGGGGCTCCGGCCCCAGAAGAAAATCACAAGGACGTGTGATCATACTTCCTGCCCATTTTGAAACTGTCACAGCGTATGCTTGTTTCACAATTATTTTTAACACCCTAAGAGTACTGACGACAGAATTCCACAAAATCTAGTGCGTTTCTGCGATTTGACTTGAGATGAACATACACTTTCTGAGGTGTCCGTGGGAAACCGGCATGCTCTCTGCGTGAAAGAAAAGAAGCTAGAAAAAAACCAAACCCCAGGATCCTAAGATCAAGCCGTCGCTTTGAGGACCAGTTTGTTCATGTTTACTGGGCACGGGATGTACCCGGAATGGCGTATATCCAGAAATGGCTGTTTTAGTAACGCATCGAACTAGAACACTGAAGCCCTTCAGTCAGAGATTCTGAAAAGAATGTTACATTGTGAGTATGTATTTTTCCAACAGCCACTTGTGAATTTTTTTAGTTGTCTGGTAGGATTCGACTTACAGGGAAGACTTATCTAAGACGTAAAGCAGAGGTGTATCTAACACATCCGTTCAAAATTCTCTGAGCCCCTCATGCTTTAAGAAGTCATTAGATTCCCAACCGTTCACAGGCGCATGAATAACGGGGACCCCAGATCTGCAGCTGATTTGAGACAGAGGAGCAAGTCCCCTTAAACCTGACATTTTCCACCTCTTGTTTCTCCGGTTCTCTCTCTGGGCAGAATTGAATTAACGCATCTGCCTGTAGAGCTGCTGAGTTCGGTCTGTCCTAGAACTACGCTTGGGTCTAACAGATGGTATGTTTTTACCGGGTGTGGGGGGCAGGTGGAGGGAGAGGGTGCAGAAGTGCTGGTGGCCATGCACGGAGCTGCATGCGAGTCTGTTTTTCCAGCTGACGTGCGGTGAATGCTTGGCCACAGGATGACGACGCTCAGAGACGCCAAGCGTAGCCTCCGGTGCGCGCAGGGTCTCCGCACTGTGGGTAAGACTAGAGCACCTCTTAGACGTCTGGAGCTTTGGCTGGGTCTGCACGTCTGTCTGTGGGAAGCAGAGAAGCACACTCCACCACTGTTACACAGGAATTAGAAGGAAACTGCAAAACTTCAAATGCTGAGCAAAATCTGGGAGTTCTCCTTAGACGGGGTCTTGTTGAGAGCTTGTTATGTTGAAAATAATCTTGACTTATAAATATATTCTGATTTCCTGCAAGAGAGGCAGAATACACACGGCCTTTCTACAGCAGCAGTCTGTGGCTGCTTCCGTCCTGACGGAGTGTCTAGCTGACAGTGTGAAGCACTTAGCGATGAGGATGCACTCAGCAGCATTCCATTCCCTGAGAGCTTGTCTGGAGGTTCCAGCAGGGACCGCAGCTCCTCGGATGCCCTTGACTGAGAGGAAGGGTCCTCCTCTATCAGGATGGTCGTCCTCTTCCACCGAGCGTGCTGCTGCGGGAGGCACGCACATGGAGCAGTGAGGGAGGAAGGAGGCACCCGCCCAGCCAGCCAGATCGGCCAAATTAACCCTGGCGATCAGTGGGATGACAGACGTCACAGCCAGATTGCCCTCACATACAGTAGCATTCCATTTCTTATTTGCATTTTGTTGCTAAATAAACACAAATTAGGAACTAGACTTAAGTTGATCAGAAGTGGGTTTGGCAGCATTTAACTATGGAATCCCTGCCGAGATGAGACATCTTCAGATTCTAAGGATAGAGGTCCCTTTTTATGGCAAACAGGGTCACACACACCACCGGACGTAGGAAGGCACGGCCCCATCTGGTCTGGGGACCAGCTGCTGAGCTCTCCCGCCCCGTCGGGTCCCCAGGTGACACCACCTCATTCCTGTTACCCTGGCACAAGGCAGTGCAGCCAGAGCCTCCCCTACCACCCGGAAGCCCCAGTCCTTGCCGTCCTGGTTGATCACATCACTCAGTCTCTTGTGCTCCGTTTCCTTGCCTGTGCTGAGGACTAGGAACGATGCCTCCTCAACGGGCAGTGTCACTCCAAGTGTGAAATGTTACCATTGGCCTCTACAGGACACGTCAGATGCAGGTAGGGGTCTTTGCAAGGCAGTAGGAGAATTAATTTTTTTGAAAAGAAGAATTTTTCACACTTCTACAGGGATTACGATGATTTCATCAGAATATTCTTAGAGAAATGACTTGACTACATCGCTTCTTCTGATGGTAGAACACTTCTCGCTCTCAGTTTTTGGTGCTTAAGAAGCAAGAAAAGCTATGAGCGTAGTGCGGCTCTCCATACGCTGTCTTAGCTTCAGCCCCGCCCGCTACACTTTCCTCAAGTTCATATAGACTGATTCCCCGATGGAAGCCGGTGGTCTGGCAGGTCAAATGCTGCCAGAAAGCCTGGCTGCTACCTTGTTGTTGGACACAGGTGTTCTTACCTGTGTCCTCTCTGAAGATGTGCGAGGCCCTGCAATTAGCCACCTGTGTGAGTAAAGCAGAGCAGCAGCTCAGCCAGGCAGGTAAGGGTCGGCTACTGCAGCGCACACAGGAGCCTGGCGATTTTTCCCAAGTGTCTTGTCTTACCTGGTGTAACACACACATTCTTATTATGGAAACAGGCACGACTAAAAAGAGCCAAAATGTGGACCCAGAGAGAATGAGAGCACTGGGCTCAAGTCCCCGGGCATCCTCAGACAGGCACACCTGCCTTTAAGCCTTGACGCATCACTTGGAGGCTGGCCTCCGGGTGGGTTTTATTTCCCCAAAGGATAGTTTTGATCTGCAAATGTAAATCCAGCAGGAAGCATCAAACCTCAAGGCTGCAGGATGGCTTTAAACTGACCCACAACTGAAATACACAGTCATGAAGCTCCCAGCTGGGAAAATGTGTAGTAGAATGAAAAACCAATTTTGAGGATCAATTTGGAAGGAAACACCAAAAAATGTTTTTAAAGACGTACTTCCTGCAGCTTTTGTCTTTCCTTTTATATCACAGTGAATTTCTTTTCTCACAGTGGAATTTTAAATTCATTTATAATTGTACACACTTGCAGGGGGTGAGAGAGAAATGACCGAATTATAGACCAGATGGACACCCTCTGGCCATCCTGCAACTAGGGCGATGGGGGCAGCGTGCGGGGGCTTCATCCTCTCCAGTGGATTCGGTGGTTAGCCTGCCAGGGAGTGTGGAAAGTGGTCCATGGCGTCACGTCAAACTCTGTGCAATTTGTTTGGAAGAAAAAATTAATAGGTAAAACTAGACTTGAAAAGTGCTTGGAGCACTGAAGACTTCCCCTGTCCTGAGCAGGCAGAAGCCCAAACCGCGACCATCATGGGAAGAAACACCAAGCAGGGCGTTCAGCGCCATCCCTGTGTCTTCACTCGATTCTGATCGGTTCCAGTGAAGCTGCCAGGGAGCGGCAGTGACTCTGAGGAGGAAGCGCCCGCTCTAACGCAATTCCCTCCACTTCTGTGGGTTTCTCCGTTTGGCTGAGATGTTGTCAGACTTGGCAGAGGAAGCGAAAGGTCTTCACAGGTGTCCAACGGGGTCACGGAAGCCGCAAACTCCTTTTGAGTGATTCTCTGGCCTCCTGCTCTTCTCTCTGCACACCGCAGCCCGGCGGCTAAGTGCTTGTGTCACACGGGCTCAGTTCTGCTCCTTCCTCCGGCCGGGAGCCCGCTTCCCGCCTCTTCCCTCTGCACCAACCAGGCTACCTAAGCCACCATTTGAAAAGCACTACGTTCTTTGTCTAGTGAACAAAAACATTCTGGCCAATATGGAATTCCTAAAACTCACGGGAACAGCTAGAAAATGATATAAATGGCGTGTCACCCAGAAGGAGGGAAGAGCCAGTGATGCACTTTTTATGCCTCAGGACAAAGTCAACAGATTGGACGTTCAGCGCTGCCCCGCGTGAACAGTGGCTGTGCCCAGTGCACCCGCGCGCAGCGGAGGCCGCGGGCCGCGACGCATGTCCCGATGCGGGTGGGACTGCTGGGTGTGGGGAATCCTGTGCGTCAAGCGATTAATTCTCTGGTGCTGTTTCTGATTTCCTGTACGTACAGCGGGATTATCTAGAGCTGTGGAGTGGTCAGTACTGAAGGAATGAGCAGTTTTATCCCATCACTGATGCATTTACATGGTTTTGGTAAACAAAACTATGTAACATCCTTTTAATGAAACTGCACACATTTTACGGAGAGCTATTGGTTAAAAAATAATTTGCCCAGATCTTCCAGATCTGTAATCCATGTAGTGTAATTAATATTTTTGAATGGCAAAAACATATTTTCAAAAAGTTACCAAAACCTCATGACTTGAAATCATGAGGTAATCTGGCCTCAGATCCTATGTAAGGGATATAGTCTGACGAAGGACGGTGCAAGCACACTTACTCCAGGGAATGGAGAAATTCTAAGATTCAAATGGTGCTTTTACCTGTAACAAAAGAGAGTGACCTGACAATATGAAACAGCAATAGGAAATGAAAAAATATCCCAGGATCTAAGCAACTCAGTAGAAGTAACAAGGAGCAAGTTGGGTATCTCCGCAGACCGGAGAGTAAACCTGAAGACTGAGTACTGCACAGCCACCCGCCGTGCGCCCGCCTGCGGGGGAAGGCAGTGCATGGGCTTAGAGTCCACAGGGTGGGACCCTCCCAACACTCATAGAAATAAAGACAGGGATGGAAGTTACAGAAGAATCAACTGAGATTCTGGCTTCAAGTTCATGTTGCTAGATGTAAGTGCAAGTTGGCTTAAAGATACGGAGTAGAGAATGAATCCCCAAATCAGAGAGCCCTGGAGTCAGCCCTGTTCCGCCCTGGTTCCCGCCTCTGTCACTGTGAAATCCTCACCTTGGCTGGGCTCTGCATTTTTTGGTACATCAGTTTTCTCCTCTTTAAAATGGGTCTAATGGTGATACCAGCCTACCTGTCATGAGTATTAAATGTGGCAAAACGCCTGAAACCTTCGGGACCACACCCCCCCTCCCCGCTAGTGCATGGCGGGTGCTACTGTAGAGGTACCACTAGAGGAAGGGCAGGAGGAGAAGGCAGGTGCTCAGCAAATATCCTGAATGATTTAGTGAGTGAATACGGAAAAGCACAAGAAAGTAAACATGACATTTTCATAAAAAAAACAAAAAGACTGAAAAGCACAATTACTAAAAGAGCTGTAAGTAGAATGTATTACTCTGTTAAAAGAGGAAAACTTCTGTATTAATAGAGAAACATTCACTTGTCTTCTGTTTCCCAGACACGGCTCTGCAAACAAAAGTGGAAGAGCAGTGCTGAGGGTGCACGCCGCGCTGGGCCACGAGCGCCAGCAGGACGCAGGGGCGCGGCACCGCCATCAGCCAAGGAAGGGTCCGAAGCAAACGCACAGCAGCCGGGAGACAAGAACATCATCTCTCGAGAAGGTATGACTTGCAGTAAAGACGACCGGATACATGCCACTATGAACCTGACGTTTTATACCTATTTATCTAACGAAAAATTCCAGAACTTAGAGAGAACAATTTGTTCACTTAAAAGGAACAAAATAGTAAACAGAGAGAAAAATAATTAGTTGAAAAGGAGACTATCGTGGAACTTACGCCTCAGATCAGAACTAGGCAATCTCACAGGGAAGCCAAGTAAAATCTCACGTTCCAACAGCATGAGGAACAGATCATACAGAGACCATTAATGCAAAGCAAATGCTAATTTAAGTTTGGGCTGATACGTTCCGCGTGTGTACTGTGTGTCTGAAACATGCATCCCTCAAAGTGAAGCAATAAGAGTTAAAAAGAAAACCCTCAAACAAAACAAACCCTCACAAAAGAAACCACTCCTGAATAGAATAAAACCTATAAAAATAAAATGAGAAAAATCATGAAAGAACCACCCCAAACCTTTGGTTTTAAAAATGAGTTCTGTCAAGCCCTCAGGGAACGTAAATCCTACGATAGAGAGCGAAGCTTTTCAACTTCCTGAGGCTTGGTACCTCTAAACACCACTAAGAGCACAGAAAAGAAAACTGTAAACTCTCCTCCCGTAAAACTACAGGTGGAACATTTTGAGAAATCGTGGGCACGCTCAGCCGGATAGAGTGCTCGAAAAACAGCGCACGGTGCAGCTCGGGGTCGGGCCACTGCGATGGGCACAGCCCGGGCCGCTGTGCGCAGCAGACACAGGGGACGGGAGTGCCCGGCTCCTGGGCTGGGTGGAGTCTGGAGAGTTCCCTCTGAGGTCGCGCCTGGTAATTCACAGATAAGTTACGTTCTTCTGTGCGGAGTAACGAGTGCCTTAATTAAAAAGTAATAGAAGAAAGAAGAGAAGACTATGCATAACAGACTTTGCTTGGCCTCAGAACATCAGGCTCAGTAGGCACTGGCAAACACAGTCCATCGGGAAAAACTGAAAACAAACGCACATGAGACATAACTCGGCATCCATTCCTACACACATTTTGTAGGAGGATCAGCTCCACGGCAAACTGGAGCAGCTCTGTGACAGGAAGTTTATCTGCACCATTAGCAGGACGTGGGCTCGAGGGCTTCCAGTTAATGAGAGCGAAACACCAGAGCATGCTCCACCTTCACCACCCAGCAGGGCTCTGACGGTCCCAGCACGTGTGAAAAGGAAACAAGGAGAAATAGACGCATTCAGTTTGGAAGGGACTTGTCACTCGTCACCGCCTGTTTCTGGATATTGCAGAAAACATGAGATAATCAGTTGGAAGATCACTTGAACTAATAACAGTGTAAGCAGGTGGCTATTCACTTAGTAAACATTCCAACACTCAGTGACTTTCCTTGCACCAGTCAGAAAGCACAACAGGAGACCAGTGTTATATTTATAATAGTAAATGACCTACAGATTTGTCAGGAATAAACTCAGTGAAAGGCAGCCAAGTCACGCATAATGATGAAACTATACCAAGCGTCGTGAAATAAGGGCTACATAAAGGAAGCGGCACATTATTTTTCTGGAGGGTGAAAATAAATGGTTTAAGTGAATAAATCTCTAAAAATTAGCCTATGAACGTAAAGGAATTCTAATAAGAAATCCCAGTGTAGTTTAATTTTTTGACAAAATTATTCTTAGACTCATCTTGAAGAATACTATGAGAGAATAGAAATAAGAATTTGTCCTACCGCATGTTACAACATGGCGTTATAATAAGTCAACAGCAGATTCCTAGGAGTGGACCAGGCTGGGTGAAGAGCCTGACCATATGACACAGTAAGTCAGGACAAGTTTACCTGAGACTGCGGTTTACGCCACCAAGCTGTTGAGTATTGTACTATTAAATGTAACATTATGGCGTCAAACCAGTGAGTAAAAGGACTTTTTAAAATGGCATTACAAAACAGGCTACATGTATTTTATGGACAATATCAGACTGTTATGTCATAACTGAACTGTAACGAGATTAAAAACTAGCAAAAAATCTGTAAAATACTAGATGCAAATTGGTGAATAATTTTCCTCTCCACACATGGCCAACTGCAAAGCCAAAGGGAAAATGTTCACAGATTGACAACATCCATCACAACAAAACCTTCACATAAAAACAAAAGGAGGAAGCACAAGTGTCAGAATGGCAGAAAACCACCATAAACAGCATTAGAAAGCAAACTGCAGCCCCGAAAAACATTCAGCTACTGATTCTGATACGTAAACATTTCTTTCAAATCAGTAAGTAAAATAGGAACATCTTAATGGGAAATTGAGCAAAAGAGGCAGCATTAGAGTTGAAAATGAGTAAGTTAAGATGAAAAATAAACTGATAAAAATGACGTCCAGACTCAACAGTGAGCAAAAACACGCAGTGAGACACCGTGGAGCCGGTATTTTCCATCTGTCATACTTTCAAGGACTAAAGTCAATACCAAGAGTGAAATCAGAATGTTGGAAGTGGCCGATTTAAAAATACGGATCATGTAAATGCCCTTTAATTTCATTTGTAGGAAATTCTCCTAAGAAACAATCCCCACAAAGCTCCAAATGTGTGAATATACATAGTAGGGTACTTGTTACAGAGTTTAGATAGACTCGTATGTATTAAGTAATTGTGAATAGCCTAAGTGTCCAATGATAGCAGTGTGGTAAATAAATTACCTAAATTCATCATAGTCATATTAATTGGAAACGATAAATATGTCAACAGACAAAAATGAACAAGCGGGTTATAAAACAATGCCTAACATGACCATATTTTTATTTGAAAATAGAGCTCTCTCCCCGTATGTGCGTATGCACACGTGTGGGTATGTTCCCGGGCTGAGCCGTGTCCCCTTAAAGTTCGCAGGCTGAAGCTCTAACCCCCAGAACCTCCAAATGCAACTGTATTTGGGGACAGGGTCTTTAAAGAGATGATTAAGTCAAAATGAGGCCATCTGACTGACATCCTGTAAGAAGAGGACGTTGGACACGCAACACCAGGGCTGTGGGGGCACAGTGAGAAGGTATCCACCTGCACGCCAAGGAAGCGCTTCTGGAGACGCCAGCCCTGCCCCCGCCCTGACCGTGCGCTTCCGTCTCCAGACCTCTGAGAACACACATTTCTGCTGTTGTGGTTGTCATGGTAGCCTTAGCAAGCTAATACCATGTGTGTGTGTACATGATTTAAATTAAACGCATGTAACTAAATGTATATTTTGTGTATGTTTATATATAGACACCTGTAATGTTTTCCTGTAGAAATTTGAAACGCTAGAATAATGTATCACACAATGTCAACAGAGGTCATTTCTAGACAGTAATTTCATTTTTTAGTATTTTTTTCCTAGATATTTTTATCAGCATGTGTTTTATAAAAACAAAAATTATTTTAATTTGCAAAGGAAGAAAAACAGCACTCGATTCTTATTTTTTTAAATAATATCTAGTCCATGCCTTGTGCATAGAAAAGGCACAATAAAAATGTATTGATTAAAACACCAGAAACTGACACATTGGAAGTGACTATACTTCAATTAAAAAACAAAAGCAAAATAATTAAAGACCAGATTGTATGGGCCTGGTGACAGGTTTTTGTTAAATGCCTTTCAAAACCACAGCAGACCTTGGTGGGACACAGCAGCCCAGATTCCAGCCTTGCGTGTTCAGGCCGTCTCCCCACGGTGCCCTCCCTGCCCCGTCCTCCGGGCAGGTGTGCAGGACCAGTTTTCACTCTCAAGCATGTTTAATGCTGTCTTCCCTTGGAGCAGTCCCAGTTCCTCACCAGTTATGGATATAGATTCTATTTTCAGGCTGTCATCACTTAATTTTTTTTTTTTTTTTTTTTTTTTTTTTTTGCTGACATCTGATTTGTCTTTTTCTGTGGCCTTGCGTTTTGGTCGGGCCCTGTGTGGGCTTGTGAAACGGTCCGACCGGTGGGTTCCTCTCAGCGTGGCCCAGCATCTCCCTGTTTTCAGCTCTGAAGCTACCAGGGCATATTGACAAGTGGGAATGGTTGGAGCCCCAACGTCTGACACAGATAAAGCTATCAAAAACACCCTGCAGGGCCAGGCCCCAGGTCCAAATAGGTCTTGTTAGATCTGTAGAGACACTTTACAGCTCCCCTCTCTGAACACACATTTAATCATTGCACAGATGCGAGCCATTTTCCCTTTGCCCCAAAACTCTGGATCCTGAGATCACAAATCTGTACCTCCTGCAGGCATGTATCTTTTATTAATGGAAACATCAAAATTCTGGTGCTGCTTTGGCAACTCAGTTTGCAGAGAATTATTAAGCTCTTTTGAGTCCTCCAGAAAAGTCAGATGCTTATCTAGTATTAAAAAATGTCATGCAGGGGATGGAAATCTAATCAAATGTATTTTAGATGAAGGAACAAATAGCTTTTGCATTTTGCATAATGAGTGGAAACACTTAATAGAAGCAAATTATGTGTGCAAGACAGAGACAGTATCAACTCACACAGCTCCTGGGTCTTCAGTACCTTCTATCTAAAAAAAACTTTTAAAAGTCCTGTCTTTGGACTTAGAATCTTGAAGTGTCATCAGATGGAAATTTATTTTCTCTTTTTTGGCTCATTTAAGTGTTCTCAAAGATATATTAGACAAGATAATGAAATCAAGGCTTTTCTAGGAAAGGGAAAATCTTAAGATTTCTCTCTCTGGAAAACTGCAATGAGCACAACAGTGTTGATTATCCATCACTGAAATTTGTGGATTCAGGGTTGCTTGATACAGCCAGAAAAAATAAAAAAAAAAAAAAAAAAAAAGGGAA
Organism: Camelus ferus; assembly: GCF_009834535.1. Lineage (NCBI taxonomy): Eukaryota > Metazoa > Chordata > Mammalia > Artiodactyla > Camelidae > Camelus > Camelus ferus. The sequence continues at coordinate 26,146,209 of NC_045730.1, forward strand.
GCTTTGCATGCAGTATGTGTGACTGCAGGTAAGGTGCTGCGAAAACTCACATTTCTCCAAGTACGATCTTAGTTTGATTTCCCATGGCCCGTCTGGGGGTGGTTTTGCGGAGACCCCATCTTTGCAGCTTCATGCAGTGTTCATGGGGTTTGGGTTCAATGCTCACTTACACAGGTCCTGCCTGCTGCGTGGGTTTGCCTCCCATGCTGACCGTAATTAGGTAATTGAAGGGTCTGTCATGTGAAGGCAGCGGCTGATGGAAAATAAAAACTAAACTACTTTTCTGGAGAACCTGGGAGATAGGAAGTGGAGTATTTCAGTTTTAAGTAAAGAAGGGTTTTCTAGATGGAAACCGTATAAATAAAAATTTCCTCAGAAATATACAAGGTTAGGAAATTTGAATTCCATCTCACTGAGACCAGACTTGGAGAAACGCAACTTTTTGGAACACCTGTGCCTGTGATCGCAGCTTTGTTAACCATGAAGTCGTGTGATTGTTTTGTGAGGTGATGGGACACAGGGTACTCAAGGCCACGAGTCTCGGAAACATTCTGATCTACTAGAATCTCTTCTGTGCTGCATAAGTCTTCACCCTGGAGTTTGCATTATAAAATAACGTTTTGGTAATTATGTAAATAGGTAAAAATTTTGCTTGGTATTAACGATGCAAAAATTACCCAGGAGTAACAACTTTTTTATAAGGCAACTACGTGTTAAATTCCTTCCTCCCCCTCCCCCTCCTTTTCACTTTTCTTAATTTGACACTTACTCCCTCGCTAGATGAAGTTTAATTGTCCCTTTCACCAGTGCCTCTAATTTCCTTTTTAAAGTTAGATTTTTTAAGGCAGTATGGAGTCCACACACACACAAAAAAAAAACTGAGCAAAAAGTAGAGATCCCCCAACCGCGCCCTCCATCCCGTTTTTCCTGTTTAACATCTTGCAGGGCGTTGGTACATTTGTTACAATCCAGAAGGCAACCTTGATACACAGTAACGAAACGTCCATGATCCCCCTTCCCGCTGAGTGTGGCCGGATCCAGTGATCCACTTCTGAGAAGCAATGTGGAGGAAGCCATGGTATGTGACCGCGAAAGACATCACAGCTTTTAACATTCTCACACTCTCGGATCACTCGCTCTGGGGGCAGCCGGCTGCCACATCACAAGACATGTGTCCAGCACTCTATGGAGAGGCCCACGTGGGGAGGAAATCAGGCCTCCTGCCAACAGCCACGTAACTGCACCACCTGGGAGTCAGATCCTCCAGCCCCAGCTCAGTCTTCCGATGGCAGCGCTGGCAAACATTTTAACAGCAACCTCTTCTTTAAAAACCAAGCCACGCCACTTACCTAAACAAACTGCTCCCACGTTCATGACTCACAAAAACTACGTAAGATAAATGTTACATATTTTTTTTTTCAGTGTAATGGGGAACTCATTCTGAAGAGCAGAAAATTCGTCAGAAAAATCTTCAACTCCTAAGATATCATAAAAGAGGAGGAAAATGAAGTAAGACGCAGAAGCATGGACTGCAGAATCCGAATGCGTGGGCAAAGGCGGCGCTGTTGTAGAAAAACGTGTTACAGCTCGGTGTAATCAACTCAGTTGGTATAAACAGCTCAGTGTAAACAGCTCCGTATAACAATTCCGTGTAAACACTCCCGTGTTACAGCTCCGTGTAAACAACTCCGTTATAACAGCAACCAGGACCACCCCCCCCCCAAAAAAAAAACCCAGCAGCACTGAAACTTCGAGAGCGCAGATTCTGTTATGCCACCCAGCTTAAGAAAACTTACGTTTCAACGTCTGGACCCCGGCTGTAAGCTTACACAGGCCTTTTATAGGCTGCCAGTTTACACTTTGCAACATCATATGCAAATAAAGTACAACAGAAGTTGACCAACCAGGAACAAGCCTTGTAGAAATACACCAATCAGGAGTGAGAGAAATAACCAATCAGGAGTGATCTCCATGCAAATGAAGTACTACAAGTGGACCAATCAGAAGTTAGGGAAGTGGAACAATCAGAAATGAGAGTAATAACCAATCAGGAGTGAAGGAAATAACCAATCAGAAGTGAGCTCAAGGAACCAATAGACTTCTAGGTGTAAGTTAGCCATTTCAGAGGCAAAAAGTGAGCTAGAGCCCCTGGGCCAGGGAACCGGAGGGTGCTGGGAGGAGAGCAGCGGCCCTGGCTGGGGGCCCTGGCTGGGGGCCCTGCCGCTCTTTTTACGGGGCTTTCCGCCTAAGCGGAGCAGACGCAGGAGCTCTGCGCTCCCCTGTAAAGCGCGTCACAAGATCTCAGGAAATAGGAACATTGATATTCTAGCGAAAGCACTGTTATTTTTAAGATGCAATGTTTAAAACTTTAAGGGTTATTTTTGCAAGCTCTTTTGGTGGTTAGGTTTATCCAGGGAATACATCCATCCACCCAGCTTCCAAGCTGGAAACCCGGGATTTAGGTAGACTCTGTCCTATAACTTTCTCTTTTGCCAGCTGGACACAAGGTCCTGCTGATTCCACAGCTGAACTGTTTCTAAATCTGTCTCCTCTCTCCGTCTGCTGCTTTGCTTCCAGCACTGACTGCTTACAGCTCAGCATTCTGCAGGGGCCTCCTGACCGCCTTCATGTGTTCCCCACAGCGATCTCAGAGACTTTCTAGAACACAGAGCTGATCTGGACATTCTCACAGGGTGAAGTGCAAACTCGTTAACTCCACATTGAGACTCTTCACGATTTGGCTTCAAACTGCCTCTTGAATTTCACTGCCTGGTTTTCTCACATTCTCTCTTGTGCCCCCAGACCTAAAAAGCTAACGGTCCTCTTAATGCAGCTAAGAGATTGTCTCTCACCTTACCCCCGCTCAGTGCAAACCGCAGCGCTGCCCTTCCGTGTGCCGCGCCTTCTCAAAGTCTCCGTGGCCTCGTCCGGAGAATCCGGGTGTCAGTCTAGGGTCGGGAGAGCTGTTTGGGTGATTAATGCTGTGCTACATGTAAGTATTTGGACGGGTGTCTGATGCACAGTAAATGCTTCATAAATGCCTGCTGTCTGCGCAAGGCCTTCTGCCTGCCCCCTCCCCACTTCTTTGCATGACCAACTCCTACTCTCTTTCAAGACTTAACTAGGATGCTAATGCCTTGGGAAGCCTTCATTCCTTGTGTAGGCTGATTCTGATGCCTCCTTTTTGTGTTTTTACAGATCTACTGCTATGGTATCAATCTAACTACTTTTGTTCATTATTGCTTTGTTTGTCAAGCTTAATCTCTCTAAATTTAGTCCTTACTGTATACTCACTGCCTTGCTTCTGGTCAGAGTGTATTTAGAAAAAAGATTTACTCAATAAATGAAGGCACTCAGGATAACCAAATAAAACTGGAAGCTGTCCATACCTGTAGCTTAATTTAATTGTACCTTCATACTTTTGTGTTCTTAAAGTAGGTGAAAATCAGTGAATACTTACCAAGTTACACATAACTTGGTTCTGAAAACAGCTAACACAACTTATGGGACTTCATAGTAACGGTTATTAATCCATTCTTACAGGTGATATTTAACTTAACAAATCCATTAAAAAAACAAACAGGCAAACTGCATACCAGGATCCCAAACTTGATGGAAATAAACTGGTAGCCAAGCAAGTATAAAGGTTTTTCTTTTATATACACACCATAATATTTGACAACGTAGTGTACTGATTTATCCATAAGAGAAATGACACTATGTGTGTTTTAGAATCTGTATTAAAACTATCAGTTAAAAAAAATTGAGTGTATGTAGTATGATCTCACTCATTCTGTTTTTTGATAAAACATTTTTGACTTATTTTATTTAAAATTGGTAAAATCAAATAATCTTCTACAAGCAGTCTATTAAGTATAAACCCCTACTATAAATGTTTCTGTGCAGTTCAGATCTGCTTACTCCAAAACTACCGGTACCTGCAGCGTCCAAACGTGTTTCAGTGCATGTGGAGATGTGCCACCCAGGTCCCCCTCGAGATGAAAACATTCATTCCTTCTGCTGCCAGACCTCGCCAGGAGTCGTCCCAGCAGAGGAAAGTCACCTTCTCCAAGGCCGTGCGCCCTCCTGGGGGCGATCTGCGCTCAGTGACTGCCCAAGTCAGGGACCAAACAGCTCAGCTTCCCTCTTTCAACTCGGGTCCATTTTGAAGGCCCACGCCAGCCTCAGAGCAACAGAGGACTCTGCTGAGACCTTTGCTGTGACTGCAAGGCACCCGGTCTCTTGTGGCATCCTGCCCTCCCCCCAACGCTTCCTAATAGGCTTCCTGTGCATGCTGATCCCCATCTCGGTGCGTCTTCACGGGCAGCCTTTCTATAGCACGTGTTACATCCTCAGTCATTAGCACGCTGAGTTTCCGTAACAACATGTTTGACTTTTTACACCACACACTAATTAGAGCAGACATTCCATCTCGCATCCGGTCATCCATTCACCCATGCCTCTAACTTACTAACTAGTTCATTAATTCATCTTTTTTGCAATACTATCTTTTGGGACATTTCTAAAGGTATTTAGAAAACCGTGTAATACTATGTGGTTAAAATCAGAACTTCCCACTTCATTCACTCTGAGACGGGCACTGAGCGTTCCTTCCCCTCATGGCGCCGTCCCTGCAGGAAGGTGTTTCCTGTGAGTGATGGCGTCTCACCGCCCCCGTTGGCCAGGTCCGCGCGGTGGGCGCCATGGCCTGTGAAAGCACAGACCTGGCTGTTATCCTTGATGACAGACTGGACGGCTGAGACCTCCTGATAATTCGGTTGCTGTGTCATTTAGAGGCCGTCGGAAGCAATGTGAATCCTAACTGTTGACCTTATTAACATTTCTTGGTAAGGTTAGGAAAACACTTGCAGGGTAGTTTCTGACCTCTAAGGTAATAATCAGTTTAAATGGAGGATAATAATGAGCAATAAAGCCGTTGTGGAATAGGTCGTGAGGGACTGGGATACCGACAAGGTCTTCCGCGTCTCTCAGCAGACGGCTGTGAACTTTAAGGGCAGCTTTGTACTGAGGGTGTCGTAGCCAGGTGGTTAACCAAGTAAGTAAGCACCGCAGCGGCAACCGTGGGGAGCAAACGCATCACGGCTCCCGAGGCGATGGGTCAGACGCACACACGTCGCCCGTGCTGCGTTCTCCCAGAAACGTCTGCCTTGGTTACATTCGTGAGGGGACCTTCAGGCAAATCCACAGCGTGAGATGTTCCATAAGAAGATGTGTTCTTTCCAACAAAGTCAGTGACACGTACACAGGACGTGGGGAGCCATCCCAGACTGGAAGAGAGTCACAGACACAACTACCAGCTTGCTCGGACCTTGCGTCAGGGGACAGAAAGCTGCAAAAGGCCGTCTGGGGACAGTCAGGGAAGCGGAAGTGCACACTGCATGTATTGCCGGTTTAATGTAGATTTCCTGAGACTGGATCATGGTGTTGTGGTTGTGATGGCGGTGACCTTCCCGCAGGAGATGCATGGGGTGGCATGTCGTGATGTCCGACTCCAACTCAAATGGCCCATCCGAATCTAAGTGGAGAAAGGCAAGGCAGCTGCGCCCCGTACGTGACATGTCAGGGGTTGCAGGTGTGCACTCTATGATTCTTGTAACTTTCCTGTAGGCTTGATAATTTTCAACCCAAAAAGCTGGGGAAAAATAAAACTATGTTAAAACTATATTACAAAATAAAACTATATATGAAGAACATACACACAGCTACATGCACACAAACTTGCAGAACGGGCATCTGCTGCTCGGAAGAAAATCCTGGGGATAAGTGCGGTGCAACCCCAGGAAACACTGTCTCCCACTGCTCTTCCTGGGCGGGGTTCAGTATTGTGCATAAAACCAGACACCGACAACTCCTGGTCAGACTAGGGGGTAAAGAATTTCTGGGAATGCTTTCACCAATTTTTTGTTTATATTTTCATTTTTATGCATGCTCGAGGGTTATAGGATAAACACAATGTCTAAATAATCCTAAAAGAGGTTTTAATGAGAGAAAAATGAAGTCAAACAAAATGAAGTATAAGGGAGTAAGAGAGTATTTTCAATAGTTTAAAGGGCAGAGTTCTTTCTAGCAGTGAGTCTTAGGCTCGGCTCGCAGCATCTTAGGTTTGGTAAGTTATGGTCCAGCAACACTGGTGTCTGAAACAGTGACCCCCGGGACGAGCTGGTAACACCAGTCCATCAACCTCAACAGCTTTAGTTGCCAAGTTGCGATTAAATTACTTGCCAAGGATTGTCCACAGGCAGTGGACACTGGGGTACTTTTCATTTTGAATAAAGAAAAGTAGCCAGCAAGAGCAAATCATAACGGACATCCGACAGCAGAGCCTGCCGTTTCTGATGTGTAACGAGTTTTTGGTGAAGCATTTAAAAATGTGCAGATGTGTAGAAAGGACGTCATCTAGCTTTGATAATCACTCGTAGCTGTTCACTGTCTGCCATCTCTCTTGACATCATTCAAGAAAGTGACCCACGCGTGGAAAACTCCTTGGAGTTCTTCTGGCCCTGTGCCTTGAAGTTTATGCCTTAACGGACACTGAATGGATGTGTATTGAAAATACTGTGAGTAACTATGTCTGCGTACACATGTGCCTGCGTAGACGTGAGGGTGTGCACGCACGCGTGCCGGTGCGAGTACGCGGACGTTCGCACGTGTACTCTCTGGGGCCTCGTTCACTCTGAGGAGCTGTGCAGCCAGGGTGCTTTGCTCTGGAGGATTAAGGCCTCTAAACTCGCCTTAGGATCATAAACATTCAAGCTTTTGTCTTTGAATGTCCTGAAATCAAAGGAAATGGAGATAATTCAGAGAAGATCTCACAGTAAATAAGAAAATGATGAAAAGAAACATACGAAACATGGAAGCTACTGTCAGGATAAAATTAGAAAATCTGAAATAAACACAGGCCATTACTCCTTGCTTGAAAATGTGAAAGTCCGGTGAATAAATCCATCCCGCAGCTGAGGATGCTTTACTCTAAACTGACTTACCAGTTTTCACCTGTCTCTCCACTCCTAACACTGAGGGCATTTTCCTCCAATCCCAGTTACGCGGACTCCGTAGGTCCAGTTCTGGTTACCTGGATGTTGTACACACACACACACACATCTGCATTCACCCCGCCTCGTGCACCGAGCTCTGTTTGGCTAATGTGCACTCTTCTGTCTCTGAGGATTTATTGATTTGGGTGTAGCTGGACCTTTCCAATATGAGTCATCTTGAAATGCTATTTTTATTCAGATTAAGGAATTTGGAATTCAACAAGTCAATGGCATATGGAGGATGTCAGACTGACTCACTCCCTGAGCAGTCTTTTCACAGACCCTGGGGTGTGGGATCAACTCTATAGATTATTCAGGTCTGACTGCACAACATTCTGTTTTAATTCCGTTTTATGTTAATAGCTATGCAGAATGTCTAAGAGCGGCAAATCGATTGAACTGCAAGGGGTGTGTTGAATCATTGATTTTGAACACAGCAGCCAGAGTGCAAGATATTAAAATATTGATTAAAACAAACTAAAGCAATTTTTCTACTTTCTTCATTTAAAGCTATTTAAAATTTTGATTTCACTAGTTAGATGAAGACATGCAAAAATAATGAGCAATATTTGAGACTATTTGAGACTCTTCAATACCCATTAGCAAGCACCTATGAGACAGTTATTAATGCTTCAAAAATGACTTTCTCTAAGTACCCAGTGTTTAGTGATGAGTTGTACAGAACTAACTTACCAGCTGATGCTAATTTGGCTTTGAGTTTTGGCAGACTGGGTTCTGTTACGGTTGTTATTAAAAAACAATTTCAAACACTGTCACATAGAATCATTTATAAAAGACAATTTTCTGGACAGTTTCACGACGTAATGAAGGAGACTGATTATTAACAATCTTTACGTATTAATGGAGATGCACTTCCATAAAATGCACAGTTTTAATATTGAATGGCAATCTTGAAAATAAGCAGACACTCTCCAAATATTTCCAAGTGTTTTAGAGAAGCTGAACAAAGGTTAAGACCTCAAATTATTTCAGAAATGATAGTTTCCTCTTGGTCCAATTAGGAAACACGAGTGTGGTTACACTGTTGCGGTTCTCAGGACCCTAATTGCACATAAAACCTCCTTCCAAATCATAACACATGTGCTCTTTCTAAGTCTCTCTCCACCCCAAACAAAAGACGAATTATTAAAATGTGGTGAGATTTCGTGCAGAATTGGCAGTCAGCTTGGAGGGCAATAATTTCACACTTGCACCATGAAATTAAAATTTACCTCCACTTGGTGGAATTCCACTGACCAGCAGCAGGCAGTTGTATTTTTATTTTATTTTATTTTTATGGGAGCAGAGAGATTTAATTACTTCAGTTTAAAAAGAGCGGCCCACCACTGCCTGTTGACAGGGCCTCTGGTGTGCAAAGGATGGCAGACAGTGTTCCTGCTCCAGGCAGCTTCCCAGGGGCGCCCGGGCTCCACTCAGGCTGAGCTGCATGAGGGCCCCGGGGGCAGGGGCTCAGGGTGTCCGGCCAGACACTCACCTTCTTGCTGAGAAGAAAGGTGCTTTCAGGCTCAGACTTGCTGCTCCAATCTGCTGCCTCTGTGATCGCTCGTTCTTCACTTTTGTAAATTCTTGCTTTTGATTGAAGACCAGGTTTTGTCCCTTTTCTTTGTTTGTACAGAGTAATAATAACAGTAAAGTGTAATTTCCTCTTAAATGAGGAGTAGGACTGCTAAACAGACATTTTGTGTTTGAGGAAATAAATCACAGCTGAGCTTTATTTAGAGGAGGAACGGTCAAATTCTCTCCCCTCCAAAAAACAAACAGATTTATAGCGGTGTATTTTAAATATTCCTTTTCCCCCAGTGGCTGTTCCTGGAGTAGTGAACACTGTCTTGATTCCCAGCTAAACAATAAGTCCAGATTTTATTGCTGTTGAATTGACGGACAATTTAGCAGACTGTGTCTGAGTAGAAAAATATGGAAAGAATTAAACTGACTGCAAGCATTTGCTATACAAACACACATTTTAAAAAATATGTAAAATGTACAGAATGCATATTACTAAGTATGCATGTTCCAAACGCGCGATGCTGTTGTCATCACAACATATGGATGACGGATTCATACGGATTTGTTTTCTCCGAGGCAATGCCGTTTCTTTGCTGCTTAACTGGCAGCTGTTTGAAAGTACCCCTGGGGCTGGCATCATGGCTTGTGACCTGCGCGGTCACACGGGGCCCCGCGTGTCGAGGTCCTCCCGCTTGGTTTAATGCTCTCCTGTTTCTGCCTTGAAATCCTCAACAGTTTCTGAGCAGGGAGCCCTTCGTTTGCATTCTGCACTGGGGCCTGCAGAGTCTGCGAATTCCGGACTGGGCCTTAGCGGCGCACACGCTGCCGCTCCGCCCTGGCTTTCTTTTCCCTTCTCCTTCCTCCGGAGCGCGTTGCATGGTTCTTGTCTGGGTTGTGGGGTTTCGCCTATTTTTACCTTTCTGCACTGCGTCTTCTGTTCCATTTGCACAGTGTTTAGATTACAGCAGACACGAGCTTCCTGTGTCTCAGCGCCGGCCATGAATCAGGCTGGGCGCTGGGACCACAGGGCTGTCAGGGGAGCTGCCTGGTTCCAGCTTTAAAATAACAAGTGCCTGACAGCTCGGTTTACATAACTGCAGAATTGTGGCTGTGTTCTGCAGCGCAGTTACATGGGACACAATAACTAGAGACTTAATTTATTTAGACTTGTTCCTCGCAATATAATTTCCAATAAATAAATCTCCCCGGGGCAGGAAGACATGACATTTCACAGTGTTCACATTTTCCACCCTCGGCGCTGACCTGCGCTCCTTTCCTGGTAGTTAGCGCAGCGCACACCGCACCTCGCAGCCTCCCGTCTCCCTGCCCGCAGCCGCGAACGCGCGGGGCTCCCGGGGCGCGCGCGGCACTCGTGGCTGCGTCAGAGCAAGCTGCATTTCATTTTTAATGTGTTCTTGTCTGGGTTTTTTTCTGCCGGCATTTCTTTTCTAAGTATCCAAAGCAGCACCGTCGACGCCAGAGTGTAGGAGAAATTAGAACTTGTGTTTGAGGCACTAGTACAAGGGCAGAAAGTCTGGCTTCGTTTGTACATGCATGTTTTTGAGTTATTTTTAAAATGAAAGGCTCCGGTTGAAATGCGGAGATGAAAAGAGAGGAAGGTGAAAGTCAACAGCGGGCAACACCCCCTTCCCTCCAGAGGAACGAGCCATCGTCATCTTGTTATTATTTAATGTTTACATGAGGGCAGAGACGCGGAGGGCCAAGCCCAATGGACGAACTTGTGCCAGAGATGAGCGCAGCCCAGCCTTGAGCGCCGCCTGCCCAGCGCGGGGCCAGGAGCGCACTCGAGGGAAGGCAGTCCGCCGAGGCAGCCAGAATGCCGCTGTGTGGCCAGCGCCAGGACACCTGTGGGCTTCCAGCAATGGCTGTGGATGGGAAATGTTGGAGAAATTCTTCCGAAACATAGAAAAGCGTATGGGAAGACGTGAAAGTTAACACTTGTTATGAGCGTGTGTGCCTGCAGACAAGTGGATGAAGGTGGAATTGCCTTCAGTATTTGACAGGTGCTGACTATTCACGTAGGAAGTGCTCAGGACATGGGGAGACGGATGCTGTGGATAACCATTAAGGAAGCAGAAATCCGATCAGGCTGGCTTTGGTCAGCCAGACTCCAGTTCCCAGGCCGAGTGGCCAGTCAGAGAGGACGCTGATGAAGACTTAAGAGTCAGACTTCCTCTGTGAAAGGGAAACTCTGAACCCAGTGTTCTTCTCAGATTATAGTCTTGAGGATTCTATGTGAACACTAAATACTTAAATATCCTTTTATAAAAAAAAATACTCATTCAGGGAATTCGAATTATAATTCCTAATACTTCATCTAAAATTATTCCAGTGGTATTCTTTCATAAAATTATGGTATAGCTGCAACCATACAGGGTAAGGTCTGAAGTTTACGGAAGCATTTGTGAAAACTGGTTTTTAGCAATCAAGAAGACCATTCTCCCTTGCCTGCTTCCCCACCATGCTTCAGAATAAAGGTCTTTCAAACAATTTGTTCATTTTATTTCAAATTACATACAGTGGAAAACACAGAAAGAAGCAATTCAACTAAATAACATTTGTCCTCTCTTGTCTCTGTGCCTATAACTGCTTGCGTTACATGGCAGATGAACATTTTAATGGTGGGAGGAGACACCAAGGCACAGAAGGCTACTTTACATTTGTGAGCAGCTCCTTCCAAGAGCGTTTCTTCACTGGAGACGCTCGTACACAGTCAGGACAAGACTTCTCATGATGCGGGACAGCACAGGAAGCAAGCGGCAGAAGACAGTGAAAGCGGAATTTCTAGATGTGCAGTTGTCCTTGAAGAGAATGAGAAAGTAATAAAGGGAGAGCAATGAATTCAGCTCTTCAATCTGAGGGCTGGCACACGGGGCCTCTCCGCAGGGTCATTCAGAGGGCCTCGTCTAGAGGGTCCCTGGCCTGCCGTCTCCAGCCCATGAGAGGACATTGACCCCATTCTGGGAGCTCTACTGTGCAAAAAGCAGCAGACATGTCTTCTAACCATCTCCCAGGCCTCCATCTTTTTAAGGTTCTAATCTTCCCTATTTGATTTCTCTCTCCCATAGTGCGTGGTGCCAGTATATGTCGTTTCTGGGCACATAGAAGATAATAAAAAATGATACAGATTGAATAGAGAGTGAGAAATAAACTCTTGTACGTATGGACAAATGACTTTCAGGGAGGCTGCCAGGAACTACCATTCAGTGGGGAAAGAACAGTCTTTTCAATAAATGGTCCTGGGAAAACTGGGTATCTATGTACAAAACAATAAAATTGAACCCTTACATTATATACAACAATTAAGGTGGATCAGAGATCTAAACATAGGAACCATCCACTTTAAAACTCTTAGAAGAAACCATAGTGGGCAATCTTCAGGGCACTGGATTTGGCGATGTTGTCTTGTACATGATGCCAGAAGCAAAGACAACAAGAGAGAAGATGGATATGCTGAACTTCACCAAAATAAACCATTTGGGACATCCAAGGGCACTCACCAAAAGGGTGAAAAGATCCCGCAGAATGAGAATGTATACTTGCAAATTGCATATCTGATACTGCATTAACATCTAGAATAGATGAAGAACCACAGCTCAGCAACACCCAAAACAAACAAGCCAACAAACACCCTAATTAAAAACAGCCAAAGACCTGAATAAACATTTCTCTGTGGAAGACACACAATTGGTCAACAAGTACATGAAAAGCTGCCCAGCAGCAAAAGCCACAAGGAAATGCGCGTCAGAGTCCCAAGATACCGCCTCACATCCGTGAGAATGGCCATTATAAATAAAGAACGGGGAAGTGAAGGGTTGGAGAGGATGTGGAGAGACGGGAACAATTGTGCAGTGCTGGAAGGAATGAAAAGTGGTGCAGACACTGTGGGAAACAGTGTGGTGCTTCATCAAAAAGTTAAACGCAAACTTACAGGAGCATCCAGCAATTCCACTCCTAGGTAAATACCCGGATAACTGAAAGCAGGGACTCAAACGTGCACCAACGTTCATGGAGGCACTGTTCCCGGAAGCCAGAAGGTAGAAACAACCAGCATGCTATCCACAGAAAAGTGGATAAAGATCGTGGGGTGCATGTATACAAGGGAATATTATACAGCTTTAAAGAAGGATGGAATTTTGATACATGCTTCTAACGTGGATGATCCTTGAAGACATAGGTAACAGACACAAAAGGACAAAACTTACATGATTCCAGGTGCTCCATATAAGAATGGGAGAATTTATAGTGACAAAGTAGAGGGGTGGTTTTCAGGGACTGGAGGGAGGGAGAGAGGAGTAGAACGTGATTGTCTAACTGGTACAGAGTCTCAGTCTGGGACGATGAAAGGTCAGAGGAGGGTAGCGGTGATGGTCACACAATGCTGGGAATGCAGTCAAGGCCACCGGATTGGATATTTAAAAATGATTAAAACGGTATAAAAAAGTAAAAGCATGAGAACGCATGCAGGAGAAATCTTCTTGGAGACGTTCTTTTTTCTTGCTTTGACAGATAAGGCTTACCTCTCCACTTGCAGTTGTGAGTAGGAAACAGGAGTCATGTAGTGACCACGAGTCTCTGTGACCTGCTGTAACCAGGACTTTATCGACTGGCTTACCAACCATAGCCTACTTTAAAAATAAAGGGAACCCAGTTAAATAGTTAATTTACACCTTTAGACGAAGCCTGCGGGTCTTAACTCTGATTTTAGAATCACTCAAGTTGAAAGAGCTCCTAAAAGTGAACAAGATGTTGTTATCTCCTTACAAATTGGGTCGGAATGGCAAGACCCCAAGCAACTCGTCAGCGAGACAGGAAAGAAGTGAAGGCAGACGTAGATACGAGGCCATGTGACTTTGGACACCTGCAGCCCTGTCTCCCCGGCCAGTCTGTGCGTGACTGAGGGGTGCGTGGGAACATTCTGGATCCCTCACAAAGCTGAGCGTGACACTTGGAGTTATTAAATATTCCTCCCTCCTTCATCTCCCCACCAATGACCAAATAATTTTCTGCTTGAGGTGCTGGATGAGGGCTAGGGAAGCAAAAATGAGGGAGAAAAAAAAAACGGAAGACAAAACAAACCAGTCACCAAAACCTCTCCCTTTACTGGCAGAGATAATTACAGACCTGCAGGGGCACTGGTGCAGCGAGCAAGGGTGCACTGCAAGAGCCCTGCTCACTCGGACTGTGTGGATCAGAGCCGAGGGATGGACTATCCAGGCCGGTCCCACGGGACCAGTAAGAGCAGTGGACAAGTGGCTGTCAGGAAAAGGGGCCGCCCCAGCCTCAGGGAGAAGCCAGCCCGAGCGCAGGAAGACACCTGCAGATTTCTGCTGCCTGCTCTGCGCGTGAGCCATCAGAAGTGCAAATGTTAACCACTGTGTATAAAAACAGACAAAAACCAAATTTCTTCTGTAGAGCACATGGAACTATATTCAATATCTTGTAATAAACTTCAATGAGAAAGAGTATGAAAATGATAAACATGACTGGGAAACGACGCTGGACACCAGAAATTGACACGGTGTAATTGACTATACTTCAATTTAAAAAAGTGTTATTTTGTATGACAGTGATGAAACATGACCACTGCACACATGTACACGTAAAAGGTGTTGTAAAGTTACTTTCAAAAGTCAGTAGTCAGGGTGGGGAGTGGATAGCTCAGTGGTAAGCCACCCCCAGCACCTCCATCAAAACAAACAGGAAAACATACACAAACACACACACACTAATTAAAGGGAAAAACTGGTTACTTAAAATTGCCCTTTGCCCTCCCCCAGGGCCCCCCCTGTCACATGTGGCAGTCAGAGTCGGGGAGGGGAGGGGAGCCCGGGCGGACGGTGCCGGACGAGCCGACCACTCAGAGGACGTGCGCTGTGTATGATCTGCAGTGAGAACGTTCTTCCCCTCAGGGCTGTCCTTTAATGACTCACACTGTATTTCTCCTTCACTCATCTTTTAATCCATAAATATTCACCAAACGAGGACGGTGTCTTCCAGAGGGGAAAGGACCAGGTCTCACCGTAAGTCAATCAGTGTTTGCCTGACACGGGCGAACAGCCTCCCCTAACAGCACACAGACACAGCCACACACAGTCTCATGAAGCTCTTCAGTTATAAATATCGAGTATTTTGTCATAAATCTTGAGACAAGTAACTTACAGCAACTTAGAGTGTGGGTGGGCTCTGGTGACATTTTTAGGTAGGCTGTGATGTATTTATAAATGCAAAATGAATGTGGAACTTACATGTCATTAATTTGAAGAAGGTGTTTCTTTTGAAAATAAATGGAAGTAAACTGACTAAGGTGACAAACCATGTGAATCGAATAAGGACTTTCGAGCTCTGGGCATAAAATGTAGCTTTTTAGGTTTTAATTTTTTATCCATTTATTCAATATATACGAACTGAATAGTGTGCTATTCCTGAGGTCACAAATGTGAACGAAATATACCCTGGATTCCAGGAGAGACACTAATACGAATTCACCAGAGTGTGGGATGAGTGAAATAAGCAGAGAACTTAGGAGCCGACGAAGCTGACTTGGTAGGTAACCCAAAGGAGACTGACCCAAGGATGCCACATATTTCTAAGAAAGAAGGGAAGGGAAAAACATCGCAGTGGGGGAAATGGATCTTGGCGTCCTCATGGAGAAACTAGAGCAGTTTATGCCTAATGAGGGAAGCTGGTGTCCATGGTTACTGAGGATTTCCCAAATGGCAGACACAGCTCAGAGCACCTTGTATGTATTGTCTTTGTTTTAATCCTCACACTATCTCTTGAAACAGATTCTTGAATCATTTTTCTGTGTTCTATCCCCAAACTTGGTGGCTTAAAACAGCTACCATTTGTTTAGCTCATAATTCTCTGCGGGCTGGACCTGGAAGCACTGGGTGGATCTTCTGGTCCCTGGGGCCGCCTGGCGAGCCTCTGGCAGCTGCTGGGTCATTGGGGGCTGGCTGGTCTGGACAGGCCTCGGCTCCCTGTGGTGTCTGCGTTTCAGCATCCCAGCCAAAGCCTCTTCACACAGCAACAGGGCAGGTTTCAGAGAGGAGGAGTGGACACATGGAATATTCTTGACCACTATGTTCAGAGCAGGCACACGATAATTTCTTCCACTTCTCTAGGGCCAAAGCAAGTCAAGGTCACAAGTCCAGGTCTGATTCAGGGGGAGGGAAATTGACTCCACCTCGCGATGGGAAAAGTTATGAAGTCGTATTGCAGCAGGACGCAGATCCAGGAGAAGTACTGGGACCAACGTTACAGATAAGCTTCCAAAGCACCATTACTGTTTCCACTCTCCAGGTGAGGAAATGGAGACCGCCTAGGAGCCGATAAAGCAGGTGAGCCGGGATCTATGTGCTGAGCTGCCCTGAAGCCAGAGCCTGAGCTCTGCGGTGAAATTAATTGAAAAATAATCCTACCTGAGGGATGGCTAGAGGGATGGGTAAATGGATAGGTATGTAACAAACTGAAAGGTGGATAATGCTAACTGCAGAATCTAAAGTTCTTTCAACCTTTCTAGAGGTTAGAAAATTTTCGTAGTAAAATCTTGGGGAACAAAAACTTAGACTCTGGGGTTTTGAAACCAGGATTTGAAATGAGGCTCTGTGTTTAAATCTAAGCTCTGCTCCTTGCTACCTGTGTGACTCTGAGAAACTTCCAGAAAGTTCTCTGGTCTCAATTCCTCAATCTGTAAACTGGGGAACAGACTGACATCTAATCTGTAAAACTGTGGATTAAATAAGCATAAGCATTTGAACAACATGAATATGCAAAGGGTTTTGCACATTGTGGGGCAGGTATGGGGCTAAGCGTTGTACATGCAAACATTTCAATAAATAATGTCTTCAGCAAATAATGACTTTCATGTAAGAACATAAAACAAGCTTGGAATCCTTTCAGTTGTAAAAGTTTTCTCTCAGAATATCTGTAACACATCTTACCTGGGACCTTCCAACCCTCCTGAACAGTCATGTGCATTTTACAGAACACAGTTACTTGCTAATTATATTACATTAATATCTTATATATATAAATATTATATTAGACTAACAATATGCTATAGTAATACATCATATGTTCACATCAACATATTAATATATGACATGTAATATATTAATAATATTACTATTATCAATATATAATCTTAATATATAATACTAATAATATTGGCTATTTGCCGATAATTTCAGAATGAGACAATATCTCACTTGACTTATACGTTATATTTTTTAAAGAACGAATTCATAAGATACAGAAAAATTTAATAAAATTTTTAAAAATGTTTAAAAATATGTTAAACATTTCAAAATATTTTCTTTTTAAAAATATTTTTAAAAAATATTTGAAATTTAAAAAAACATTTCTTTTGTGTCATTTCATTTTTTTATTTTTCACTTTTTTATTGAAGTATGTATAGTCAATTTATAATGTTGTATTAATTTTTGGTGTCCAGCATAGTAATTCAGTAATACATATATATATGTATATATAGACCTTTTCATATTCTTTTTCATTATAGGCTCTTACAAGATCTTGAATACAGTTCCCTGTGCGCTACAGTAGGACCTTGTTGTTTATTTTATATATAGTAGCTTGTATCTGCAAATCCCGAACTCCCAATTTATTCCTTCCTACACCCCTGTTCCCCTGGTAACCATGTTTGTTTTCTATATCTGTGAGAACAATATGTTTTTTGAAGAACCACTGTATCCCAAGATGAGAAGATGCTCATCAGAATTTTATTTGAAGCGAGTTAATAAAGAGGCTTAAGTCACTCAAATCTAGACACTAAAAAGGTCTTCCATTCAGCCTTTACAGGGAATGGAGTCCATCCACAGCACAGATGACCCTTGAAAACATCATGCTAAGTTAAAGAAGCCAGTCATAAAAGACCACATATTCCCTGATTCCATTGGTATGAAATGTCCAGAACAGGAAAATCCACAGAGACAGAATGTAGATTGGTGGTCGCCCGGGATCGGGAGTGGAGGCAGGGTGGGAGGTGGGGGTGCTCAGCTAAAGGCTTGGGGTTTCTCTGTGAGGTATGAGAATATTCTAAACTGGGCTCTGATGATGATGGCTGAACACATCTGTGAATATGTGCATGTACAACAAAAGCACTGAACTGCACAATTTAACTGTGTGATATGTAACACGTGTTAGAAAAGACAGTCTTTGGCCAAGTACGTGCAGCGGTGAACACTGTAACGTGAAAGTGCTCACGGTGTTTTTAGTTCACACCTTCTTCCTCCAAAATATATTCTTTTTAAAAAATATATTCTTATGAATACAGTATTTCTCTGAGAAGTATTTCTCACATTTAAAAATTGTATTTTAAAGAAGAAAACCTTTTTTCTGTATTTTACTAATATATTTTTTGTAGTTCAATATACTATTCTAATAGCTTATCAATTTAAATTCATGTATAAGGTGATTATAAAATTCTAAAAGGTTTCTAGTGAAATATGACATGACTCTGTGCCACTAAAATGAAAAATAGGAGAGAAAAAAAACCCATCCAGTTAAAAGGGTGATTTGAAATGACTTCTTTTTTTAATTAAAAGAGACAGACCCCCAAACCTAATAATTTTAAATCCAAAGAGTAATTCATAGTATGTTCCGGTATAAATTTATCAGTTATATTGTCTGATAATATACTCTTATGCTTTAAAGTGAAATAAACCTACAACTTAGTTTCTTTGCTTTTCCATATGATCACCCAGAAGTATTTATTTTGACAAAGATAAACAAGGAAACTCAGAAGGGAGAAAACCTGGAGGAAAGATACAACCAAACAGGGTTAAATTATTAAGTTATTCCTCAGTAAAGAGACTGGAAATGTAGGCAGGAAGGAGAGAAAGATTTCTGCAAAATTCATCAGCCTTAAGTGAGTCTACAAACATCACAGCATCAATACCCCAGACGGCTGGCTTGGTCTCCGCTTCTCCCCCAGTAAAGCTTTTCCAAGTTTGCCGAGTGATGTCAATGCAAAGTTTTCCCAAACTTCCTGGAAATTTTACAAGCAATTCACTGGAGAGACAAAAAAAATATCTGGGGCCCTAGCCAACAGCATTCCTCTGTGAATACTGGCTCTCAATTTGCTTTTTATTTTTCTTAATTGGGGTTATGCAATCTGAAAGATTTAAAGTTAAGGAGACAAGCAAAATATAAAATTTAAATAAAAAGTAACAAATATGAAAATGATCATTCTTTTTAACCCTCCTGGGGACAGGGCATTTTTTATTCTCATGTAGAAACAGTCTGGACTTTTCTATTCAAGCATCCTTTTAATTAGCTCTAGTGTATAATAAATTCTCAGATTAAATCTGATTGGAGCTTATTAAATGAATGTTTTAACTTAATGGGTTAATGGGTAGAGTGTAATTAACGTCATTTAAGAAACTGGGCGCATGTCCTGAACTGGGAGGACAAAAGGCAAAAGAAAAAATCATGTCTTATTTTTATCCAAAATTCAATTTTTTTATCATCGGCGTTGTATTCACTGGTTTTTCTTTTTCTGTCCTCTAATCCCACTGTCTGGGACATGTCTCAGTGTGAGCACTAAATATGGGATGGACTAGGCATTTGCTGAGCTTCAGACAAAATCTTACTCTGGGTTATTAGACAGCGTCTGATGGTGCCGACTTCTTCTCACGGGCACAGTCTCCGGGAGAGGCTTTTCTGGGGAAAGACCGGCCAGGAAAAACGCCTGTCGCTCCTGACAGCCGTTCCAGGTTGGGTGTCCCTGAACGTGTGTGGGGTGGTGTCCCTTTAAGCACAAGGAAAGGGCAGGCCCCGCTGTTATCCCTGACCCTCCGACAGAATAGTCGGGTGATGTCTGTAACAGAGCCAAGTAATTAAAAGCATCCCAGGGTTATGGTGAAACAGGGCAAGTAGCACGCGCCCCTGGATACCAGCACTCTTTCAGGGCCAGCTCTTTTGTGTTTTCTCTCTATTTTGTTGTCTTCTTTATCTCAGTTTCTCGTGGCACAGTTTCCCTCTCCTACGCTGGGCCTCGGTGTCTGCCAGTCGGTGAAGTGACAAGCACCCTATGACTGCTCATCCAGCTTGAGGTCGGGCACTCTTTGCTGCCGGTCCCCAAGGCACCCCCAAATCCCTGAAACTCTGGGTTTTTTGCTGTCAATTTCAGAAGAAATGACTAATGATTCAATAGAATATGAAAGAGGACAGAAGCAGCATGACTCCGCTCCCGGGGAAAAGGGTGAGGCGTGCTCGTCACGAGCTGTGCTTTCTTCATGACGACGCTTCTAGGACAGAGCGGAGCCGGGGGCTCTCCTTGGCCTTCTCCAGGTTGACCGTCTCTCCTGTTCAACCCCGGACCGTCCAGGTCCATGCCTGTCGTGACAGCTAACGATTAACAGTGTGTCTCTCCAATCAGAAGTGTTCTGAATTAGACGACAGACAGGTTGTCCTCGCTCCCTCTCCTGCTGAACTGTTGGGCAGCTGATCAATAAACGGAGAACTCGGTTCTAATCCTGTGCAGAGAGTTAGAAGCTGTTCCCTGGTTAGTCACCCTTGCTTCTGTCAGGAGGTAACTGCCGGTACCGTTAGACTTCGGAATGGAAACAATTGGTTACTGTTCAGACATCCCCCACGTCTCCAAGCAGTGGTATCAGGGAGCAGGGGAGCCCTTGGCCTTTGGGTCACACCGGGTGGGCTCGAATCTGTTTTGCCGCTCCGTGACTGTCTGACCTTGGGCACCTCCTCCGACTTCTGTGAGGCTAAGTCTCCTGTTGTGTGACATGCACGTAATGACAGTTTCCACTCTGGATTGTCATGAAGATTAAACAACAGGTGGCAATGGTTATATAAGTATATTAATCCACATATCCTCCCATCTGTCCACATGTCCATCCATCTGTCCACCATCCAGCCGTCCATCCAGACATTTTACTTTTCTGTACATTACTTGAGCACCATCCATGCCTGGCACTACAAGTCAAATTGGTTTAAAATAATATAAATGCATTACGTTCCTTAGACAAGGCTCTAAACTTAAATAATGCAAGGTTTCTTTATTTATTTCCTAATGACTTTATCCTAAGGCTGGCTCCTCAGGGCTGCAACCTGGCTGCAGCAGTTCCAGGCATCACGTCCACACCCAACGACATCCAAGACAGTAGGGAGTGCTGCCTCTTATCCTGTGTCTCTGTCTTATGTCCTTCTGAGAAAACTCCACCCGAAGCTCTCCATCACCCTCCTTGGTGGCCTGAATGACACTGCAGGCCAGTGCACTCATCTGTGACTGGTAAGGAAGCAATATCCTCAAGGTGAGCCAGCAAGGTGACCCTCCCTGGTCGGAGAGAACCAGGTGTCTGATCCACGTGCCTGCAGAAGCGTGCACGTGTGCCCAGGACGGACGCAGCATGGGCATCAGGATAGCTGAATTCCAGCTGTGACATTGGACTTCTTCGTGAACCTGAGAAAGTCCTCCCGTTCGGTCTTCCATTTATCTCTGTGTAAAATGTGGTGTTTGCCCCTCTTGAGGAGTGATGGAAATGTTAGCTGTCTTGATTGTGGTAGTGGTTCCATGGGTGTATATGTCTATCAAATTCATCCAACTGTACACCTGAAATATGTGTAGTTTACTGTACAGGAACAATTCCACAATGAAATTGTAGAAAGAAAGAAAGAAAGAAAAGAAAGAAAAGAAAGAAAGAAAGAAAGAAAGAAAGAAAGAAAGAAAGAAGAAAGAAAGAAAGAAAGCAAGCAAGCAAGCAAGCAGAGGTGAAATCAGAATTTGGGTCTAATTCCAGGACTATTAAATACTATCAATTTAATCACTTAAAAAAATACTATAATCACTGAAAAAAACAAAACAGATGTTGACTTCCTAGTAGTGGAAAGTCCTTTCAGCCGTTTACAGTCTGCTCGGTCTACTCAAAACCACAGCCCTAAATTCTCGTGGACCCCGTCCTGTTTTATAATCTATTTCAGATTCCTACACTGTTTTTAGATACTGATGAACTGATAAGGAGCCTAGAATCAGGGCTGGAAGACCTGGTTCCAAGCCCAGAGTCACTGAAGAACGCTGTGACTGCAGCCCATTAGAGAAAAGGCCTTTGTAAGCTGCTCCAGATCCAAATGACGGTTGGAGTGCCTTTGACAAACTGCTCTGATTGAAAAGCACACTCTCCTTTTCCCCAGTCAGGGTCCATTCTGGAGCCACTGCACAGCTAGCTCGGGGAAGGCAGGGTTCTCAGGGCTGGACCCTGAGCTTGTTTCCACATACCCTTTTTGTGCCTGCTGGTGGGATGTGACAGAAAAGTGCAGCTTTTGCTTAATCTACTCTCCCCAACGTGTTCACTGTTTACAATTGATTTTCACATCCCAAGTTTGACCTCGGAATGTGAAGATGCCTGTGTGACTTATGTAAGGTTATAAGGTCACCAGTGGTAGTGACATAACCTGCGGCTGCCTAGTGCCATGCTCTTTCCTGCACTGCTCGTCCTTGAGCGGCCAGTTGTGGATGTGGCCTTTGTGAAGTGACCGGACAGGCTCCACGTTTCCTTGGAAGACTTCCTGTGGCGAGTGTGAGGGTGGTGTTGCTTCTTTCCAGCAAAACAAAAGTGAAGGGGGCAGGGGTATGATGCTGTGTGCGCCACGTGCCTCCCAAGTGGAACTCTGATGAGAACAAGGCTGCATCTCCAAGGAGCTCCATCAGTTTTATCATCCTCGGGAGATGCACCAGCATCCTTGGCAGATGCAGTGGGCGGTGTGGACACCGAGGGACCAGTGCACTGAGTTGAGGTGCTCTGTGTCTCGGAAGCTGGGCTTCCTCATGAAAAAGGAATGTATGCAAGTTTGGGCTTGATAAAGTTGGGGTGGGATATGAGAAATAAATAGATCTCTAGCTTCTTGCCAGAGCTGGATTTCTAACATTCCGTTCTTAAAGAGCCACCCCGCAGAGGTGGTGTCGATTTGGGGAGCACTGCTTTATGCAGAATTTCAGCTTCAGAATGTGGGTGACCAATTGACAGGGTGAAGGACAGACGCTCAGAGAGCTGGTGCCCACCACCAGTGGTGCTTACGGCAGGGAACAGACCTGACGTGAGCCTTCACTCTCTGTTGTCTTCTGAGAAAGTGGCCAGAGTTTTCTTTCTGCTCTATCCTTTCTTCTGATTTTGAATGCCCGAAACCATTTTAATAAATGATCATGTTTTACCTTTCTCTTCCTCTCCTGGTGGCTGAGGGCCCTGAAAAAGAAATCTTGTTAAAAAATTAAGCCACCTGTATTTATGCAAGAGGCTCCCTGAGAAGCCAACAAGTGGCGGGCAGTTCTCAGCTGTCACAGTCTTTGTTACCGTCCCAGTCACTTGCTTTTATCCTCTTTCCCGTCTTCTGGTCATTTGCCTGCTCATTAGTTGCTTGAGCTTAGGGTGAGCAAGAAATGAGGTGGGATTTTAAACCTGTCAAGCTGAAGTCTGGTTAACAGCCCGGTGGCGGTACAGTGGGCAGAGAAGGTAGAATAAATCCTGTGATTTGGCTGGAACAGTGGCTGCAGTCTAGTAAGGACTGCGGTCAGGGTCCAAAACCCTAACTGGACAGCCTTTCCATGACACGACCTCTATCTGCCAAGGTTCAAAGTGCCTGCGACAAACCCAGACCCAGCTGGAGCACATGTGTTAAAGACCGTTTAAGGCAAATTTGCTGTTAAGTCTTTTCTAAGTTATAAATCCCCTCGGGGTGTAAGGTTTGTCTTTAATCTCTGTTATTCTCAAGGTCAACCATGGTCCTGATGTGAAGTGGAATCTCGTTAAATATTTGGTTAATTAAATGAATAGCTTTTGTCCTCTTCAGTTAAAGGTTTTAAAACCATGTGTCCAGATGTCACAAGTATCTGCAGAACTAGAAATGCTCCTGTTCTCAGTCAGGTTGTTGAGCTGATGTCCTGTTGATGGTGTGGTTTTGCTGGCACGTCTGAGGCTGTGTCCTCGGCCCCTCCCAGGTACCATGGACACACCAACACTGCCCAGGGCAGCCAACAAGCGGCACTTAGGTAATTTTTTTTCCTTCTTTGATTTTTGTGTCTGATACTGAAAAGGTAGTTACTGGGCACGTGCCTGCCCGTGACCCTAACAACCAGCTCTTCTTTGGATTATGTCACCCTCGAGGTTTTAGTCTTCAGCTGACTGGACAGCTCGGTGAAAAGTAACCTCGGTTTTTTGACATTACTTTGCATGTTGTTGGAAGAGCGCCCTGCTGAGCGAGGAACCGCACAGACTTTCAGACTAAAGCAGACCTGGGGCCAGGCGTCTGCTCTGTCACGGCCGCTGTGCGGCCTTAAGTTGCCTCAGTTTCCTCGTCTGTAAAAACGGAGCCAAGAATCATCTTTGCCCGGAGACACAAGAGGGGAGTGTTTTCTTTGAGGATTAGATGACATCGTCACATCAAGTCTGGGAAGGGACCGGGGGGCGCGCGGCGTGGCACGTGGCCAGCGCGGCGGAGCGCGCGGCGGGTGCGCAGCGCGGGAACGGCAGCGACTCGGCTCAGCCTCCTCCCTTCCCCGAAGCCCTGAACTGGGGTGGCGTTTGCCTCCGGCAGAACCTCCTCTCGTTCCTCTCTGCCTGCGCGGAGGGGGACGGGTGCCGCCTCCCGTCCGAGAGCTGGCACAGACGGGAAGTAGCCCCAGGCTGGCGGAGCCGGCGGGCGGCGTGACACCCGGGCGAGGCGCCGGGGCTTCTGCCCCTTCGCTGGCCCCGAGGCACAGACGGGAGTCTCGTCTGTGGCCGGCCGGGCACGTTCCGCTGGCGAGCACCCAGCGCCCGGCTCTCAGGCCGGACAGCGCCCCCTCCGGGCGCCCGCGTTCGCCCGAGGCTCCCCGTTGAGGCGCTGGTCGGCGCAGGCGCGGGAGGGAACGCAGCTGAGGGATGAGGCCGCGCGCAGACTCCGAAGGCTGCCCGTCCTCAAACACGCTCTCGTTGCAGGATGAAGACGCAAGGCTGAGCTCCGCGGACCAAGCGCGCGGCTCCCGGGGCCTGGCCAGGCCCCCCCCGCCAGCGCAGCACCAGGAGCGCCCCGCATCCCGTCTGCGGCTCAGGGGAGAGCAGGAGACAGCCCCTCCCCCGCCCCGCCCCGCCCCGCCCCCCGCGCCCCCGGAAGCTCCCCCAAAGCCCTGTGTGTGCTTGCGATGAGGGTCTCCTGGGAAGTGGGGCGACGGTGGCTGAACGAGTGCCCTGCACACGACGGAAGGAGCTCAAAGTCCTATGAATCCAAGTAAGAAAGTTCACGCGGTGGGAGGTACGGCTCAGCGGTGGAGCGCGTGCTTAGCACGCACGAGGTCGTGGGTTGGATCCCCAGCACCTCCGTTAAACTAGCTAACTAACTAACTAAATAAATAAACCAATTAGCCCCCTCAAAAAAAAAGAAGAAAACCAAAAAACAAAACCAAAAAAAGGTTCACATAGCAGGGTTTTCCTTGGGTTCCCAGATTTGGGGCATGAGGCTGCCTGGGGCGGGAGAGAGGTAATTCAAAGAAGCAAGCTGCAAAGATTAACCACTATGCATAGAAATAGATAAAAATCCAAATTTCTTATGTACAGCACAGGGAACTCTATTCAATATCTTGTAATAACCTTTAATGACAAAGAATATGAAAACAAATACATGTATGTGTGGGCATGACTGGGACATGATGCTGGACACCAGACATTGACACATTGTAACTGACTGTCCTTCAGTAAAATATACATATATATATATACACACATACTTACATATATATAAACCCCAGCCCCTGCAGAAAGGATTCTGCTAAACAGAAACAACGAGGAAGATTGTCCAGGAAAAGCCCGGGCAGTTGGGTGTTCGGCCTGCTGGGGAGCGGCTCCAGGAATACCGACAGCTCCAGCATTCCCAGTGCCCGTGGGGGTATTAGAAAGCCTCCTCCCAGCCGAGACTGCTCCCAGCAGCTGGAGCGGGAGCCCCCCCCCACCCCCGCCACCTCTGCTCCTGCTGTTGCCGGAGACCGTCAGAGAGGGCAGTTTAGGATGACGCAATGTCTTTTGGGTAAAGAGCTTTCTCTTTTCCAGACTGGACTGCCAAAGACCTTGAGGAGATTAAAGAAAGAAAGGCAAAGTGAGATGCTATGTCTGGGGCACAGCGTTGCTCGAACCTGGGGGCTGTGTGGTTGTGAAGGTGGAGCTGTTGGGTGTTCTGAAGTGCTGTTTATTCACCTTGGCACCCAG